>NC_138771.1:558885814-559230814 GCF_965119305.1 Pelophylax lessonae | reverse complement strand
ATGTAAACAAAGCAGGCCGATCTTCTCTCAGACAGGGTCAAATCAGAAGTTTCAGCTAAGCTGAAACTGTGATTTGTCTGTGCCTGTCACAGAACCCCCCCCCCCCCCATACACACACACAGTGAGTAAGCATGCAGGCATAGATTTAACCCCTTTGATCACCCCCAGTATTAACCCCTTCCCTGCGAGTGTCTTTTATACAGTAACAGTGCATATTATTTAGAACTGATTACTGTATTAGTGTCACTGGTCCCCAAAAAGTTTCAAAAATGTCAGTTAGGGGTCTGCTCTGTCCGCCCCAAGTCCAAAAATCTATCCCAAAGTTTGTAAACGCTATAACTTTTGCGCAAACCAATTAAAATACACATTTTGGGATTTTTTTGGGGATTTTTTTTACCGAAAATATGTAGCAGAATACAAATTGACCTAAACTGATAAAAAAAATTACATTTTTAAAACTTTTTTATTGGGAATGTTTTATAGCAGAAAGTAAAAAATATAGCGTTTCTTTCAAAATTGTCGCTCTTTTTTTGTTTATATCGCAAAATCTAAAAACCACAGAGGTGATCAAATACCACTAAAAGAAAGCTCTATTTGTGGAAAAAAAAAAAGGACATCAATTGTATTTGAGTACAGCATCGCATGACTGCGCAATTTTCCGTTAAAGTAATGCAGTGCCGAATCGCAAAAAAATGGCCTGGTCATTAAGGGGGCAAATCCTTCCGGTCCAGTGGTTAAGAACGATGGAATTCCCTCTCCACATAGCTCACACATAGGTCAAGTGCAACAAACAGAAAAAACAACCTGGGTTATTAAGCTCAACACACAGCACAAAACCAACTTTAAAAAAAAGAAATAACATTTATTAGGTAAAAAAAAGCAAATAATAAAATCCAGCTTCTCATGTATATAAGAGAAAACTTCCCCCGCTAGGCTCAACCTCTACACATTACGCCACCAACACACGTAGCATGTGGCATGTGGAAGCCACATGCTTTGGTGGCATAACGCATAAAGGTGGAGCCTGGCAGGGGGAGTTTTCTCTGAATTACATTAGAAGATGGATTTTATTATATGCTTGTTTTTTACCTAATAAATGTGGGTGCATTTTATGAAGTGGGTTCTGTGCGGTGTGTTGAACTTAATAACCCAGGTACTACACTATTGGTTGTTTTTTCTGTTTGTTGCCTATGACCTATGTGTGAGCTGTGTGGAGCCATCTTGGAGAGGGAATTCCATCTTTCTTAAAGGAACCTGAACACCAGAGTTTGATGCATCAGATTAATATACATCTATGCATTGTTGACCCTTAGGGGTCTATAATGGAGGTGAGCTTGCACTTCACCTGGTGAAAGGAGCACGAGAGGAAAAGTGTCGTTACACTGTGGTGTCATCTCTTTGAAGCACCTTATCAAATAAAGACTTTTATGAATGCACAATCTATAAGAAGCTTTATTACTAGGGTTGAGTAAATTTTTGTTGACATGCAATTGAAGTTGAAATTTGGCTGAAACAATGAAGTTAATAAGGAAGGTGCATTTATTGTGGGTTTTTAGGAGTTCAATGTGCTTTAAATAACACAAGTCAAATGGTACATAAGCTCCTGTCAACTATCCTGGATCGGTAATTTTGTCAATAATTACTCCTCATTAGCCTCAATATTATGTTTTTTTACAGAAAGAGGAAAAAAATTGCAAAATATTTTTTTTTTTACAGTGATAGTACACAATAAGGCTCTAAAATTTAGTAAACTCCTCTAAATACAACCCCATACAAGTAAAGGAGTAGGTCCTTTTTGTTTTATTTAAGCACATTTTATCTAAGCAGCTTAATAAGCAAAATTGATAGTTTCCATTTTGGCAAAAATGTTCCCATCTCCAAATCAATTTTGCTAAAATCACTTTAGTCATTACTATTCTTGAAATGTGTAGTTTCTGCTTAAAGAAGCTGTACAGCCAGTCACTAAAATCTTGTGTAGCTACACTGCCCTAAGCAGGAGTGTCTTGTCAAATTAAGTACTGCTAACTCCACCTTTGTTGAGAGAAAAAAAAAAAAAAAACATTCGCTTCTGGGTGATCAATCTACATTGAAATGATTTTAACAAACAGTTTATTTCAGAATCCTACCTTTTGTTATTCTGAAGGAATAGCTGTTTATTTGCCTGTGTCCATGTGTAAAATGAATCTCTATGGGAGTTATTTTATAGTTATCAATCAGCTGCTGCACTTACAGGGCTTTAATGAGGAAACTGGCAAGGCCTACATTCTTTTAAACAAGATTTCTCTTTAGGAGCATGTCACCAAAAATTACATTTTTGTTACAGGGGATGCCAAAAACCTGATTTGTATTTTAGTGTAGACTTCTGGGAAAATCAGTAAGCCAATCACTCAAGCAGGAAATTACATTTTTCAGGGGGCATTTTGTACACGGTTTGTGTACAGAAAGCCTCCAGGTAGCCATATTGCATAGCATTTTACAGAAAATTACAGTGCTGCAGATTGAAACAGAAAGGTAATTTTTAATAACATTCAATTGCAATATGACTTGCGTCACAAACTATGCTATATTATTATTTTATTTTATCTGGTAATTTTTTTCCCATTAAAGTGGAGTTACCCTTTAATTGATAGATAGTCCTGCTTTCCTTTGGTTTTCTAGCCTGATTGTTTGTTCCTGCCTACTATGAAGGGGGTGTCACTGGTAATACAGAGGGGAAATGCAATAGGCCTGGAGTGTGAATATTTGTAGTGTTCTTTGGCCAACCACTAGGAGCTTTGTTAGCAGCAGTGCATGCCGGAGAAGGATTCAAATAGCTAGGTTAATTGTGAGGAGAAAGCCCCCCACCCCACGCATCGGCCTTGGGAGGAGTGCTACCAGTGCTGCTATCAGCCTAGGCCTGTTGCGTTGGGAGGGCTGCAAGTGTTTGAAGGCCATTGAGAACTTAAGAATTGTTTAAAGGCATCGGTCAGCCGGCCGCCTTCTCCACCACTCCTCCTTTGACCGAACAAAGCCTCAGAAACACGTTGTCCAGGAAATGGTAACCTTCCAGTGTCTAGAAAGGTGTTACACAAATTTTTCTTCAAGGTGTCCTCAAGATGTTTAATCTTCTGCTCCCTCTGCGAAGGCAGGATTAGCTCTGCAACTTTACCCTTTTAACGTGGATCAATAAGGGTTGCCAACCAGTAATGAACCCTCTCTTTGACACCACAAATCCTCAGGTCCTTTCACAGGCTTCGCAGCATCAGGGAGCCCATGCAGCGTAAGTTTGAGGAGGCATGAGATTCTGAGTCCTCTGGGTCACTAATGACATTGTCGGGAGCAAGCTCTCCACAGCCACGTACAACTCCTGGGGTTTCTGGGGAATGAAAACCATTCCTGGAAGACTGCCACAAGACATCCATGCTGCCACAATCCTCTTCCTCCTCCTGTGTGTTTTTTGGCCCCGCAGGAATGGTATCTGCATAAAGGAAGCCTTGTGAGGAATGCGAGTCCTCCTCTTCCACTGTTGTGCCTCAAATGCCCTGTCCATGATTCCACAAAGCATGTGTTCCAGCAGGAAGACTAGTGGGACAGTGTCACTGATGCATGCATCGTCGTGGCTCAACATCCGAGTGGCCTCCTTAAATGGTGACAGGACAGTGCATGACTCCTTTATCAGCAGCCACTGGCATGGTGAAAAGAAGCCAAGCTCCCCTGAGCCTGTCCTTGTGCCATACTGACACAGATACTCATTGATGGCCCTCTGCTGCATGTGCAGCTGCTGCAGGATTGCCAATGTTGAGTTCCAACTGGTGGGCATGTCAAAAATGAGGCGGTTGATGGGCAGGTTAAATTCCCGTTGAATGTCAATCAGCAGAGCACTGGGATTGTAGGACTGCCGGAAATGGCCACAGACATTTCTGGCCTGCCTCAGAAGATCTTGTTAGCCTGGGTACCTATTCAAGAGATACTGCACCACCATTTTCAGGACATGTGTCAAGCATGGAACATGTGTCAAGTGTCCCTGTTGGAGGGCGGAGAGAAAGTTGGTGCCATTGTCGCATACAACCATTTCTTGCTCAAGCTGCCGTGGCGTTAACCACCTCTGAGTCTGTCCGAGCAGAGCTGACAGAATCTCTCTGTGTGGCTCCTGTCCCCTAGACAGGCAAACTGAAGCACTGCATGATATCTTTTAGCCTGACTGCTTGCGTAGCACCGTGAAGGAAATGTAACATCCCTACCATGCCTGCTGGACCAAGTGTCAGCAGTAACGTGAACATTCCTGCTGATCGCTTTGTCCAATGAGGCAAAAAAATTTCCTTTCACATGATGGTACAGAGCTGGAATTGCCTTACATGCAAAAACATTTATTTTTTGAACCTGCCACTGGGGTACAGCACATTCCGCAAATTCACAAAAGGGGGCACCAGATGAAAAGGTAGCAGTTTTAGTGCTAGCAATCTGGCCCAGCTAGCATTTAGACGCTGAGCATGTGGATGGCTGGAAATGTTTTTTTTTTATGGTTCAGAAATTGGGGTAGCAATATTTGCCTGCTGGTCAAATCAACAGGTGGTGTACTGCTAGCAGATTAGGTGCAAGTACCTGTGGCACCCATTGTTATGCCACCATACCTCTCAGTGCAGGTTTTTGAGAGGACTTGAGGTATAGTAGGGGTAGAGATCCCAGATGAGTAGCAAGGAGAAGTCTGTATTTTTTTATGGTGTGGGTCTTTCAGGTGCTGTTGCCAACGGACTGCATGGCAGGTTGTCATATGTCTTATCAAGCATGTGGTGCCCAAGCGGCTGGTGTTCTGGCCACACTTAATCCGCTTCAGACAGAGATTTCAAACAGCAACGCTGCAGTCTGCTGCACATGTGTTGAAAAAAGCCCACACCAATTAACTTTTTGTAAGTCATCGGGGGGGGGGGGGGGGGGTTACCTGCGCCCTGCACCTGTGGAGCTCTGTGGTGTGAGGCAATAGGGTGGCTGCCATTAAGCCGGCCTCTGGAGGACATCCTGAATCATTGGAGTTGTTCCGCCTCCTCCTCTTCACTTTCCTCCTCTGTTTATTCAGGCACCCAAGTACGGTCATTGACCTCATTATCCCCTCCCTCCTCTTCACTGGAACAAACTTGGCAGTATGCTGCAGCTGGTTGACCATAACTGCTAGTTTCTTGTCTGTCATTGTCACCCCTCTCTCGAGGTTCATGTTATTCCTTTCCTCAACCTGGGAACCAACCTCAGAGCATTCAAATTGCTGTGCATCCTCCAGCATCATGTAACTGACACTATGATCGAATAATTCAGGTGACTCCTCTGTGCATGATGGTGAGGCTATGGAAGGAGTAGCTGTGGACACAGAGCCTGTGGAATAGGCCGCTTTGACAGCTGCGGTGGAAGACAAACTAGTTTGAGCCTGGGTGATAGAGGATGAGGACTTATTTATCCACTCCACCAACTCTTCAGCTTAGTTATCCACTCCACCAACTCTGCAATAACACGGCCAGCACTGGAAATAAAGGACAAGCATGCCCCTCCTGCAGAGGATGCACCATGTCCGCCACCACCACTTTTCACTGTGGACATAGAGGCTGCTTGCCCTCTTTTAGTGGCCTGTGAGTGTCTGCCTCTCCTTGTTGATCTTTCGGACATGATGGGGATTTTTTGGGGGGTTTTATAACTTTTTATTATAGAGTGTGGGAAGGGAATATGATGCTTGGGTGCAATACTTTTGTACTTGGTGCACTATAAACTGTTTTATTATATTTTCTTTTTAATAAAGAAAAACCTAATAAAGCCAAAAAAAAAAAAAGAAAACAGATGCAGAAGGAATAGCACCTACGATGCAAAAGGGGGGAAACCAATTATGCCCTAAATAACATTAGTGCTGCTGCACCACAAAACAAAACCCAATGCTGACGCAGAAGGAATAGCACCTGCGACACAAAAGGGAGGACAGAAATTATGCCCTAAATAAAATTAGTGCTGCTGTGCCACGAAAAAAAAATAAAACCACTGCTGACGCAGAAGGAATAGCCCCTGCGACACAAATGGGGGGGACAGCTATTATGCCCTCAATAAACTGAGTGCTGCTGTTACACCAAATATAACCCCACTGCTGACACAGAAGGAATAGCACCTGCAACACAAAAGGGGGGACAGAAAATATGCCCGTAATAAAATTAGTGCTGCTGCGCCACAAAAAAAACCCCCACTGCTGACGCAGAAATATTAGCACCTGCGACACAAAAGGGGGGACAGCAATTATGCCCTAAATAAAATAAGGTGCTGCTGCGCTACAAAAAAAAAAAAACACTGCTGACGCATAAGGAATAGCACCTGTGACACAGCTGGGGCAGTACTAATATTGCAGCAACAGAACCTAATGATGAATTGAAAAGAAAAAAAAGAAAATATAAATGAAATAAAAATGGGATCAGTGGGGTGACACAGACGTGTTGTATACACCAACACTTCAGTGACCCCACAAGAATCACAGCACTACACTGACTGCACTACACTGTGTTACACAAGAATCAGCTCTATACTACACTGCACTGAAGTACACTGTGTTACACAAGATAAATCAGCACAGCACTACACTACACTGACTGCACTACACTGTGTTACACAAAAATCAGCCCTATGTTACACTGCACTGACTGCATAAAATATGAAAGCCCAATCCACTAACTACCTGCCTAATCTCCACTCCTAATCTACACACTGCTGCCATGTAAGTAGCTTTATATAGTGTGGGGCATGGACTTAGCCCCTGAGCCATAATTGACTAAAGGCACCCTCCCTTTGGCCAATCATTGCTCTGACAGTACATTGTGCTGTGATTGGCTGAAGCATACAGGTCAGGTACATGCTTTGGCCAATCACAAACACTTAATGCACTGCATCGCGCAGTGCATTATGGGACGCTCATCGGCGGACGAACTTCCCGCCGAGCTCACATTTGTTTGTGTGTTGAGCAAACACATGAACACACAGTGTTCGAGTCAAACTTACGTTCGACTCGAATGTTCAGCCCATCCCCACATATATTGTCAAATCACTGGAAACCAATGTCATCTCCCACCAAGCGTCATAGGCTCAGCCCTGGGGAAAATGCTAACCCACTCTGCCTCTGATATGCCTCTGGGGGTCAGGGGGTGCTAGGCTTCTATAAGCTTTAACATGTTAAAGTGATTTTAAACGTTTTCACTCCTTTTATATCTGCAGTTTTCAATAAAAAAATACCTGATAATCCTGCCATGAAGGTTCTTGTTCAGGTGTTTCCTGTTATGGGATGACAGCTGTCTCCCAGTCATGCTCCTCTTTTGTTACCCTGTCACACATTCCAGTGGGGGAGAGTACAAGCAGCCATGCTGCAGCCATGGTCCACCATTGTTACTGTCAGAAAGCCAGTCCTGAGCAGTGATGTACAGCCGATGCTATAGTAGGTGCATCTGTACAGGAAGTGACTGCAAAGAGAGGGGAGGAGTTTAGCAGCAGTGAGATAACAAAACCTATGACCATTGCAAACAATTGTTTAACATTTTAGCAAGCCAAATCATTCAGTTAGGAATTACATCTACTGTACTTTAATATATTCTATTTGTGGTTATGTTGTGTGTGGTTTGCTATATTTCTTCCAAAAAACACAAACAGAAGAGCGGCACCAGCCTAGTGCATTATCCATGAATACTTTATTATAAGTTGGTAAGGTAAAATAAATATACTCACAAACCATGCATATAGAAACCATATCAAGCTACTACTCCGGCTTACATGTTTTGAGGGTCAACCCTCTTCCTCAGAGCCTCACCAGCGTAAGCTGGTTAGGATCCCGAGCAGCATCTCCTTGGTTTTGGAATGCTCTGGGTTTGAAGAACCACTTTGCTACAGAACAGTAGCTTGGTATGCTGTATAAGTATATTTATTTTACTGACATGTTATAAAATATTCATTGGATAATGTTAACTAGATGGCGCCCACGCTATAGCTGAATGATGGCTACAGCACAGACATAAATTGCCGGGAGGGCATACAGTGACATCCTCCCGTGTACTGTCACTGTCCCGAGCACTGTCAGTGTGAGGAGGAAAAAAAACGATCGCCGGCTGCTGTCAGAGGGACATCGATCCCGAAGAGGAAAGGAATTATTTGTGCCCACAGTGCCACCTACCAGTGCCCCACCAGTGTCACCCACCAGTGCCACCTACCAGTGCCGACCAGCGCCACCTACCAGTGCCCACCAGTGCCATCTGCCAGTGCCACCTATCAGTGCTCACCAGTGCCACTTATTAGTGCCAATCAGTGCCCCATCATAAGTGTCACCTACCAGTGCCTATCATTGCCCATCAGTGCCACCTATTAGTGCCCATTAGTGCCGCTTATTTGTGCCCTTCAGCACCACCTACCAGTGCCCTTCAGTGCCGCCCATCAGTGCCCATTGGTGCAACTCATTAGTGCCACCCATCAGTGCCACCTATCAGTGCTGCCTTATCAGTGCCGCCTTATCAGTGCCACCTTATTATTGCCCATCAGTGCTGCCTTATCAGTGCCCATCAGTGTCACCTATCAGTGCCCACCAGTGCAGCCTATCAGTGCCCATCAGTGCAGACTATCAGTGTCCAACAGTGCAGCCTACCAGTGCCTATCAGGGCTCATCAGTGCCGCCTCATCAGCACACATCAACGAAGGAGTAAAATTACCTGTTTGCAAAATTTTATAACAAACTATAACTATGTTTTGTTTTTTTCAAATTATTAGGTCTTTTTTTTTTTTGTTCAGCAAAAAATAGAAAACCCAGTAGTGATAAAATACCACCAAAAAGCTCTATTTTAAAAAAATGATAAAAATGTCATTTGGGTACAGTGTTGCATGAGCGCGCAATTGAAAATTCAAAGTGCAACAGCGCTGAAAGCTGAAAATTGGCCTGGGCAGGAGGGGGACTTAAGTGCCCAGTAGGCAAGTGGTTAAGCTGGTGTGCCCTCTTCTGTTTTTATTTTTACAGTTACTATTAGGAAAGCCCCAGTCTTTAGAGGTCAGCAAGTTTGAATTATCTCCTTTTGTGCAGACCAAGAAGTGCACATGAAGAATTGCTTATGGTCAACCACACACATGCGCAGGAGGTGTTAGTATATTGTGTTGCTATATTTCTTGCTATGGTCACATGTCTGTTTTTTCAGGTGTGTTTTAATGGGAAATGTTCCAATATAGAGGAGACCTACATGACAGAAGGCTGTGCAAAACAGTGTCCAGAACACTCGGTGAGACATTGTTGCTCCAGAAACTATAGAATGTTTTGTTAAATTAATGATTTTGTGTATTTAAACTCAATTTTCTGCAGATTTGTGATCATGAACTGCAGTGTCAGTGTGAGCCAGGCTGGGCACCTCCAAACTGTAATGTCCCTGCAGGAGCAAGTGAGTTTACTTTCTGATACAGGCTATGGATATATTATATATACAGTATGACTACAAACATAGTGTATCCTTGGGTAATGCATACCACTTGTGTATTTCAGTGGAAATGCTCCACCTATGGTTTCCCATACCATACGTTTTTTTAACCGAGGTGCCGTGCAACTTAACAATGATAATCAAAAACTAGAAACAAAAGGAATTGCAAAGAAATGGCTCAACACTGTTTTTTGGAAAATGAATTAAATGAAAAAACTTCATTGAAAATATGTCACATAAAATCCAACATGTCTATAAATAAGTACATATGGATAGCCTGTGAGATCTCTCCCACAGTAACCTACGTCCAAGCTCAATTAAAAACACCATGAACTGTAAATACTGGGGCAGAGTGTATTTACAGTTCATGGTGTTTTTAATTGAGCTTGGACGTAGGTTACTGTGGGAGAGATCTCACAGGCTATTCATTTGTACTTATTTATAGACATGTTGGATTTTATGTGACATATTTTCAATAAAGTTTTTTCATTTAATTAATTTTCCAAAAACCAGTGTTGAGCCATTTCTTTGCAACTCCTTTTGTTTCTACTTTTTGAGTATGTTATATATATGGCTTCAAAGAGAATCAGTCACTTCTGTATTTTGTTTTATAGGTCAGTTTTTTCTGGAAGCTTTTTCTTTATGGTGGTGGCCATTCATACTATGGACGTTGGCATTGGACATATGAACCTGAGCAAGTTTCTTTTCCACAGAGGACAAGTAAAATACTAATCATTAAATAAGCCCAGAAATGAATTCAAGGATGAAAGGAGTTAAAGAAAAGACCAATACATACATAAAAAGAAATATCTGAGAATTATATGTAAAGCTTAACCTTATTCTTTTTCTCTTATTACTCACCTGTCCCGTCTTGCTAGATTCTTTATGAAGCTCCTTTATGAATCCAACATCTTTGTACGGATATACTGGTAGTCCAGTGTTGATGATACTTAGCCCGGTACAAAGGCTGTCAGTGATCCCTTGGTTGGAGAGGCACCCTGTAGGGTCATCTCCTGTTATACACCACACAGTTAAAGAGGAGTTCCACCCAAAAGTGGAACTTACGCTTTAAGGCCTCCTCCACGGCTCCTGTTTGTGAAACTGGACTTTTGGGGAGGAGGGGGGAGCAGGTACCAGATTTTGACAGGTACCAGCTCCTACTTCCGTTCTGGTCACCTTAGGCAATCGGAAACGGAAGTTCCCCTTCCCAAAGTCTTCTGGGACACAACAAGTCCTAGAAGACTTCGGCCAACTTGCATGCGCAGTTGGCACCTGGCTGTGAAGCTGCAAGTTGTCACAGCCGGGTGCCCATTAGTAGAGATGCCGACGCAGGACATGGGGTAAACACGGCTGGGGTAAGTACACTGCTGGATTGTGGGACAGACGAGTGGCTGCTTATTAAAAGACAGCAGCTACACTGTTTGTAGCTGCTGACTTTTAATAAACATAAAAATGACTGGAGCTCCGCTTTAAGAGTATGATGCATTATAAATTCCAGTACTGGTTAAGAGTACTGTAGCTTTACACCCTTTTGAACCCCAAATTATTGTCATAATTGTGGGGGAGGTAGAGTAAGAACAGAGCCCCTCTCTTTCCCTAAACTGAGTGATCAGTCACTATTATAAATAAAAAATCAGCGCTATTTGTCCATTCACAATAGTAAAAGATCACTTAGAGCTGCGGTTCTGTGTAAAGTATTTGCCGATGTCTTGTATGAAGTAAAAGCACATGCAAATACATTACACAGAGCCACAGCTCCAAGTGATCTTCTACTATTGTGAATTAACAAACCGCACTTATTGTTCATTCATAATAGTGACAGGTCACTCAGAACTGTGACTCTGTGTGTCCATCATAAGTTGCTTTTACGCATACACAGCCTGGCCAATGAATTCACTTTAATGCATGAATGATCAGCAATGCCAGGACCAGTGCCATATATAACAGCGCTAATTGCTCATTTATAGATTGAAAGATCACATAGAGCTGCAGTGTTATGTAATCCATCGGCCGAGCTATGTATGTGTACGACCAGCTGCTAATAGATGCACAGTACTGGTCTCCAGGTTACCAGAGAGCAGAGATGTCATTCATAAATCAGTCTTGTTTCTAGCGGTGTTGTCAGAGGGGAGGGAAACCTGTCCTAACCACTCTGCCTAAAAACTAAGGGACACATTTGAATGGGACTATGGTAAGTGCTTTATGCACTTCGTGATCTGTTCAGTCAAATAGCATTAAACATTTGTAATAATAGCTGTTCTTTAAATGCTTCCTAAATTGCACCAATGTGTGAATTTACCTTTTGGATTACTCACCATTTAAAGACTTGGTACTCCAGGCTAAATGTTAACTTTATTGCACTATTTTAAAACTAATAAAACTATTGAAATGTTACTTCTGAGCCCTACATGGCACACAATACCTGTTGTTGTTCTTAAATTCTTATATTATATAACTCTTTATATAGCATTGCACAGTCCGCTATGCTTATCATATATCTTACATTACTTGTGTATTTGAAAACCTAATAAAAATTTATGAAACAAAAAAAAAAAAAAACCGATTGAAATGAAAATGTTGCGTTTTTATATTTTCCTTCAGTCATTTAGTACCGTGTTTCCCCGAAAATAAGACCGGGTCTTAAATTCATTTTGGCTTCAAAAACCACACTAGGGCTTATTTTCAGGGGATGTCTTATTTACGGTATGTACAATGACTATCTTCAAAAGATTGTAACCCTAAAATAAATATCCTGATCCTTTAAAGCATGATAGACAGCACAGTGCTTGTGCTGTGTCATTTAGCCCTCTCTATGTTCTAAAAAGCCTAGAATAAAACAATAAAATGTTAAAAAAAAAAAGTTCTCTCCCCCTGTCAGCTCAGAAATTAGCATTATGACATTCTGTCCAATGCTTATGTTTATTCATTCCCAAAAATAAACCTTGGATAAAGTCATTGTAAAATTATGTAATCGATTTTGTCTACTTTATTGTGGAAAATACCTTATTTACAGCGCCGCTGGGCGCTCACGTGACCCTCTGGAGCTCTACTTTCCCTCTCTGAATACTGCAGAGGGAGGAGCTGAGATCAAGGATTTTACTAGGGCTTATTTTCGGGGTGGGGCTTATTTTGCAGCCATCCCTGAAAATCATGCTAGGTCTTATTTTCGGGGTAGGGCTTATTTTCAGGGAAACAGGGTATGTCTTCTTCAATACATAAGTCTATAAAAGTTGTTGAAGCATCATTTAGACTACCACAATACTTATTCAATTGCTTTTTCTACTTGATAAACCACTCTTTTGTAACAATAGTCTTTCAACTAGCCCTATTTTATTCATGATTGTACTGTACTCACAAATCCTCATTGATCCTCCTCCCTGCTTCCTGATCCATGTAAAGACCCAGGGCTGAGAATATGTTGGGTCACTCTGCACCCCTTTCTCACAGCCTCTTTGAGCTCCTATGAATTACACAGAATTCATATTCAAAAGTAATAAACTGAGTGATTTTAGAAGAGCAGCTATGTTTGCTCTTTAACAATTAGCATTAGTAGATCTCTTACTTGCTGTTTAAAGTAAGACAAAAATGAGTAGTTGTAAAACAGGACTAAACTTAATCATAGAGAAAAAGTGAAAATGTCTAAAGAAGATAATCAGTAATAACCCCCAGACACTACTCCATCACTAGCCTGTACCTGTGTAGTGATTATTACTGTATACACTGCTCAAAATTATTAAAGGAACACTTTGAAAACACATTAGATCTCAATGGGGAAAAATATCATTCTGGTCTGGATATCTATACGGATATGGACTGGGTAATGTGTTAGGAATGAAAGGATGCCTCATCGTTCGATGGAAATTAAAATGATCAACTTACAGAGGGCTGAATTCAAAGTGGAAAAAATGATGCAGCAGGCTAGTCCATTTTGCTGAAATTTTATTGCACCAAGTTAAAATGTTACTCAGTAATTTGTATGATCCCCCCCCCCCCCACGTGCTTGTATGCATGCCTGACAACGTCGGGGCATGCTCCTAGTGAGAAGACAGATGGTGCCCTGGGGAATTTCCTCCCAGAAGTGGACCAGAGCATCACTGAGCTCCTGAACAGACTGAGGTGCAACCTGGTGGCGTCGGATGGACCGAAACATAATGCCCCGAAGATGTTCTACTGGATTTGGGTCATACCAGCACGGGGGACATTCCATGGTATCAATTCCTTCATTCTCCAGGAACTGGCTGCATGTGCTCACCACATAAGGCCGGGCATTATTGTGCACCAGGAGGAACCCAGGACCCACTGCATCATCATAGGGTCTGACAATGGGTCCAAGGATTTCATCCCAATACCTAATGGCAGTCAGGGTACCATAGTTTAGCCTTAGGACACCCTCATGAAGTCTGTTTCTGATTGTTTGGTTAGAGACATTCATACCAGTGGCCTGCTGGAGGTCATTTTGTAGGGCTCTGGCAGTGCTCATCCTATTCCTCCTTGCACAAAGGAGCAGATACCGGTCCTGCTAGTAGGTTAAGGACCATCTATGGCCCTGTCCAGCTCTCCTAGAGTAACTGCCTGTCTCCTGGAATCTCCTCCATGCTCTTGAGACTGTGCTGGGAGACACAGCAAACCTTCTGGCAATGGCACGTATCGATGTTCCATCCTGGAGGAGTTGGACTGCCTGTGGAATCTCTATAGGGTCGAGATTTTGCCTCATGCTACCAGTAGTGACACTAATCCTAGCCAAATGCAAAACTAGTGAAAAACAGTCAGAAAAGATGAGTAGGGAAAACAATTTAATTGGCCTCCACCTGTAAAACCATTCTGTTTTAGAGGTCATCTTACTGTTGCCTATCTTGTGCCCCTGTTGTAAATTTCATTAACACCAAAGCAACTAATTGAAACCCGCCATCCTCCCCCGCTGTCCTTCCGCTGTCCTCCCGCTGTGTGCTTGGCCAATGCCGGCACTTGCCTTCTGGTTCCCTTCCCTGCGAGCGTTGCGACGGAGGGCGGTGGAACCGGCGGAAGATTAAAAAATATAAATACACTAAATGACATGATACAAAGCTGTGATCCTAACGGATTACACTGTATCATGCCATTTCAGCACAGGATTGCACCTGGGGACTTTTCCAGTGCCCTGCCTGTGCTTTTCCAGTTCTTTGTGCCTTGAAAATAGAGAACGACCATCCAAAAAGTATTCTTTTTGCGCAAAATCGCTTTTAGACTAACTGGAAAACAGCGACAGTGAAACAGAGTTACTTGAGGAACTGAGCGATAGCGATTCGTGGGAAAATTCCTCATCAGGTACGGAAAGTGAGGACCGCGACGATTCTGATGTCTCTTTCTGGCACATAGCTCCGTTGAAAATTCTGAAGAATCATTTGATACACTTCCCAAATTCCACAAGCTATGTGCCAGAAAGAGACATCAGAATCGTCACTGTCGTCACTTTCCGTACCTGATGACGAATTTTCCCACAAATCGCTATCGCTCAGTTCTTCAAGTAACTCAGTTTCGCTGTCGCTGTTTTCCAGTTCGTCTAAAAGAACGCTTTTTGGACGCCATGGTCACCTTGGCAGTTCCCCCAGGCTTGCCTTTCCCAGAGAGAACACAGACTTTGGATGACCTTACTACCCATTGGCTGTACTCAGCAGCTCCGTTCTTGGTAATAGAGAGACTGTATAGGACTTTTTGCTTCACACAGAATAGGGCCTGCATGGATTCAGTCTCTTCAGATGAGCCTGGCACACCCATCTCCTCGGACAGCACTTTCACATTTTGCTGGGCGTCTCCCCACTCCTACTCCTCTTCCGAGCTGCTATGGGATGTCCACTCTGCGCACTCTTTATCAAAGGGCCCAAATTCTGCCTCCAGTCTGCACGAACCCTAGTCTATGGCCCCCCCCACTGCTGCTCCCCACTTGTTCACCTGAAGACGAGCTGTCTTCCAGCACTGGCTCCTTCCAGATGGGATTGGCAAGGTGTACATGAGCAGCTGGCATTTAAGGGACAGCGTCTTACTCCTGCTGGGCAGTACTTACAGGTACCAGCTCCCTGACTGGGCTGCAGGTTGAAGCAGATTTCCAGCTTTCTTTCCTGATGTTGCTTGCCTTCGCAGGAGAGTCACCAGCCTCAGACTTGACTCCACCTTTATCAGTCACTTTAAGCCGCGCTCCGGCCATCTAGGACTTCCGTGGGTGATCCTGGCTGAGAGCTGATCGCAGCACTCAGGTTAGTGCTGGGTACACACATGCACCCTCTGCCATCTTGCTCCTCTCTCTCTCCACAAGCAGAGCACGCTGGGCACTCTGGGTTCCACAAGCTTCCAGACTGGCTGGTGCCCGCAGCTCTAGTGAGCAGGCCTGTTCCCACGTGCTCTACTGTAACACCTTGTTGACTAGACTGAAACTTGCAGGCACGGGTAATACATTGATTGTTGTAATGTACGTACTGAGATTGCAGAACTTGTCAGGACATGCTGCTTGGCACCAAATGTGCCCGAGTAACTAAGAGCTGGTGGTAGCAAGCATTTACTGTGGTTGCCATGAGCAACAGCAAATTCTGTAACATAGGTCACACTGTAGCTAGCAGGGCTAGGACAGTCCTTAACATCAGCCGAGGTTGGGCAACTGGAGACACCTGCTGGCTTACCCTGATCACCATAGGCAACAGCAGACATATTGGTGCACTTTTTACTGTTCTCAGCAGGACATTGCAGCACACAGTCATTTTTAAAGCAGACCGCTGGACATTTTTAAATCCATGGGCACGATCACCCATCATGGTTAACAGCACCATTCTTACGGAATAGCAGACTTTTAACACAAGTGTCTGTGCGAGCCGGGGTTTGGGGCAACTGGGTATGCTGTGCAGTACTGGCTCGGCAGCTACTTCCGCTGGTTGCTATGGACAATGGTACTTGGTTTGGGCACACAGTCCCAAATAGGCAGAGCACAAAAGTCCATCTCAGGGGGGGGTATCAGAGAAGCTGCCAGGATGAGTCACCAAGCCCTTAACTAACCCAAGTCAGGCTTAGCCCTGAGCTAACTATGTTTTGTCTGCCCTAACAGACTTCTAGAGGGTTCTACACCAGCTATAAAAATGGAATCCAGCAAATGCTATGTATTAAAGCAGAGTGGAGCTTGTCAAAAGACAGCCTCTTTGGTGTATTTATTTTTTTGTTTTATTAAAATGTATTGCTATTAAAACCCTTATTAATCAATAGTTATCCATAATCAGAAGACAAACTTCTTCCCTATCATACAAATGACAGCTAAGGCATATTAACTCGCTACCAGCAATGAACAGCGCCGTATTCTATCTATCTCCACTCCAATATCACACTGCAAATGGCTGCTCTGGGAAGGAAGCTTTTATAGTGTGGGGTGGGACTAAGAGCAATGAGCCATGATTGGAGAGATTCATCATGACTGTGTCCAATCATGGCTCTAAAAAGTGCTATGTGTCCTGATTGGGAAAAGCCTTAATTGCTAGCCAGTCAGGGCTTCCAATGCACTGTGCGGCTCACAGTGCATAGCGGGGCATTTGGCGGGCCGAACAAATAGCTGAATGTCCGCTGACCGGGTAAACAACCAGTGTTTAGTCAGAACTCAGCCTGAACCGTTCACCCAACACTAATTGGCAGCATATCGTGCAAGTCAAAAAGGTAAGGGTAGCCATACATGGCTTAGAAACCAAAGGCTTATTCAAAATCAGTTGAAACAAATGAAAGGCTTCTGAACTGTTAAACGTTTCATTAAACCCAGACTATGAAAAACTCTCACTTCATGATAATGTATGTTCATACTCACAAAGCCAAAAAAGCATTAATTTTGTGTAATGTGAAATATACCTGGTTAATCTTGCCTTCAGCTATCTCTCCCACATTCTCTGTGTCCCCACTACAGGTAGAGATTGTGTCCTTTACTGAGCATGCTCAATTTCAGCTCCCTTCCAAGCTCTTCATTTCCTCTTTTTTTCTATCTGTGCTGCCCACATGACTATGAACTCACATACAGTATGTGGGTGTATACACATTAGTAAATTACTCTCCCCTCCCTCGCTCCTCCTCCATGTCCTCCTATTGCTAAACACCATGAGGGCAGGATGTAGTATTCTGATTGATTACATTCGCTAAGAAACTGACAAAAATGCTTCGTTTTAAAATATATCAAATGTAATTGCTCATACCTGTAAAGTAAAAAAAAAGTTGGTCACAGATGCAGTCTGAACAAACTGAAAGTTAGTGTCAGTCATCTCTGACTCCCCCTACACCATATTATTGCACAGGAAATACACATTTGATGTTCATCAAAATCTTATTGGGAGCTGTAAAACAGTTATTTTATTTAATTTGAATTGCTCTTTTAAAACAGTTTTTTTTTTTTTTTTTTTAGTCATGTGACTGGCATAGCACCAATCAGGGCTGGCCAGACACAGACTCACACTATAGAGAGCATACACACGCAGAGTATTGGAAGCCCCTCCCAAAGATCTTTCCCTACAGATGCCAAAGAACAGGGAAAGATCATGCCACCACCCAAAAGTGCTGCAGAAAAAGGGTACTTAGAAGATTAAAAAAAAAAAAAACTAAACAAAATACAGTGGCATGAAATATATAATTTATATGAATGAATTATAGTAATTAAAACTTCTCTGTTTAATATCACTTTACATGTAATCCAAGTGCCATTGCTCCTCACAAATGGAATTTTTAAACTAGTTGAAAAATTCTTTCTAATTAGTGCCCCGCCACCAACTAACAGTGCAGAAAAATACCATGGTACATGATGAGGAAATGTGTAATAGTTTAATAAATTTAAAGCTATTTCATGCCCTTTTGAAAGAAAAAAACACCTGCACAACAAAATACAATTTGCCAACTTTAGTAAATGTGAGTGTAAGTTCCCATAGGCACTATCACCCATCAGCTATTTCCTGTATTTGAACACTATTTTTTAGATCTGTAACAAAAATGTATGTAACAGAAATATATTTATCTAATGTGTAAGCGTAATACACTCCCCACATCCAGTACATTTGTTTTGGCATTCTTACTCCAGCACTTGCAGTTTACAACTTTCAATGCTGCTGGCTCCTGTGGCACTGTGTGGACAGTGCAGTCTCCAGTCAGTCTGTTAGTTTGGAAAAGGAAGTGGGGAGGAAAAGGGAGAACCAGGGGGAGTGCTTTTCTACCCTAGGCAATGGGGCTGTGTATTTCTGTTGCTGCTCACAGTGTAGGGAGACACTCTAGTCCCTGCATGCAAGAGTGGCTCCATGAGATACTGCAAGAGAATGGAGATACCCTAAAACAGGAGACCGGGGGCAGTGGTCATGGCACCAGTTTAAACTGGAACATAGAAAGGACTAAATGATCAGCCTGCCAGTATGTTACTTTTGCCATAACAAGCCTCCAGTGGTTCTCAACCTGGTGTACACATCCCCTGGGTGCATCTTGGCACATAATAAAGGTTGCAGGCTGGTTTCAGCATTGCAGATCCTTAATTCACTACCCATGTAGAGACATCAGTAAAACTTTCCATGGAGCTGACTGAAGGTTTGATACATTGAAGTATATTTTGGTAATACACATTAAAACAAGCTATGGTAATCCAATCCGTGGCCGCGCTTGCTTGATGACGTCACACTTCACGTCATACATACTCTTTATGCATCGCTTGAATAGTTACTTTGGAATGGAGAAGCAATATTTGACCCGGTAACCTGGGGATGGTTCCCAGAAACGTTATTTGCCACTACATTTTTGGGGCAATGCAATTTCGTAAGCAGTTTGTGTTGCTTGTCCTTTGCTCAGTAGAGACATGGAAGTCTTTTCTTTTCTGCACAGAAGATTTTTTAGCAGCGCTATCCCACGGTACATAGTCTACAGTGTAACTCAGACAGGCTTGATGGAAAACCTTGAAAAGTTTATTAAAAAATATATAGTAATGATTAAAACATAGTAGAATGTGTTCCAAACCAGATCAGTGGCGTTGCTGGGGGTCACAGGATGACCGACCCGCTGGGTGAGCCGGAACTGTGTAGATGATCACAACAGGGAACCAGGCAGGAGGGAGAAGGATCTTATGTGCCAAAAGCAGACCGAACCAGCCGGTAGGGTGGCATGGCTTCCTCCCACCCGATAGCATGGCTGCTCGCACCGGAGCAGTGTAGACGTGCCACGGAGCCTCCACCCATGCCAGGTCCCGACGCTTGCTGACGCCACTTCCGGGTAGCGGCCCCCACTGTGGATACCTCCGGGTGGCTGTTCCGCGGCACGTCTACACTGCTCCGGTGTGAGCAGCCACGCTATCGGGTGAGAGGAAGCCACGCCACCCTGCCGGCTGGTCCGGTCTGCTTTTGGCACATAAGATCCTTCTCCCTCCTGCCTGGTTCCCTGTTGTGGTCATCCACACAGTTCCGGCTCACCCAGCGGCTCGGTCATCCTGTGACCCCCAGCAACGCCACTGATCTGGTTTGGAACACATTCTATTATGTTTTAATTATTACTATATATTTTGTATAAATAAACTTTTCAAGGTTTTCCATCAAGCCTGCTGAGTTACATTGTAGACTATGTACCGTGGGATAGCACTGCTGCCCCTGATGGTGTCTGATGGTTTCTCTAATCTTCCTCCAAGTATTGAGTACATACTATACTGTACATAGACATACTTTTAAGTAAGCCAACATTTCTGCATTAAATATCCTTTTTTTTTTGTCTTATGAAATATTCAAATTTTCTGAGATACTGAATTTTGGGTTTTCACTAGCTGTAAGCCATAATCATCAAAATTAAAAGAAAGAAATGCTTTAAATATACTGTATCACTCTGTGTGTAACGCATCTATTTAAAATATACGAGTTTTACTTTTTAAATTAAATTAATGAAATAAATTAACTCTTTGATGATATTCTAATTGTATGAGATGCGCTGTATACTGTATATATATATATATATATATATATATATATATATATATATATATATATATATATATATATATTTCCTTACACTTGGCACCTATAAAGTTATTGTCATGGTTATCACTTTTTGCAATGTATATCTGATGTTTTATGTATTCAGATTTATGAATTCTCACTTGCAAAAATTGTTCTGTGCACCTTGTTTAGTTTTACTGAAGTACAGACCTGTAAAAAATGTGCCTGTTTAGGAGATATTCATTGTACCTACAGTAAACCTGTATATATATATATATAGGATTACCTGTAGGTAAAAATAACAAAGCGGACATTACTATCACTTTAAAGTGATGCAACTCTGCGCACGGTTGTGAGACGGAACCCGGCAGAGGCGCCGATTGGCTGCCTTCTGGGGTGCAACTGTGGCGCAGAGCACTGCGCTACAACACTCCCCTTTTGTGATGTCCTGGATCATGATTGGTCCAGACTCCAGTCTTAACCAATGATGATTCAGGACATCCCTGCTGACCTCGTTGGGGGCGGTGCCGGTGCGTGCATCAGTCACTCACCGTCACCGCCCGGTCACCTTCCCGCTGCCGCAGAAGAGGACGGAGCATCGAGGAGGGGAGAAGCTGCCGCCGGGAGCCGAGTCGCCGCCAGGTAAGTGCATTGGATTAAGGGAGCACGCACGCTGGTCTCTGCATTGATTGGGCCCTGTCCGGCTTCATCACCTGGTGTCCTATGGAGGGGATGGACATCTCTATCATGCTGCTCGGTGTGTGAGGTGAATGGAAGATTCCTTCTGCGGCACTATAGAGGTCCCGAGTCCTCCGGTGCAGCCATGTCCCTGTCTGTGTCTGCTGTGTGAGTGTATGGGGCTCCGTGAGAGAGAGAGGACAGTGTGTGCCTGAGCTCCCCGTCCCTCCCCCGGATCACTCCTGTCCTCCTCCTCCTCCCCTCACATATCGTCACCTCAGTCACAGCGGTCACCGCTCATCTATTATCAATGGACGGTGGGAGCATTCAAACTAACGGGAGCGGAGTGTGTGAGGGGAGAGAGACACTCCTGGTGTCCCCTCACACTCAGCGCCCCCAGTAACTGTGATAAATACATGTACCGGGTCTGGGTTATAGGGTAAGGGCCAGCCTGGAGACTATAGAGTCCAAGGATGGAGATCATGCCTGTACATTGACCTGTGCCATCATGCCTGTACATTGAGCTGTGCCCTCATGCCTGTATATTGACCTGTGCCATCATGCCTGTACATTGACCTGTGCCATCATACCTGTACATTGAGCTGTGCCATCATGCCTGTACATTGACCTGTGCCATCATGCCTGTACATTGAGCTGTGCCATCATGCCTGTACATTGACCTGTGCCATCATGCCTGTACATTGACCTGTGCCATGCCTGTACATTGACCTGTGCCATCATGCCTGTACATTGACCTCTGCCATGCCTGTACATTGACCTGTGCCATGCCTATACCATCACCTTTGCCATGCCTGTAGCATGACCTCAAAGTCACGCAATTTTCTTACCGCATTTTTTGCCGCAAAGCAATACCTATTACATTTTTCTTTTTGCGCCGCCCCCCCCCCCCCCCCAAAAAAAAAATTTTGAGCACCATCCGCCACTGGCGCTATGTCTGCTGAAAGCAACAGGGGGTTTACTTCTGCCATGGCATATGTACCCCCCTGGTCACTGCCTTTGCAGCCAGAGGGGGTAGTGGTTGGGGGGACAGTATGGATTCAACAAAGTCATTTTTGCATGCTAATTCTTTGTGATGTTTGTGACTGGGGGCATTAGAGTGGTGTGTCTTTTGCCTACAGATGTTGCAACAAAATGTGTCCTTTTTCCCATCATAGAAACTTGAAAGATACAGTGCCTTGCGAAGGTATTCGGCCCCCTTGAACTTTGCGACCTTTTGCCACATTTCAGGCTTCAAACATAAAGATATAAAACTGTAATTTTTTGTGAAGAATCAACAACAAATGGGACACAATCATGAAGTGGAACAAAATTTATTGGATATTTCAAACTTTGTTAACAAATAAAAAACTGAAAAATTGGGTGTGCAAAATTATTCAGCCGCCTTAAGTTAATACTTTGTAGCGCCACCTTTTGCTGCGATTACAGCTGTAAGTCGCTTGGGGTATGTCTCTATCAGTTTTGCACATCGAGAGACTGAAATTTTTGCCCATTCCTCCTTGCAAAACAGCTCAAGCTCAGTGAGGTTGGACGGAGAGCGTTTGTGAACAGCAGTTTTCAGTTCTTTCCACAGATTCTCGATTGGATTCAGGTCTGGACTTTGACTTGGCCATTCTAACACCTGGATATGTTTATTTGCAAACCATTCCATTGTAGATTTTGCTTTATGTTTTGGATCATTGTCTTGTTGGAAGACAAATCTCCGTCCCAGTCTCAGGTCTTTTGCAGACTCCATCAGGTTTTCTTCCAGAATGGTCCTGTATTTGGCTCCATCCATCTTCCCATCAATTTTAACCATCTTCCCTGTCCCTGCTGAAGAAAAGCAGGCCCAGACCATGATGCTGCCACCACCATGTTTGACAGTGGGGATGGTGTGTTCAGGGTGATGAGCTGTGTTGCTTTTACGTCAAACATAACGTTTTGCATTGTTGCCAAAAAGTTCGATTTTGGTTTCATCTGACAAGAGCACCTTCTTCCACATGTTTGGTGTGTCTCCCAGGTGGCTTGTGGCAAACTTTAAACAACAATTTTTATGGATATCTTTAAGAAATGACTTTCTTCTTGCCACTCTTCCATAAAGGCCCGATTTGTGCAGTATAATACTGATTATTGTCCTATGGACAGAGTCTCCCACCTCAGCTGTAGATCTCTGCAGTTCATCCAGAGTGATCATGGGCCTCTTGGCTGCATCTCTGATCAGTCTTCTCCTTGTATGAGCTGAAAGTTTAGAGGGACGGCCAGGTCTACGTAGATTTGCAGTGGTCTGATACTCCTTCCATTTCAATATTATCGCTTGCACGGTGCTCCTTGGGATGTTTAAAGCTTGGGAAATCTTTTTGTATCCAAATCCGGCTTTAAACTTCTCCACAACAGTATCTCGGACCTGCCTGGTGTGTTCCTTGTTCTTCATGATGCTCTCTGCACTTTAAACGGACCTCTGAGACTATCACAGTGCAGGTGCATTTATATGGAGACTTGATTACACACAGGTGGATTCTATTTATCATCATTAGTCATTTAGGTCAACATTGGATCATTCAGAGATCCTCACTGAACTTCTGGAGAGAGTTTGCTGCACTGAAAGTAAAGGGGCTGAATCATTTTGCACGCCCAGTTTTTCAGTTTTTTATTTGTTAACAAAGTTTGAAATATCCAATAAATTTCGTTCCACTTCATGATTGTGTCCCACTTGTTGATTCTTCACAAAAAAATTACAGTTTTATATCTTTATCTTTGAAGCCTGAAATGTGGCAAAAGGTTGCAAAGTTCAAGGGGGCCGAATACTTTCGCAAGGCACTGTATGAAATTCAGCTTTTCAGAATTTCCTTCTAAATTGAGTTTATGTGGGCAGGGAGGAAAGAATAGAAAGGGGAAGTATTTAGGTTCTTAATAGGAAAACAGGCACGTGATGCTTCTGCAGAAATTTGCTGACAACAAAATGTTACCAAATTGTAAAAACAAATTTCTCATACATTTTCAAAAGCTGAATATTTGTATGTGTGGAGTCAACAGATGAAAAAAAAAAAAAAAAAAAAAAGAGAATTTATCCTTGCAATGATATGTGAAGACATCAACTTCCTTCTCTTATAAAGAACAGGAAATAACCACAGAATGATGAAAAAGACTTCCTGACATACCATTATCTGTTTATCAGTCTTCTATGTGTAATCAACCAAAACACACAATACCCTTATTGAAATCAGAAAAAGGGCAGTTTTAAAGCTGTTTAAAGTTTATTTGCCTCACTTGGTTTTGGTTCCCCCCTCATCTACCTCATCTACAACATGCTAATGAAATTATTTATTAAAAATGTTCTGCTTTTGTTCATCAGCTAGATGATGTTGGATGCCCTCCAGCCAGGAAATGAGATGGTTCTATCTCTCTTGCTGCAGCTTCTTATACACAATGTGCAAAACTCAGTGTACAGTGAAATCAGAGTAAGCAAATTCAGTATAGGAGGGAAGCCTGTACAACTGTGCAAGGGAAAAGGCAGGAGTTCCGCTTTAAAATCTAATTTAAACCTACTTCTTTCCAGATCTACCTTAATTTCTGGCAATGAGATCCCTACACTGAATTTTCTGGTCCAACCGCTGGCTGTAGCTGTTACAATGTGTGTCGTTCTTTTGAATTTCCATTTACCTAACATCGAGAATGCAACAGAAGAATGGCTGCATAGTGAGCAAAGCTGGGAGTGAACAAAGAGAGCTGAAAGATACAAAAATCCTGTATAAAAATTGTATAAAAATTTAGTTAATCAATGACAGCTTCCAGCTATAACTGGATTTCAAAGTACGTACCTTATTAAAAATAATGGTAAGAAAAAACTCCTGCAACCCTGTCCTAGACACCCCTCAGTGCCTTTAGTGGCTCTCCGTTATGGCTCATTTTTCTGCTGCCTCTGCAAAGTCACTGTCAATCACTCAATTGCATTTCACCTCCCCAGTATGACAGCAGCTGGGACTGGTGATTGGCCACTTAGTGAGACCCTTATTAAGGCCCCAATCTCTGGAGAGCTAAGTTACATATTCCATTATTCCCCTTACTATGAAGTATGGTATTTTAGAAGTTGGTTAGTGGCAATATCTGCTGAGCCGTTCTTCTGATGAAGCTGCATGTCATTAAAATACCCCATTTAGATATCAAGGAGGAGTTTGACTCCCTCTCATGGTCCTATCTGTTTTACATTCTACACAAGTGGGGCTTCGGGGGCCGCAATTTTGTAACTTGGTAGCTGCCCTTTATTCCTTTCTTATAGCCCATGTGATACATGCAGGTTATAGATCTTTTGCCTTCTCCATCTATAAAGGCGTAAGGCAAGGCTGTGCCCTTTCCCCTTGCTCTTTGCCCTTGGCTCATTAGACCACATCCAGACATTACTGGTCTCATACTGGCAGGGCATCACCACAAACTAAGCCTGTTTGCTGATGCCATTCTCCTATTTATCACCAACCCTATCATCACACTTCCCAATTTGACATTAGTAAAGCAAAGCAATATCTCTGGCCTCCACATCAACCATACCTAGTCTCATATCCTAAAAATCTCATTACCACAGAAACAAGCAGACATCCCACAAAAAACTTTCCTTTTCATTGTGAATCCAAACATCTCTTGTACCTTGGAGTATACCTCACTACCTCCTAATACACTATTTATTCCACAAATTCCCCTCCCATTTTTAAAAAACTCAAAGCATTACTAGGCGCTTGTAGGGATTACCCATTATCTTGGCTTGGCCAGATAGTGGCTATCAAGAAGACAGTGGCTATCAAGAATTCCAACAACTTTTTAAATTTATCTGGGAGTACCGCAGACCATAAGTGGCAAACCAAACCCTCTTCCAAAGCTGTCCTCAAGGCAGACTGGGAGTTCCACACCTTGAGAAGTATTATCAGCCAGTTTAATTGGCCACTCTTACTAAACACCACGCTACAACTGAGGGGACTACAGTCTTCCCAATCACAGCAAATTTGCGAAACCACTAAATCGTGTTTCCAGAAGGTTGTTGCCCTCGAAATAAACTACAAACTGTTGTATCATTGGTACTTAGCCAGATTCGAGTTGCATTTTACACTCCAGGACATGCAGAAACCTGCTTCCACAGTTGTTTGGAACTAGGTGCATGTGCTGCTCACATGTGGTGGACATGTTTGACTGCCCAGAGTTTATGACCCAGATCCATGATATGTTAGAAACTCTCTTTGGAGTCAATATCCCAAATGCTCCCTGGTAAGACACTGCTCAACTTGAAACCTGATGGACTTAAACATCTGACAACTCATATTTTTACAGCCATTAAACAAATCATAGCTAAAGCGTGGCTGTTGGATTCTCTCTTTCTGGCAGCAGTACAATCCAAAATCCATTGGATGCTTATTAACAACAAACCAATGGCTTAACCTTCCCTGCGGTATTCCCGAGTGTGGCTCGGAGTTACATTTCAGTGCCAAAACCGGTAACCCCCGAGCCACACTCGGGGTACCGCTAGGAAGATCGCTGGATCCTGGTAGAGGGGTTACTTACCTTTTCCCCGGGATTCAACGATGTATGGGGGCAGTGTGCTGCGGCGGATCTTCCTCCCGATGCTCTGTGTGCCCCGACTTCCGTCTCCTGCGACGTGACGTTCGCAGGGGCGTGGAACCAGCGGCAAATTCAAAAAGTAAAAGCACAAACACACTGATACACTGTAATCCTATTGGATTACAGTACTAAAATAAAATAAATTGACCTTTGATTGCCCCTCAGTGCTTTCTCCATTGTCCTTCCTGCATTTTTCCTGTACCTTGTGTCTGGATACTGCAGAGCGACCATGGCATCAAAAAAGCACGCCGCAACCTCAAAAGCGGTATATGACCTGCTGGAGAACAGCGACAGCGACACAGAATCGCTTGCAGAATGGAGTGATAGCGATTCATGGAGAAGTTCGTCATCGGACGCAGAAATCGATTTCAATGATGAGCCTGCGACTGTGCCCAGCGATGTTAGGACTTGGTGCTCAATCGACTGCGGTATGGGGCACGTAGCGCCCCCCAAGGTTCCCGTTTACCGGAGCACCTGGTATCAAAGTGGATGTTGAGGATGACAACCCCTTGGCATACCTGCAACTCTTTTTGACCGATGAGGTTATTGAAGAGATTGTTGTGGAAACCAATCGGTACCAGGAGCAACAAGCTGCAGCGCATCGGCGGTTTTCAAGGAGCAGGATGTGGGAACCCATGACCAAAGCGGACATCTGGAAATTTCTGGGCCTAATTATTCTGCAGGGAGTGGTGGGGAAACCCCTGCAGAAGTGGTATTGGACCAACCAATTTTCTCTCATTATGAAGTATTTGCACTTTACAAATAATGACGAATTTGACAAGACTTCTCATCCAGCTCCAAAGCTCAAAAAGATTTGGGATGTTTATCAAATCATTTTGAAAAATTTCCAGCAGTCCTATGTGCCAGAAAGAGAAATTTGTATAGACGAAAGTCTAATGGCCTATAAAGGAAGACTCAGCTGGATACAGTATATTGCGCCCAAGAGAGCACGCTTTGGCATAAAGTAATTTATGCTATGTGAATCCAGCTCTGGATATATTTGGAATTTGGTCCTATACACGGGGAAAGGAACCAAATTCAACAAAATTTCAGCAGCTATGGAATGGCAACCGCTTCAGTTCTGACGCCGATTGAGCCATTGCTGAATCAGGGGTATTGTGTCACCACAGACAATTTTTATACATCCCCAGAACTGTATGAGTTCCTTCTGCACAACAAGACATATGCGTATGGAACCGTTAGAGTCGGTTCACACTAGCACGACTTGTCAGGCGACTTGTCAGCTTGACAAGTCGCGCTCCCTCGCGGTCCATTGACCGCTACAGGACCCGTTCTAATAGGAGCGACACAAGTCGCTCTGACTTAGAAAAAGGGTCCTGTACTACTTCGGGGTGACCTCGGAGCGACTTGCATAGACTTCCATTATGTGAAGTCCCTGCAAGTCGCTCTGAAGTCGTGGTGCATGGTAATGCACAAGTCGCCCCCGAAGTAGTAAGTCAGTCGCGTCGCCTCAGTGTGAACCGGCTCTTAGAGCTAACCGGCGTGACATGCCACCGACCTTTGCCAACAAAAAGCTCAAGCCCGCAGAAATAGTTGCCTGGCAGAAAGGAAAAATGATGGCACTGAGATGGCGCGTCAAAAAAGACGTGTGCCTGATGAGTACCACCCACAACACCTCTACTGTCATGGTACACACAAAAGGTGGAAAAGATGTGATGAAACCCCAACTGGTGATGGATTACAACAACACCATGGGAGGTGTGGACAGAGTTGACCAGGCCATGACTTTTTATCCGGCAATGCGGAAACAACAAAACAAATATTATAAAAAAATATTCAGGCATCTCCTGGAACAGTGTTTGTGAAACACATTTATTCTCCTAAAAAAGAAGAGTGACAGGCCTGTGGTTCAAGCGGACTTTGTGTGGAAAATTGCCAAACTGATATTTCTCAGGCACCAAACACCAACGGCTGTAAGTAGATCCGGACGCCGTGCTGCCGGAGTTATGAACCCCGAACGCCTGACCGGTCGTCACTTTTAGAGATGTATAGAACTGTTCGCCGGCGGACAGTTCCCGGCGAACTTAGCATGTTCGCGTTCGCCGCTGCGGGCGAACATATGCGATGTTCGGTCCGCCCCCCATAATACATCAGGCAAACTTTGACCCTGAACTTTACAGTCAGCAGGCACATTTCCAGCCAATCAGCATACCTCCCTCCCACACCCTCCCACCTCCTATAAATAAGCAAGGGCAGCATCCATCTTAGATCATTCTGAAGCAGTGTGTGTAGTGAGAGTAGGGAGAGAGCTGCTGCTGCTGCTGCTGCTGTTAAGCTAGGGACAGTTAGTCAGTGTTCCTGGTCTTGCAGTGTTCTTGGTCCACTACTGCTGTAAGGACAGCACCCCAAAAAGCCCTTCTAAGGGCTGGTATTTGTGTAATTTTTTATATATATATATATATATATATATACCTAGTGTCCCCAAAAGCCCTTTTAAGGGCTGGTAATTGAGTTTTTTCTTCTTATATATATATATCGATATCTATCTAGTGTCCCCAAAAGCCCTTTTAAGGGCTGGTAATTGAGGATTTTTTTTTTTATTTATATATATACATATATATATATATATATATATATATATAGTGTCCCCAAAAGCCCTTTTAAGGGCTGGTAAGGTAATAGAGTTTTTTCTTTATATATATATATATATATATATATATATATATATATATATATATATATATCTATTGTACACTGCAGTTGCCTGCCCGCTGTGTGTGAGAGGCCACAGACCTACCACAGACTGTACTGTGTGCACACCACACTCATTTCGGGTGGCACAGGCACAGTACCTTGCATTTTAAAAAATATTTTTTTTTTCCTCTGTCATAATTGCAGTGAGTGCTGTGTCAGGTCCACAGAGTGCACTGTACCCTCTGCAGTGCACTGCCCACCACTGATATATATACGGTGGCACAGCATCTTGTTGCAAATTGAAAAAAATATATATTTTTTATTATTGCAGTTGCCTGGGCTGCCAGTTACTGTCAGGTCCACAGAGTGTACTGTGCCCACTGCAGTGCCACTGTGTGCCCACCCACCACTGATATATAAGGTGGCACAGCAGCTTGCAAAGTAAAAAAAAATATATATATTTTTTAATTGCAGTTGCCTGGGTGCCAGTGACTGCTGTCAGGTCCACAGAGAGTGTACTGTGCCACTGCCCACCCACCACTGATATATAAGGTGGCACAGCAGCTTGCAAAGTAAAAAAATATATATATATCTTTTAATTGCAGTTGCCTGGGTGCCAGTGACTGCTGTCAGGTCCACAGAGAGTGTACTGTGCCACTGCCCACCCACCACTGATATATAAGGTGGCACAGCAGCTTGCAAAGTAAAAAAATATATATATATCTTTTAATTGCAGTTGCCTGGGTGCCAGTGACTGCTGTCAGGTCCACAGAGAGTGTACTGTGCCACTGCCCACCCACCACTGATATATAAGGTGGCACAGCAGCTTGCAAAGTAAAAAAAATATATATTTTTTTTAATTGCAGTTGCCTGGGTGCCAGTGACTGCTGTCAGGTCCACAGAGAGTGTACTGTGCCACTGCCCACCCACCACTGATATATAAGGTGGCACAGCAGCTTGCAAAGTAAAAAAAAATATATATATCTTTTAATTGCAGTTGCCTGGGTGCCCGTGACTGCTGTCAGGTCCACAGAGAGTGTAATGTGCCACTGCCCACCCACCACTGATATATAAGGTGGCACAGCAGCTTGCCAAGTAAAAAAAAATATATATATTTTTTAATTGCAGTTGCCTGAGTGCCAGTGACTGTCAGGTCCACAGAGTGTACTGTACCCACTGCCCAACACTCCTATAGGGTGGCACAGCACCTTGCACTCATAGTACACAACACATTAAAAAAAAAAAATGACAGGCAGAGGCAGGCCACCCCGCAAGGGCCGTCGTGGTCGTGGTGCTGTGATTTCCTTAGGCCCTAGAATAATGCCCAGTGTTCAGAGGCCACCACAGACCCTGAACTCAAAAAGTTCTGAGGCCATAGTTGACTGGCTTACACAAGACACCCAATCGTCTACAGCTTCCGCTCGGAACCCTAATGCACCATCCTCCTCCAGCTCAGCTTCGGGCACCTCTCAATTTACCACTCGCCAGCCCGCCGGCACCACCACCAACACTAGCACCACAGCCGCTTCACTTGATCCGTCAGAGGAGTTATTTTCACATCAGTTGGAAGAAATAAGTGATGCGCAACTATTAGTGCCAGAGGATGTAGATAACGGGGATATGTCTCAGTCAGGCAGCATTATACACATGAACGTACATTGTGATGATGATGATGATGTTGTACCTGCTGCCTTTGCTGAGTTGTCAAGTGAAGCGGCTGATGATGACGATGTGTCTGTGGATGTCACCTGGGTGCCTGCTCGAAGAGCAGAAGAAGAGGGGGAAAGTTCAGATGGGGAGACAGAGAGGAGGAGGAGACGAGTTGGAAGCAGGGGGAGGAGGTCATCGCAAGGAGCTAGTGGCGCAGTCAGACAGCATGTAGATTCGGCACCTGGGGTCAGCCAGACAGCACACCAATCAACGCAAGCTGTTGCCACCACCAGAATGCCGTCCTTGCAAAGCTCAGCAGTGTGGCATTTTTTTTTGTGTGTCTGCCTCTGATATCAGCGATGCCATTTGTAACCTGTGCCAAAAGAAACTGAGTCGTGGGAAGTCCAACACCCACCTAGGTACAACTGCTTTGCGAAGGCACATGATCTCACATCACAAACGCCTATAGGATCAACACATGAGTAAAAGCAGCACACAAACTGAAAGCCACCATCCTCTTCCTGGTACAGCATCTTCAGCCACGTCAACCACTGTTGTCCTCCATGCCCCCTATCAACAACCCGCCCCTCCGCCTCTCACCTTCAGCAGTTCCTGCTCGTCACCTGCCCACAGTCAGGTGTCTGTCAAGGAAATGTTTGAGCGTAAGAAGCCAATCTCGCAGAGTCACCCCCTTGCCCGGCGTCTGACAGCTGGCTTGTCGGAACTCTTAGCCCGCCAGCTTTTACCATACAAGCTGGTGGAGTCTGAGGCCTTCAAAAAATTTGTCGCTATTGGGACACCGCAGTGGAAGGTACCCGGCCGAAATTATTTTTCACAAAAGGCAATCCCCAACCTGTACTCTATTGTGGAAAAGGAAATCATGTCACGTCTGGCACACAGTGTTGGGGCAAGGGTCCATCTGACCACTGATAGCTGGTCTGCAAAGCACGGTCAGGGCAGGTATATAACTTACACTGCGCATTGGGTAAACCTGCTGGCGGCTGCCAAGCATGGAATGCGTGGCTCTGCTGCAGAGGAGTTGCTGACACCGCCACGACTTGCAGGCAGGCCTGCTGCCACCTCCTCTACTCCTCCTACTCCATCCTCTTTGCTAACCTCCTCGGCTGAGTCCTCTTCTGCTGTTGAGTCTTGCTCCACACCAACTGCACCCCCCCAGCTCCCCAGGGGCTATTCCACATGCCGGATACGACAGTGTCATGCTGTCTTGGGGTTGACTTGCCTGAAAGCAGAGAGTCACACCGGACCAGCACTACTGTCCGCCCTGAACGCACAGGTGGATCAGTGGTTGACCCCGCACCAACTGGAGATCGGCAAAGTGGTGTGTGACAACGGGAGGAATTTGTTGGCGGCATTGAATTTGGGCAAGTTGACACATGTGCCGTGCATGGCACATGTGTTGAATCTGATTGTGCAACGTTTTGTGCAGAAGTACCCAGGCTTACAGGACGTCCTCAAGCAGGCCAGGAAGGTGTGTGCCATTTCAGGCGTTCCTACACGGCCATGGCGCACTTTGCAGATATTCAGCGGCGAAACAACATGCCAGTGAGGCGCTTGATTTGCGACAGCCCGACACGTTGGAATTCAACACTGCTAATGTTCGACCGCCTGCTCCAACAAGAAAAAGCGGTCAACGAGTATTTGTATGACCGGGGTGCTAGGACAGCCTCTGCGGAGCTGGGTATTTTTTTGCCACGTTACTGGACGCTCATGCGCAATGCCTGTAGGCTCATGCGTCCTTTTGAGGAGGTGACAAACCTAGTGAGTCGCACCGAAGGCACCATCAGCCACATCATCCCATATGTTTTTTTCCTGGAGCGTGCCCTGCGAAGAGTGCTGGATCAGGACGTAGATGAGCGTGAAGAGGAAGAGGAAGAGTTGTGGTCACCATCACCACCACCAGAAACAGCCTTACCATCGCTTGCTGGACCTGCGGCAACACTGGAAGAGGAGTGTGAGGAAGAGGAGTCAGAGGAGGAATGTTGCTTTGAGGAGGAGGAACACCAACCACAGCAGGCATCCCAGGGTGCTCGTTGTCACCTATCTGGTACCCGTGGTGTTGTACGTGGCTGGGGGGAAGAACACACCTTCAATGACATCAGTGAGGACGAGGAATTGGACATGAGTAGCTCGGCATCCAACCTTGTGCAAATGGGGTCTTTCATGCTGTCATGCCTGTTGAGGGACCCTCGTATAAAAAGGCTGAAGGAGAACGACCTGTACTGGGTGGCCACGCTACTAGACCCCCGGTATAAGCAGAAAGTCTCTGATATGTTACCCAATTACCGGCAGTTGCAAAGGATGCAGCAGCTACAAAATAAGTTGAAAACTATGCTTTACACAGCATATAAGGGTGATGTCACAGCACAACGGGAATCCAACAGGGGAAGAGGTGAAAGTAATCCTCCTCCTACCACCACAACCACGCCGGCAAGGACAGGACGCTTTACAGACGTCTTGTTGATGGAGGACATGCAGAGCTTTTTTAGTCCTATGCATCGCCACAGCCCTTTGGGGTCCACCCTCAGAGAACGACTCGACCGACAGGTAGCAGACTACCTTGCCTTAACTGCAGATATCGACACTCTGAGGAGCGATGAACCCCTTGACTACTGGGTGTGCAGGCTTGACCTGTGGCCTGAGCTATCCCAATTTGCCATTGAACTTCTGGCCTGCCCCGCTTCAAGTGTGCTGTCAGAAAGGACCTTCAGTGCAGCAGGAGGTATTGTCACTGAGAAGAGAAGTCGCCTAGGTCAAAAAAGTCTTGATTACCTCACGTTTATTAAGATGAATGAGGCATGGATCCCGAAGGGACTGACAGTGGGGGATGCATTTGACTAAAAAAGGCCTGGTGATGACTGAGATGCCTTGGCCTAAAAATGGTCCACACGCTGCTGTATTTAATCATTCTCTGCATGCCGGATGACTTACGTGATGTCTCCGCCACCAACTACGGTTCAAGCCGCAATGTTTTAGTGCACTTTCTGCCTTGGAAACCTCAATTTTTCAGGCCGCTGCTACAGCAGCGGCTGCAACAATACCTACTTTTTCATGCATGTGTACATGCCTAATTTTTGTGGCCTCTGTGGCTGCAAAAAAACAAAAAAAAAAGGCACATACATGTGTCAATTCCCCTTTGTGATCGTTACCTTGTCGTGGTGAAGGGGCTTGCGTATCACAATGAAGCGATCCTCACCTCTAGGAGTGTGTTGGCACACCCCAGATGATAAGGTCGTTGCTTCATTGTGAACAGACCAAAAGCGATCCGCAGGATAATTTTTCATAGAAAAAACATTCATTTTCTTTCATTCTTTCTGCAGAGCTGGGTATTTGTTGGCCGCGTTACTGAATGCTCATGAACAATGGCTGTAGGCTCATGCGTCCTTTTGCGGAGGTGACAACCCTGGTGGTCAGTCGAACCCAAGGCAACATCATCGACCTCATCCCATATGTGTTTTTTCTGGAGCGTGCCCTGCAAAGAGTACTGGATCAGACTGTAGATGAGCATGAAGAGGAAGAGTTGTGGTCCACTCCCCATCACCACCAGAAGCAGCCTTGTCGTTGTCAATTGCTGGACCTGTGGCAACGCAGAGAGGGGAGTCTAAAGAAGAGAAGTCAGAGGAGGAAGGTGGCTTTGAGGAGGTGGAATACCAGCCACAGCAGGCATCCCAGGGGGCTTGTTCTCACCTTTCGGGGACCCTTGGTGTTGTACGTGGCTGGGTGGAGGAAGAGACCTTCAATGACGTCAGTGAGGACATGGAACGGGACATGGCTAGCTTGGTATCCAACCTTGTGCAAATGGGGAGTTTGCGGTTGTGCAAATGGACTGACTGACTGTTAAACGGGGAGTTTGGTCTGTCAGAGTTTGGTCTGTCACTGTGAAGCGGGCGACGGGCGTAACCCTTACACTACTTGACCGATAAAACATCATACCTGATCGTATTCACACACTGGATGTTTTAAAGCACGTTATTCCAAAGAATTTAGGAATGTTAGGTGATTTATGCCCTTTATGGATCAAAACCCGACTCTGCGTCAACTACGTAATTTTCCATGGGAGTTTTGCCATTGATTCCCCTCCGGCATGCCACAGTCCAGGTGTTAGTCCCCTTGAAACAACTTTTCCATCACTATTGTGGCCAGAAAGAGTCCCTGTGTGTTTTAAAATTCGCCTGCCTATTGAACTCTATGGCGGTTCGCCCGGTTCGCCGGTTCGCGAACATTTGCCGATGTTCGCGTTCGCCGTTCGTGAACGGCGAATTTTAGGTTCGCGACATCACTAGTCACTTTATGGACCACATTCCACCAATGGAAAAGAAGCTTGCACCCACAAGGATGTGTGTGGTTTGCTGTTCCAAAGGTGACAACACTGGAAGGAAAATCTGTAAAGAAACGTGGTACTACTGTCCTGACTGTGACGTTGGACTTTGTGCTGTACCCTTTTTTTAAATTTTCCACACCTGGGACGTTTACTGAAGCAATATGACCACTAACATTGCATCCTTGTTTGACCAAAAAAAATGTCAGTGTTTTTGATTACGTTATTTACTATAATTTATTGAATAAAAAGTATTATTATTTGTTATTATTTTATAGTTATTTATTATATTATAAGTTAGGATTTTGTGTTTCAAACTTTATTATACCCGGGATGTTATAAAGAAGAACGCACAGTAAAAAAAAAATCATATATAAATAGTTGGTTTGGGCTGCTCATTCTTAAGAATTACATGCAAAATAATGGTACCGCTTTCAGCACCTAAAATCCGAAATAATCATACCGCCAGGGAGGTTAAAGTGTTACTAAACCCAGAACCTGCATTCACTATATCTGGTCTCCCACGGTACACAGAACATGGAAATGCAAGTATTTTAGTAAATATAAACTGAAAAAAATTATAAATACCTTTTTCATCAGCAGTATACAGCTGTTAGAACAGTTTTTTGACTTGTGTGCTGATCGCTTGTAGGAGGAGTTTTCATTTCTCCCACAAATGTCCTATCAGGCTTCAAGACCCCTGACCCTCTGTCTGGACAGCGCTGATTGGCCCTGTGCTTATCACATGTGCTCTCCAAGGAAAACAAAACCTCTCTAGCAATACACACCAAACTGAGAATGTGCGGCCTGACTCCATAGACTCTGTAAATAAGGTTATTTTTTGGAGCCTGAGGAAGAAGGAGATGATCAGAGAAGCCAGGATCAAACATCCTTTTTACACAATGCGGAGGAATAACCCTTTGGTTCCACAGTGAGTATATCAAGAATGCTATTCTGCATATACAGACTGATTTTATTGTTGTGGGTTTAGTACCACTTTAATTCACTGATACAATACATAGCTTTCATAAAACTTGGGACCTGTGGATTTCAAATTTTGTATCCCCATCTACTAGATTTATAAAACCTAGACCCATCTAGGCTTCACTGAGCTATAGCCCTAAGAACCTCTGTAATGCTCCTCCCCACACCTCCACTTCTCCCTTCTTCTCGGCTTTCCTTCTTCCTTCCTTCCCTTCACTGCTAGTTTACCCTCTACAAACTTATGATGGAACCCTGCAAGGGTCCTGAGACACCATGGGGTGGATTTATTAAAACTGTAGAGTACAAAATCTGGTGCAGCTCTACATAGAAACCAATCACCTTCCAGGCTTTTTGTCAAAGCTTAACCATTTCTGGACCGGAAGATTTTCCTCCTTAACCACTTAAGCCCCGGAGGATTTGGCTGCTCAAAGACCAGGGCCTATTTTGCGATTCGGCACTGCGTGACTTTAACGGACAATTGCGCGGTCGTGCGACACTGTACCCAAACGAATTTGACGTCCTTTTTTTCCCACAAATAGAGCTTTCTTTTGGTGGTATTTGATCACCTGTGCATATTTTTACTTTTTGCGCTATAAACAAAAAAAGAGCGACAATTTTGAAAAAATAACAATATTTTTCAAATTTTTTTTATATGAAATTCTCAACAAAAAAAAATGTAAAAATCAAAATTTTTTAACATTTTAGGCCAACTTGATTTCTGCTACATATTTTTGGTAAAAAAAATTGCAATAAGGGGTTTTTGATTGGTTTGCGCAAAAGTTATTGCGTTTACTAACTACGGGAAAGATTTATGTGATTTTTATTGTTTTTTTTAACTAGTAATGGCGGCGATCTGCGATTTTTTTTGCAGGACTGCGACATTGCGGCGGACAGATAGGACCCTTGACTGACATTTTTGACACTTTTGGGGGTACCAGTGACATTACTACAGTACTCAGTGCTATAAATATGCACTGCTACTGTAAAAATTACACTGGCAGGGAAGGGGTTAACTTTATTAGTGATCAAGGGGTTAAGTGTGTCCCTAGGGGTGTGATTCTGTCAAGGGGCGTGGCTTGTGATGTAACCACAGAGACATACGATCCTACATAGCAGGATCTTATAGTCTCTGCAGTTACACCAGGGAGAATGACAGGCGGCTTTGTTTACATCAGCTGCCTGTCTTTCTCCCTCTCGAGCGGGAGATCGCGAGTGACCGGCGGACATCGGCGGACAGATAGGACCCTTGACTGACATTTTTGACACTTTTGGGGGTACCAGTGACATTACTACAGTACTCAGTGCTATAAATATGCACTGCTACTGTAAAAATTACACTGGCAGGGAAGGGGTTAACTTTATTAGTGCTCAAGGGGTTAAGTGTGTCCCTAGGGGCGTGATTCTGTCAAGGGGCGTGGCTTGTGATGTAACCACAGAGACATACGATCCTACATAGCAGGATCGTATAGTCTCTGCAGTTACACCAGGGAGAATGACAGGCGGCTTTGTTTACATCAGCCGCCTTTCTTTCTCCCTCTCGAACGGGAGATCGCGAGTGACCGCGGACATCGGAGCCGCCTGTCACTCGCGCGGGGATGTTACTGAACGAGCGGGGGCGGGAGCGCGCCTACAGCGGCGCGCGCTCGCCCCCTAGAGGCTCGTGGGCGAGCGACGTAGCGATACATCGCTTTGCCCAGGAGGGGCTGACCGGCGCAGTATATGTACTTGCGGCGGTCGGCAAGTGGTTAATGACCAGGCCATATTTTGCAATTCGCCACTGCGTTACTTTAATGGACAATTGTGCGGTCGTGCGACGCTGTACCCATATAAAATTGATCTCCTTTTTTCCCACAAATAGAGCTTTCTTTTGGTGGTATTTGATCACCTGTGCGATTTTTATTTTTTGCGCTATAAACTAAAAAAGAGCAACAATTCTGAAAATTTTTTAGGTCAATTTGTTTTCAGCTACATATTTTTGGTAAAAAAAAATCGCAATAAGCGTATTTTGATTGGTTTGCGAAAAAGTTATCACGTCGACTAACTAGGGGAAAGATTTATGTCATTTTTATTGTTTTTTTTTTTTTTTAGTAATGTCGGCGATCTGCGATTTTTAGCGGGACTGCAACATTGCGGCGGACAGATCGGACCCCTAACTAAAATTTTTGACACTTTTGGGGGGGACCAGTGACATTACTACAGTAATCAGTGCTAAAAATATGCACTGTTACTGTAATAATGACACTGGCAGGGAATGGGTTAACATTGTGCGTAAATGTGAGCCTAGGGGAGTGATTTTAACTGAGGGGCGTGGCTTGTGAAATGATCATAGAGACCTGTGATCCTATATAGAAGGATCACAGGGGCTCTGTGATCATTCAAGGGAGAAGAACAGTCAGCTGTGTTTACAACAGCTGACCATTTTTCTCTCTCAGCGGGGAGCGTTCGTGGGTGTCGGGCGACAATCGGAGCCTCCTGCCCTGTGCATCGACTTCCCCACTGCCGAGTGTGGTTGGGAGCGCGCTCGTCCCCTAGCTGCAGGTGCGCTGGTACGTTGGTTTGCACAGGAGGGCCGCACTGCCACAGTAAAAAGGCGATGGGCGGTCCGGAAGAGGTTAATTGAACAAGCTGAAAATAGAAGGTAATTGGCTACCATGCACAGCTGCACCAGATTTTGCACTCTCAGGTTATCTTATGTCTCTTTCTTCTCACTTTATTGTAATTTTCCAGACACTTGGAAGTCAATTATTCTGTACAGCCGGCCTGCGCGCCATGCTAGTGTCTCTTATCTTTTAGATAAACACATTACCAGTCCCTGCGCAGATCCTGGAGATTAATTCTCAAGCTGGGGAACCTTGTAGTTTGGCCAGTGGTGAAACACATGAGTAAAAGCGCATCACCTCTCTTATCTTTTAGTGGCTTTGATTTGCTATTCTCAAAGCAATAAAAATGATTGAAAAAAAAAAAATTGCATAATGGCAGAGGAGTTGCAGCAAAGGTAAGCCTAAAAAGAAGATCATGCCTAAGAGAGTGTGGACTGTTGGGTTGAGATTTTTTTCCTGACTTTAAATTGAAATACTTTTTATGACTTGCCCATTTTCTTAAGCCCCTTTCCTTTGTGATTCCCTAAATTAGAAGAATTTAAAACACTGGTCTCCAAACTTTGGCCTGGGGGCTGGAATGTGGCCCTTTGCTTGACTTAATCTAGCCCTTGGGGCACTATTTCTCCCACTGATACGAGACACAATTCTGCCAACTGACACCAACAATGGGGCATCATTCCTTCCTCTGACACCAATAATGGGGCACTATTCCTCCCTATGATAGCAACGATGGAACAAACTTCCTCCCCCTAATACCAAATGTGAGGATGTTTACTCCCACTGATGCACGGGAATATTTACACTCCCGCTGGCCACAATCCACAAGCCCCCCCCCCCTAAAGTCTAAAGGACAATAAATTGGCCCTTTGTTTTGAAAGTCCCCAGACCCCTGCTTTAGAACAATCATTATCACTCCACAAGACCCAACACACAATTATTCATATACGGTACAGAAAAATGGACAGGAACATACTTTATGACAGTTCAATGCAATACAGATCAATTGTTCTGAAAAGTGAACAATATTTTTTGGAGTCTTAAAGTGTTACTAAGCCCAGGAGCCTGCATTCACTATATCTGGTCTCCCACACCACACAGAACATGGAATTATTTGAATAAATATAAACCGCTAAATACCTTTTCTCATCAGCAGTTAGAGCAGTCTTGTGACTTCTATCATTGTCCATCCAAGCACTGGTTAAAGCTTCTAGGAGGAGTTTTCCGACTGTCCTATGAGACTGCAGGGTCCCTGACCCCTGTTTGGACAGTGCTGATTGGCCCTGTGCTGATCACATGCACTCTTCCAAGAAAAAAAAAAAAAAACCTTTCTAGCAATACACACCAAACTGAGCATGTGCAGCCTAACTTCATAGACTCGATGTTATTAGGAAATTATCAGGGGACAGTGGAAAGAGGGGAGGATCAGAGAAGACAGGATCAAACAGTCATTTCAAACAATGCTGAGGATAAACCCCTTAGGTTCCACAGTGAGTATAATAAGCATGCTTTACTGCATATACAGACTGATTTTACTGTTGTGGGTTTAGGAGCACTTTAAGGTACTCTCAAGACAAGGTTCTTCAACATTCAGCAGTTTACTAAAAAGAAAAAGAAAGCAGCTTCTACAATGTACCAGTCCCTAGATTACTGTTACAATGTAATACAAGATCTCAGATAAATTAAATCATTATTTTCAGCTTCCACGCTGACGGATCATAACTCAGCTTTTCAGAATTGACTCTCCACTGCTGATTGCTCAGTAATGTCAGTGTTAATTTTTAAAGAGTGATTTCCAAGTTGAGTCATTCCACTCTACTATGCAGAAATTTTACTTGGTTAGTGTTTTTACATACATTTTTTTATTTCAAGGAATAAAAAAATTTTATTTTGAAAATAAATATTCCTTCTACAATAGAAAAAGTGGGTACCGCTCCTAGATGGCCTGCTGATCGACTCTTGCTAACACACTACTAAGTGCTGGCCCAGCTCGTGACTTTACGGAAAGGAAAAAAGGGTAGTCAGCCGCACATCTAAAAACACCTTTACTGTAGATGCTTGAATAAAATGCATATCTACAAGCTACAGCAGAGGAAACAGAAGAAATCAGCTTTCTCAGCGCTGAATCATAGCTGACAGTCAGCTATGATTAATCCCTGAGTGAACATGAAACATCAGTTTTCTTCTGTATTACTATGCTGTAGCTTGTAGTTATGCATTTTATTCAAACATCTACAGTAAAGATGTTTTTAGATGTGCAGCCGACTATCATTTTTACCTTTCCTTGAAAATATGTTTTATACTCAGCTAAATATAAAACACTGGATGTGAAAATTGTATATTTCTGCTATGCAGCCAGTGCTTTGCACATTGAAATTGCCTCTTTAAAGTTATTTTACTGCTATGTTGTACACAACTTGATTAAGCTGGTGTTCATTTATTTCCTACTTTTCAGCTCTATTTTTTAATTTTAAACACTTAGTCCCGGTTCACACTTATGCAATGCTGGAAACCCTGCGAATCTACTGCATCGCATTCCCAACGCAGGCAGTTCACTCTGCCATATGCGAATCGCTGGGGGTGTCAATTCAAAGTTAACGACACCCCCAGATCAGTTCACATATCGCAGTTTGAACTGACATTCAGACATGGATCGGATCGCATAAGTGTGAACCACCATGCAATCCGATTCAGCTGCGGACCTAAAAAAGAGTCCTGTGCGTGTTTGTGCCGAATCAGATGCAAATTCAGCCATACTATCTGTATGGCTGAATTCGCATCAACCATGTGAATTTCAGAGCAGTGCGCTCCGAATCACATCCGATGTCTGCCATTGCACATATGTGAACCGAGCCTTATCCAAAGGATTCGGGGAGAGGCACACACTCACCATCTTTAGTTCAAACACCTAATATGGATTCTACATGACAGAGATCCATTCAGTCAAAATGTTAGAAGGCATTGCTGGGCTTTCTTTTTCAAAGCAAAAAGAACACCTACAGCTAATATTCTAATAAATACATAATTCATGGATTTTCATTTGCAGAGATTCAGTCAAAAACTTAGATTGATTTACTAAAACTGGAGAGTGCAATATCTGGTGCAGCTGTGCATGGTAGCCAATCAACTTCTACCTTCAACTTGTTCAATTAAGCTTTGACAAAAACAAACAAAACTGGAAGCCGATTGGTTTCTATGCACAGCTGCACCAGATATTGCACTATTCAGTTTTAGTAAATCAACCCCTTGGTATAGATCAGGCGTCTTCAAACTATGGCACTCCAGTTGTTCAGGAACTATAATTCCCATCATGCCTAGTCATGTCTGTGAATGTCAGAGTTTTACAATGCCTCATGGGAAGTGTTTGAGGATCCCTGGTATAGATGTTCAGTTACGGAGAACAGGTCAAAATGTTGGATGCCATTGCTGGGCTTTCTTACTGAAAATATTAGTACACTTCCACAGCTCATATACCCATACATGCTTAGCACATACAGTTCGGGGTTGATTTACTAAAACTGGAGATTGAAAAATGTGGTGCCGCTCTGCATGGTAGCCAATCAGCTTCTAATTTTAGCTTGTTCGATTAAGCTTTGACAAAAAAGCCTGGAAGGTGATTGGTTTCTATGTAGAGCTGCACTAGATTTTGTACTCTACAGTTTTAGTAAATCCACCCAGGGCCCTTGCAGGGGTCCATCATAAGTTCGTAGAGGATAAACTAGCAGTAAAGGGAAGGAAGGAAGAAGGAAAGCCAAGAAGAAGGGAGAAGTAGAGGTGTGGGGAGGAGCATTGCAGAGGTTTTTTGCACTATAGCTCAGTGATGCCTAGATGGGTCTAGGCATCACTGCTTGCTCAATTAGGAGTTGACAACTTCAGCTTGCTCAATTAAGACACAACACAAAACTTGGAAGCTGATTGGTTTCTATATGCAACTGCGCCAGATGTGACATTCTCCAGTTTAAGTAAATCAACCCCTTGCTGTAGATTTTCAGTAACAGAGAATAGGTCAAAATGTTAGATGGCATTGCTGGGTTTTCTTATTGGAAAGCCCACTATGATCTGCGAAAAGAGTGTAATAAATCCCCCTGTAGAAAATGTAATTGTAAAGCAGAGTTTATGCACAAAATAAGTTAGAAAATTACAGTACATGGGCAAAATAACAACAATAAAAGAAAATACACAAACCACCTACGGTAGGGTTACAAGATTAGTTAAAAATAATATAAATTTGCTACTTAGCAAATTTGTATGTATATTTGTATATGACATTTTTTGCTTTAGAAATGTCAGTATAGCTGCAGCAGGCTACATACATCGTAGAGATGCACTACTTTACAGGCGCATTCAGGGGACCCCCAAGGCACGATATTTGAAGGAATTTTTCATTTTTATAGTTTCACTTTAAGCCTCATTAAAATGTTATAGAATAAATATAAATAAATTGAGGTGCTGATGTTTCCATCAGTTGACACCCATATACAGAAAGTATTATTGAGCAATCCAGTATACTTATGCACATACTTCAGCATTGATACTTCCTGTGTCACTTTCACAACAGGATAAGCACAGTGACAATGCCGGGACCTCTGATGCTGCTACTTTTGCTGCTGAACGCCCGGATAATTGGTGAGTTTGCAGATCCATTTATGTGTAATTTAAAATTTTACATTACCGTGTTTTACGCTTTGTGTTTCAGGATTACAAAATTTACTAGTTCTATTTTTTTGCTGTATTTCTCAATGATATTCAATGCTTTCTTTTTTAACATTTCTTTCTATTTTCTAGCAGTTAATTCAATACCTGAGGAATGGAAATATGAGGTGGTCTATCCTCGAAAACTTCATACTCAGCACAAAAGGGACACTAAGGTAAAGTAAATATTTGAATTGTAATCTGTCTATACAGTATACCCCTCATACAGGACTAGTGGTAAATAGAATACATTTAGAAAAAATGACTCATTCTGTGTTGAATAAGTATGAAATATATTATCACTGTAGAAAATAAAATCTAGTCTATTTTGTTTCTTTATACAATACAAGTATATCCTGTAGGGATTCATAGAGAACAGAAAACCATTCACACAATCACCCTGGTTCTTACATCCTACACTAGAGTTACTTGGTTACGTATGGACAGACATTTTTACATTCAGTAAACTCACTGGAATGTTTTTGAGTTTTGAGGAAAAAAATAAAAAAACTCAAAGGTAAACCAAGCAATCATGGACAGAAGGCATCAAACAATTATGTGCCTAAAATTGAACTTAATGGTGTTGATTTACTAAAGCTGGACAATTCAAAATCTGGTGCAGCTTTGTATAGAAACCAATCAGCTTCCAGGTTTTTTTTGTCAAAGGTTAATTGAACAAGCTGAAGTTAGAAGCTGATTGGCTACTATGCAAAGCTGCACCAGATTTTGCACTCTCCAATTTTAGTAAATCAACCCTAATATCACAACATCAAGGGGTACAGTAATCAATATTTGACTTTTAGAAACCCAGTATAGTTATCATTGAAAATGTATTGCTGGTTGGCTGAATGGGTTGTTGCACATAACTATTCTTTCTACTATCATAAAATAATCAACTAGGTCCTGCTTTAAATTCTTTATCAAGAGTAAAGAACATTCAAAGTTTATATATGTACAACATTTTACAAGATTATAAAACATGACTTCATGAGGTATTATTACAGAATAAGGTCCATGTGATACAAGTTACTTTCCTCTCAAGTAAACTTTTTTTTTTTTTTTGAAAGGCCTGAGTACCTTACAAAAGACAGTAACACTGTAGTAGGAAGACAAGTTTGGAGAAGGTAGTGTGAGAGAAGTACATTGGGAAGTAAGCCATTGCGATTATATGGAAAGGGAGTGAACTGGGCCCAGAGGGGAAAGAGGACAAGGGGGAAGGGGATTATCCAGACACCCCTATCATTGTCCAAGGAGCCAGCTCTGTGTAATTGGAGAAATGCTAGGGTTCAAGATAGAGGCTTCAGTGAGGAAGCCCTGTACAGGCAGTCCCCAAGTTACAAACATCGGACTTACAAAGGGCTTATACTTACAAAAAAGGAAATCTACCCCTATGAAAGGAAAATCACTCCTGTAAGGGTCCTTTCACATGTGCTTACAGCCTGGTGGACTCAGTTTTGCTCAGCGGGGATCGATCCATCTATCCTGGCTGAGCAGACAGATGATAGGTCCGTCTCCGCTTACTTTGCAGAGACAGACCTGTCAGATTCCCGCTCTCCCCTATGGGAGATCGGATGAAAATGGACCACCTGTCTGTTTTCATCTGATCCTATCCAATCTGATCCTCCCGATGGACTGAAAATAGGGTTTCCATCCACCTGGATTTAACAGACAGGATTGGATCGGATAGCAGCGGATGTCAGCGCATGGAGCATCCGATCACGTCCGCCTGAAAAACTGACAGGCAGACCTGATCGGAAAGCCCGTGTGAAAGGGCCCTAAGAGTTATCATTAGAAAAAGGTGTCGCCACTGAAGGTTTATCACCAAGCCTTGTTTCCACAACAACCCAAAATTTTCCAAATCCATTTGTCACCGTAACATAAAGTTCTTGTACAGGCAGTCCTCGGGTTACAAACCCAGTAAAATCTTTTGACCAGGAGCACAGACAGCAAAACAAACATTACAGGGGTGTTAACCCTTTCCTATGTTATCCAAAAAACATAAAAAATGATTTTTTTGCATGGAGTTGCCCTTAAACAAATGTACCTGTTTTACATACAAATTCAATTTAAGAAAAAACCTAGAGACCCTATCTTGTTCGTAACCCAGGGACTGCCTGTACAAGAACCAAGGTCTCCAGGTTATTCAGTATTTCTCTTCCAGCTCCTTTGTAGCCATAGCTGTTCTATTTTTGTACTCCTGTAATCCTAGCTTGCCACTTTGAAATGGAGGGGGGAAAACTATATTTCCACATTGCTGGGATGCAGACTTTAGGAACATTAAGGAGGGGAAATTCTGCTTGTTGTCTCCTCCCCCCACCACATTTGCCACTTGGTATTTTTTTGGGGGAGGGGGAGTGGGTACCTGGTTTTGACCTGCAGAGGTTCAACTTACCTCTTTGCCTGCAGCCATCTGGGATACATCACAGGTCCTAGAAGACTGCGGGACCATTCACAAAGTGCAATACTGCTCGTGCATGAGCAGTGGGAAGATGCCAGGGCCTGGACAGTGTTGGATCCTTGGACAGGTAAATGTCCTTATATTAAAAGTCAGCAACTACAGTATTTGAAGCTGCTGACTTTTAATTTTTTGGGGGGAGCTCCTCTTTAAGCAACGAGTATCATGCAGCAGGTAGGCTGCCGGAGTTCCTTCCAGATGCACATTTATAAGGGTCTTTATCGTATGTTCTCCAGGGTCCTAGAATTCCCCCAACTTGGGGCATTCCCAGAAAATATACAGAAGGGTTCCTTCTGCCTCTATACATCTCCAAAAATGGTTGGACACTTTCAGGAGCATCCGATAGAGGACACTGAGAGTCCTATATCATTTAATTAATAATATATATTTATCTGTTTTTCTCATGCATTTCCCAAGTGAGAAAATAACCCTCTACCATGCAAATCTTTCACTTTACAGAGCAAGTATCCAGACCTAGTGCACTATGGACTAGAAGTAAATGGAAAACCAATAGTTCTTCAGCTGGAAAGGACTGAGTGAGTGCCCCTTGTGTACTATATTTCTGTTCACCATAACATTAAAGTGGAACTTCAATCTCCCAATCAACATTTATTATTTTCAATCCTCATGCTGCTAGCATTAGTAAATAGATAGGAAAGCATATTATATTTACTTGTTTTAAACTTTTCTTTTTTACATTTCTTTAGTTACTTCCTGGTTTCTGTGCCTAGGCAAATGATGTCATACATCCCAGGGGTCTTCAGGAGGTTGTGTGTGTTGTGTGTGTGTGGGTGTGTGTGTGTGTGTGTGGGGGGTGTGTGGGTGGTGTGTGTGTGTGTGGGGGGGGGGGTCTGTGTGGTGTGTGTGGTGTGGGTGTGAGTGTGGTGTGTGTGTGGTGTGTGATGGTGTTTGGGTTGGGGGGGAGTGGTGTGTGGGTGGTGTGTGTGCGTGTGTGGGGGGGGGTCTGTGTGGGGTGTGGTGTATGTGGTGTGTATGTGGGGCGGTGTGTGTGGGGGTGTGTGTGGGGTGTGTGGGTGTGGTATGTGTGAGTGTGTGGGTATGATGTGTGTTTGGGTTTGGTATGTGGGTGGTGTGTGTGTGTGTGGTGTGGGTGGTGTGTGTGTGTGGTGTGGTGTGTGTACGGGGGAGTGGCAACAGTTAAGAAATTGTGAAAACTGTCAGTACTTTGGCTTAGCCGTGGACATTCTTAGTGGCAGCAGGGATAGCTGAATGTTTTGATATACGATTTGTGTAGGTGAAAATGAGGGAGTGGTGGCAGTTTAGAAATCATGTCCTGATTTGTCAGCTCACACTCTAGCTTTTGTCACTCTGCTGGCTGCTCACACACCTGGGTTCCCATGGCAACTCACTCTACAGCAAGGGCAGAGAAGAGCGATTAAAAACAAACTGCTCCAACTTGCTCACTTCACTGACAATTGCCATCTTCAAACGGTTGTAGTTTAAAGATTATAAATCCTACAGTGAAAAGCTTTATATTGGGAGAATTGCAAGACCCAAACCTACATTTCAGTGCATAGTATGTCTCTGAAATATTAAAAATGAAGGCACAGTCGCAGTTTAGAAATTGCCCTTCAGATTTGAGGTGGCTAGAGTGGAGTTTCAATGAATGTCAATGGGTGGCATGAGTTGCAAACAAATGGACATATTGGGAAAACTATCAGGACTATAGCTTAGCCGTGGACATTTTTAGTGACAGCAGGGATAGCCGAACGTTTTGATATAAGATATGTAGATGAAAATGAGGGAGTGGTGGCAGTTTAGAAATCATGTCCTGATTTTTCAGCTCCCACTCTAGCTTTTGTCAGCTCCCACTCTAGTTTTGAACATTCCGCCATTCATTTCTATAGGACCAATTTCGCCACAAAAACGCTGATATTTCATGAACCATTCAGTGAAACGTTCCACAAATTAATAGCATCAATCGGGAACAATCCGCATGTTTCGGTATATTACTGTCTATGTAGTGTAAAAACTGTGGGAGGAGTTTGGGTGGTAAATTTGGCTATAATAAAATCAAAATACTTATATATATAGGGTTGAGCGAACAGGGACTGTATTGTTCGGGATCATACCAGACTTTTGGGTTTTCGGTACTGGGACACGGACCCGAACATTTTACTGATACAGTCCGTTGTTCGGTAATTTATTTCATGTTTTGGCGCAGTTTTAATGGCGCGGTTTCAACAGCTGCAGGGCAGCCAATCAACAAGCGTTTAACTAGTGTTCCCTTAGAAGCCATCACAGCCATGCCTACTAATGGCATGGCTGTTATTGGCCAGTGCAGCATGTGACCCAGCCTCTATATAAGCTGGAGTCACGTAGCACCGCATGTCACTCTGCTCTAACTACTGTAGGGAAAAGTTCCTGCTGCTGCTTATTTGAGGGAGAGATAGGAGATTATTGTAGGGGCAGGCTGGAGATTGCTTTCAGGGAAAGAATAAGACACAGGGCAGAAGAATGTTCTTTAATCAGACAGCGATCTACATCGATTTTATTGTGTGGGGATGCAGTGCACAATCTTTTTGCCCTGACCTGAGCCCAGTGAGGAGGAGGGAGAAAAAAATAAAAACTTTTATCAGTCTGTTAGGTGGGCGGCTTGCAGCGGACATTTATTGCAAGCATATGTGTCTGCTTAATCTGGATTTAAAAAAAAAAATGTTTTTCCTTCATATTTTCTGTGACATACAGCGTTTAGACACTGCTGTTCTAATCTGCTATTCAAAAATCACCAATTTAAAGGGAACATTTTTTTTACTTATTTTTTTCATTTATATGTTACTGTGAGATAAACCCTTTAGACACTGCTGTGTTCTTATCTGCTCTTCAAAAATCACCAATTAAAAGGGAAAAATAAAAAATTTTCATTCATACGTTACTGTGAGAAACACCCTTTGGATACTGTTGTTCTATGCCGCTATTCAATAAACACCAATTTAGGGAAAAAATATTAAATTGCGGCCTAGTCTGCATATGTTACTGTGAGATACACCCTTTGTATACTGTTGTACTATGCCGCTATTCAATAAACACCCATTTAGGGAAAAAATATTAAGTTGCGGCCTAGTCTGTAGCTGTACGTGTGAGATACACCCGTTGGATACTGTTATTCTATTCTGCTATTCAATAAACATCATTTAGGGAAAAAAATTAAATTGCGGCCTAGTCTGCATATGTTACTGTGAGATACACCCTTTGTATACTGTTGTTCTATGCCGCTATTAAATAAACACCCATTTAGGGAAAAAATATTAAATTGCGGCCTAGTCTGTATGTGTACTTGTGACATACACCCTCTACATACTGTTGTTCTATTCTGCTATTCAATAAACACCCATTTAGGGGAAAATGAATCATTTTGCATCGTTTGCTGATTATGTTACTGTGAGATACACCCTTTAAATTTGTTTGGCGCATCCCCTTCCACCACGGAGGATTGCAGGGAGCTTCAGTTTGCCTCCTGTTGCTAACTCCTCCTACTCCGCTTTCTCATCCTCATCCTCTACCGCCCTTGCATTCGGTCAGCGTAACACCTTCACCACCAACTTCAGCACAACCAGGGGTAAACGACAGCAGGCAGTTTTACTGATTACTGATTTAACTGATAACAGCAGATACTACACTTGATCTTAGCCAAAAGGTCGAGAAACGATGCTGGTGGCATTCCCACCTGACAGCGGGGCACAGTGGAAGCACAAGGCGAAGGCAGAGGAGGAGGAAGTCGCCAATGCAGGCAGGGCACTGCCTGCACCACAGAAGGCAGGGTTAGCATTTATGAAATGTGGAAAAGCTTTGTCGGCATGCCACAACAACCAGGACCACCAGCTGCTTTTTTTTTTTAAGCCCGTGGTGTGTGAACACACTCAGACTATCACCCGGTGGGTGCATAAAAAAGTGCACACCAAAAAAGTAAAACACAAAAAGTGCACAGGGTTTACACATGGTCCCTGACCCTGATCCACCGGGGCGCAAGACTCCTTACAGGGACTGGGGTACTTACACTGGCTAACCTGGCCGAAACCAGGCAGCCCCGTTCTTTAGGAGGTCTGCTGAAACAGACCACCTCAAGTACTAGGTGTGGCTCTCCCGAAGAGAGACCCTATGAGAGAGGGCGAACCAAGCCAGAAGGCCATTTCCCCCCCCCTCCCAAGACTTTCAGGGACAGGCCCAAGGACCTACACCCTACTAATCATGCTGTGCAAAATAAAGTGTACCGCCACAATAAAAAACACAAAACGTGAGACACACAACACATAAAAGTGGGGAAAGCGATAGTGGAGAAGTGCAAGGTTAGTGCCACGTTGCAATACTATGGCAGGCCCTTCGGCCAGGAATAAAAAATTCCTCTGGTCCTGACTCCTGACCAAAAGGCCCGGCCCTTGAGGCAGGTGTGAAAAACGTGTGTAGGAAGTGCAGTGTCCTTGGTGCCATACTCATAGTGTTGCCATCCTCAGTGAATTATGGCACCCTGGACTGCCACTCCAGGGGCACATACACCACAGGCTTTTCAGAATCCTGGTCCCTGGCAAGACCAGTGCAGCCCCGTGCCTACCAGAAGGCCTCAGAACTTAGACAGCTTTGGGAGAGCCCGGCCCACAACCAGGGATACACAGACCTATTCCAAGGCCAGATTCAACCCAGAAGGGGGAAAAAAGCCCCCCCCGCCGCCATCACAGTTCCTTACCATATACCATATACAGTTCCTTACCATTTCTTACGTACTATACACGTACTGAATGACGGGTCTGCCCCCTTCAACTTCTGGGTCTCCAAATTGGGCAAATGGCCTAAGCTTGCCTTTTACGCCTTGGAGGAGCTGGCCTGCCCTGCAGCCAGTGTATTATCTGAACGTGTATTTAGCATGGCTGGGGGCGTTATCACAGACAAGCGCAGCTGCCTGTCCAGAGCCAATCTGGACAAGCTCACGTTCATTAAAATGAACCAGGCATGGATCCCACAGGACTTGTCTGTACCTTGTGCAGAATAGACATGTATACCTGCCTTACCCAGCCATTGTTGTATTTTTGATCTTTCACACTCTTTTGGGGTGTACCCTAATCTAAAAAGAAATAAAACTAAAAACAAAATCCAGTGTTGGCTACCTCGTCCTCCTCCACCGCCGCTTCCACCTACACCGCCACATCCACCTCCACCTCAACCTCCTACTCCATATGGGCCTCATCCTCCTAGATCAAGATGATTCTTTTTTATTTTTATGTTTTTTTATGTTATTTTAAGTTATTTTCCCTATCCACATTTGTTTGCAGAGCACTTGCCATGCTCTTAACAAGATTTTGCTGCCATTTGCAGCCCTCTAGCCCTTTCCATGTTTTTTTTTTAGAGCCCTTTTAGTGCTAAAAAGTTCAATGGGGTTCCGGATCGGGGTTAAATCACGAACCCGGACTATTTTTTCAAGTTCAGCTGGACCCGCTGAACCCGGACATCCAGGTGCTCGCTCAACTCTTAAAATGATGTATCATAAATAAAATCCAACGATGAAAAGTATATATAAAAAAAAAATATATATATATATATATATAGTCGTGTACAGTACGATTCCTAAAAATTATATAAATATATATATGTGTATAACCCTCAAGCAAAAGATTCCAATTTCATAATCTTAAAATGCTGTATCATAAATAAAATCCAATGATGAAAGGTAAAAAAATATATATATAGTTGTGTACAGTGCGATTCCTAGAAATGAATATGAATTGTGGTAGAAGAAAGTGCAAAGTGCTAAATTACAAGTGTGTATCACAATAAATCCTTGTGCTTAAATATACTGCATATCAATCCATACAATATATAAAGTGCTATAAATGATAAGTAGTAGCTGTGGTAAAGTCCATGTGGCAAATAGCAATCAAGTGTCCAATAAAGTCTTTTGTGACAATCTGTGCAAATAAATCTTCTATAAGTGCTCAAGCCACCAATTTGTGGCAGTGTCCCCAAACCAGGTGATTGACCGGGGTGTCACAACTCACTCCTAATCGTGAACCCCCTTGTTATTGGGCGCTCACCTTATGTTAGATTCAATTGGGCTCAAATGCTGGATATCAAATGGTTAACGCCTCCAGGTGATCATATCCCATATATCAGCCACTTTCTCCATAGTAATCAGCATATCATGAAAAATATAAAAGCTCACAATGGTGCTTATACCTTTTAAAAACCTTTTAATTTTATAAAAAATGTGGTAATGCACTCACATGCTTTGGTGCATCCATGCACCTTTAAAAAGCCATCCACGTGTAACAATCTTTAAAGTACCATTGTGGTATAGTGGGAGATGCTGCAGCTGGGTCCTATCCTCTGCAGTGGATTCAGTCCAACAGCTTGACAGTCTCGCAAATCTCTCAGCGAATCATCATGGCTTTTTTAAGGTGCATGGATGGAGGGGGTGAGTCATAGGAAAGCCAAGGAGAGCTGGAGGAGGCTGGATGAGGGCAGAGATAAGAGGAGACTGCAGGAGATAAGCAGGAGATCCATGAGTATTCATCAAGCGAGGAGGAATGTGCAGGCAAGCAGTGGTGTGAGTGTGTCTGTCTGTGTGTCTGTATACAGTGCATCCGGAAAGTATTCACAGCGCTTCACTTTTTCTACATTTTGTTATGTTACAGTATTATTCCAAAATGGATTAAATTCAATATTTTCCTCAAAATTCTAAAAACAATACCCCATAATGACAACATAAAAGAAGTTTGTTTGGAATCTTTGCAAATTAAAAAAAAAAATGAAAAAAACACATGTATGTAAGAAATCACAGCCTTTGTCATGACACTCAAAATTGAGCTCAGGTGCATCCTGTGTCCGCTGATCATCCTTGCAATGTTTCTACAACTTGGAGTCCATCTGTGGTAAATCCAGTTGATTGGACATGATTTGTAAAGGCACAAACCTGTCTATATAAGGTCTCACAGTTAACAGTGCATGTCAGAGCACAAACCAAGCCATGAAGGACAAGGAATTGTCTGTAGACCTCAGAGACAGGATTGTATCGAGGCACATATCTGCAGAAGGGTACAGAACAATTTCTGCAGCATTGAAGGTCCCAATGAGCCCAGTGGCCTCCATCATCCGTAAATAAAAGAAGTTTGGAACCACCAGGACTCTTCCTAGAGCGGGCTGCATGCCCAAACTGAGCGATCAGGGGAGAAGGGCATTAGTCAGGGAAATGACCAAGAACCCGATGTTTACTCTGACAGAGCTCTAGCATTTCTCTGCGGAGAGAGGAGATCCTTTCAGAAGAACAACCATCTCTGCAGCACTCCACCAATCAGACCTGTATGTAGAGTGGCCAGACGGAAGCCACTCCTCAGTAAAAGGTACATGGCAACTCACCTGGAGTTTGCCAAAAGGTACCTGAAGGACTCTCAGACCATGAGAAACAAAGATTTCTGATCTGATGAAACAAAGATTGAACATTTTTCCTGAACGGCAAGCATCATGTCAGGAGGAAACCAGGCACCACTTATCACTTGGCCAATACCAGTGAAGCATGGTGGTGGCAGCATCATGCTGTAGGGATGTTTTTCAGTGGCAGGAACTGGGAGACTAGTCACGATCGAGGTAGGGATGAATGCAGCAATTTACAGAGACATCCTTGATGAAAACCTGCTCCAGAGTGCTCTGAACCTCATACTGAGGGGAAGGTTCATCTTCCAACAGGACAATGACCCTAAACACAGCCAAGATAATAAAGTAGTGGCTATGGGACAACTCTCCGAATGTCCTTGAGTGGCCCAGCCAGAGCCCAGACTTGAACCCGATTGAACATATGTGGAGAGATCTGAAAATGGCTGTGCACCGAGGCTCCCCATCCATCCTGATGAAGCTTGAGAAGTGCTGCAAAAAAAATGGAGGAAATTGCCTAAAAAAAGGTGTGCCAAGCATATAGCATCATACTCAAAAATACTTGAGGCTGTAACTGGTGCCAAAGGTGCTTCAACAAAGTATTGAGCAAAGGCTGTGAATACTTTTGTACATGTGATTTTTTTATTTTTAATCAATTTTAAAGCTTTCAAACAAACTTCTTTCACATTGTCATTATGGGGTATTGTTTGTAGAATTTTGAGGAAAATTGTTAATTGAATCCATTTTGAAATAACGCTGTAACATAAAAAAATGTGGAAAAAGTGAAGCGCTGTGAATACTTTCCGAATGCACTGGTACATGTGTGTGTGTATGTGTGTGTGTGTGTATGTGTGCCTCTGTGTGTCTGTGCAAATCTAGAAAGGGAACAGGCAGCAGCTTCAGCTGCCCACAGTTAAAATAGCTGAAGCCACACTTAAGCAGGGTACACACTATAGGAAAATCGGGCAATTAATTGTCTGATTTTCCTCGTTGTTCCACAGCAAATCTGAACCAATGAACGAAACAGTCTTTCTTTTCTGTTTCTTCTTGTACAAAAATCGTACAAAAACGGTACACATTAAACAAAAATCGTTTGTTTTGCTCCCGTAGGAGAAACATTTTTAAAGTCTGTCCTTTCGGAAATTTTCGTACGAAAATTCGGAATCGGTGGTCGAAAATTGAGTCCACACTATACGAAAATTCTTTGGATGAAAATGTTCGCCCGATTTTCTTATAGTGTATACTAGCCTTTAGTGGAGGGAGATTTCTGCAGCTTATTTGGCAAGTACAGAATCACATTATATATGAAATAATATGCAAAGTGATTGGAGGGAAGCTTCAGAATGGCAAAGATGTTTTAATTACAAATTATGTGAGCAGGCTGTAGTTCCTCTTTAAGTTTATAATGGACAATTTTCTTAGATGCATTCTGTTTCCCCACAGGGATCTGCTCTCCAATAACTATACAGAGACTCATTATCTGGATGATGGAACTCCTGTGACCACTATTCCAGAAAAAGTGGTATGTAGGATGACAAAAACTGATGTTTAATTTCATATCTTCCAATTTTCTGAGTTAAAAAGATTGGGAAATTTTTAGCTTAAATGAATGCACCCCTGCCATTCCCCCTGTTATTTGGATCATTATTAGTTACTGTGCAAAAAATGCTTCTGGTGCTTTTCCATTATCCGGGAGCCCCGGCCTCAGCATTCTGTGAGGAGAAATGTCACTCACCAGGACAAATTAAATGGGGAAGAAATATGTTTATTTCTTATCTGAACATATTTATGTATTGACCTTGAAGTTGTTGAATCCTCTTTCCTCTTGTTCTCTGGGCTGTAGTATGCCCTCCACAAACACTGGTCTATGAGGGGAAAGCCTCGAAAATTAAAGTAGCTAAATTTTACCAGAATTTGGTCACTAATTTATTTATAAAATTAAGTCCTGAATATTAATTGGCTCCAATTTCCATGTAACAGCTTCGGGTCAAAATTGCATCAAAATAATTCAAACTTACGAGAGAGATGTGCAATTATTCTCCATAACTTTTCTGTAAAATGTGATATAGCAATGAGAATGGTGCCACACCAATCATTATAAATGTATCTTTTTATTGATACCAATACCCTAACTTTCCATTCATTTATTGGTTTTTCATATAACATTTTCATTCTCCCTCCACACCATTGGGACAGTGAAAGGTATGGACTTTTACTTCTTGTTTAGCTAATGACACAGATAAGTTGCATATGTAATGCAACAATAATGAGGGGCCCATCTCTTGTCCTGATCCCCTATTTTGCATCCAAAATATAAGTGGTATGCCTTTTCTACCACTGCCATCATACTGCATGTTTGAGATGCAAATGTAAATGTAGCAGTAGTTATCTGCATTGTTTACACAGTTTTGAGGCATCTTGGCTTCTGAGGCAAAATATCCCTCAGAATAATGTTCCTTGGAAATATTGGAAATATTGGGCAATGACACTTTTACAAGCCACCAGATTTAACTGTATGATGCGTAGCTCTGACCAAGACAAATCTACTTTGCAATAAAAGAACAATAAATTACAGTTAGGTTATTATCTTTAGTCTCAGTGAAGATACATGTGTACACTTCCATGTCCATGACCATTTTTATTGTTCTACCCTACTTTGCTGAGACATTATGAGGCATCAGACACCTCCCTCACTTTTAGGCAAATATACTCGCCTGCGTATAAATCTTTATTGTGAAATATCTTGAAAACTTTAGACAAACGGCACCTTCATCACCTGTTTTCTAATTCATCTAATTGAAATATGTAAGAATTAGCACATTTTATCTCAGAGGTCGATAATTTCCCAAAATTTGTAGACCAGTGAAATCAGAATAGAGAGAAATTTCACTTTAATGCAGACATTTTTTCATTAAAAGAGCACACAGGGGCAATAGAATCACAAAAATAATGGTGCTGATAATGGAATGCTCAGGGAACAGCATCGGTCACATGAATGGTACTGGGGGAAACCGTGACTACAATATTTGGCCATCTGATTGTAGTTATTTGAGAGTGGTGAGATGGTCTCCTTAACACAGGGTCAGAAACTGAGGGCTGAGACTCTTCCATCTACCTAGGCTCCCTTCACACCAGTGCAATTTCAGATGTGACTTGAGTCGCAAAGAATCATATGACAATGGAAATCACATTGTTTTCAATGGTGCCTATTCACATCATTGAAACTTAGCATGGGTTAATTTTGTAAAAGTTTCCTGTACTACATTGGTGCGATTCCAGCACGATTTTGGCTCCATAGAATATGCAAACCACTTCAACGTAGCATCCAAGTTGCATCCAAATTGCCCTACATAATTGCACTGAAAGTCGGATCAAAATCGGGTTGCAGCAGTGTGAACCTAGCCTCAGGCTACATTCACAGAGGCACATATCTTTGGATAGCTTTCTACATTCAAAGACGGCTAAATACCACCTCTATGCTATGGCCTCATACAAGTTGGCCATTTAGCTGTGGCCAGTTTGTGTGTGACCACCCCACCCCCCTTTACCTCGCAATTTCACCAATGGATGCTTCAGCATTATGGAATCTACTGACTGTTGCTGGCAGCCTACCCCGGCCACTGCTATTCAGTCATGTGAATGTAGCCTTACTGGTTCTAGGGATGGGGGCTAACCACTGACAGATTTCATGAGGCCTTATCAGAAGAGGGGAGCGACAGTTCATTACAAGAATACTTTAATTATTTTGAAAACATCACAAATCCTTGGTATTCAATGCAAGCTCATGATAGCTGTAAAGCTGAAACGCATCCCTACTGTTCCATACTAATATGGGTGTCTGACACTGGTGCTAAATGTCCATATCTGAAGGTGTTGTGCTGTAGATTTTACAACCTAAAGCTTAGAAAGAACATTGTTAGCAGTCCCATTCTTGCAGTGTATGACCACTATAACTGTCTTTGTATATGTTGCAGGATCACTGCTATTATCAGGGCCATGTAAAGGAGGACAGCAGCTCGATGGTCAGCCTCAGTGTGTGCCAGGGGCTCAGGTAAGAGAGGGGTTTTCGAGAAAATCACATAAGTAATCACATAAGTAATAGTAATAGATACACTATAGAAGATACTAGAAGGAAAGACCATAGAACTAGCCTCCAGCACACTTGTGACTATTCATAGCACCAGTAATATCTGCACTCCAGCACACACTGATCACTCCTCAGTATCCATGCTTCAGTTATATCCACACTACAGCACTCTCTGATCCCCCCCTCTATTTGTGTTACCAATGAGATTTGCACTTCAAGACATATAGCTCACTCCTCTGTTTCCATGTTACTAGTGATATCTACACTCCAACACATGTAGCTCACTTTCTAGCATGCACTGAATATTTTTTTTTTTTTTGCAGATCCCCAAGTTTTGGTACATTTTGAGTTACTGACCCAACACAAATATTCATATCAAGTCATATCATGTTTTGAATTTCCTTTTACCTACATTTCTACATACTTCTTCTGGATCAGAAAGTATTAAGGCTGAAAAACACTTTTGTGATGCATGGTTATGCTAGGGTAAGGAGCCTTAGAGTATTGTGGGGCCATTTAAAAAAAAAAAGAACCCCAAGGCAATGCAGCTCTGATGCACATGTATTATAGCATATCACAATATTGGAGCACGCTGCATTGGGAAAAAAAATGCTACATGTCCATTTTTTTTCTTGTATGATGGGAGCCCATTTTAAATGAATGGGCTGCCTTAATGCAACGTGCATTGTCATATTACACAACGCATGTTAATGCACATGCATTAACGCAACACAAAAATGGCAAAGTGAGAATGAGCGCAAAAACCATAGACAGCCAAATAAATAGCTACTGTACTTGTCTCAGTACAGTATACTTAACACTTGATTGTGGGTTTAGTCCACATCATGGTTTACTCCAAAATGGTGTGCAATAAAATAATGTTTATCAATCAAAGTGTCCTTATACCAGAAAGAAAACTAATTTCTTGTGAAGAAATTCATTTTCAAACTTTAAACTTTTTTTTTGTTTTTTTTTTGTTATGGCAATAGATTTTGGCTGGCAGTCCTCTAATCCAGGGTTTCTCAACTAGGGTTCCTCCAGAAGTTGCTTGGGATTTCTTGAGCAATGAGCAATCTCTGCCTCTTAGATACATTGCCACTGACACTGGATAATTATTCCCAATGTTCCCAGTGTAAGGAGCATCCTTCCCACTGACCATCACACTAATTTGTCATGAGTTGTAGAATAGAAATTATTTGCAGGGGTTCCCTGATCCTGGAAAGTTGTGTCTAGGGTTCCTCTGTGTTGAAAAGATTGAGAAAGGCTGCTCTAATGTAAACAACCAAGCAAGTGTTTCTAAACTGTTGGAAACCAACCGAAAACCGACTTTAGAGTCTTTGTTGTCATTTTTGAGGATCTTTGAAAGGGAATAACACAGCAGATAGAGAGGTCACAAGTGGCTTATTTTAAAGCTCTTGTACTGCTTTTTAAGAATATGTAAAGAGTTTAATGTCTGTAGTCTGAGTACAGGTGCACTTTACTCATGTAGTGATCCCCCCCCAGGAGCAGCTAGATTTGTTTGGTTCTTCCAGCTATGCCAATTATGAGTCCACTCAGTACCAGGTTGACATCTCAGTAGCCAAAAATGAAGCCCCAGTCTCTTTGTCTTTTTACCATTTAGTTGCTGTCTCGAAAATGCAGGAGAAAGGGTTTGTAGTTACAGGATACAAAAAAGAACAAAAATAGGAAGACACAAATACTGTTACAGCAGTAGGCCATATGAGAGTGACCTCTGAATAGATTCTGATAGACTGACAACAGCCAAATAAAGCTGTGACCCTTTTAGAGCAGTCATGGTGTTTCCTCACTCATGAGTCTGGCTTCTGTACCTCTGTAATCTGACCAAAATACCTGAAGATGTGGGCAAAGAACCCATCTTACAACGTGTAGATGGCAGCTTCTACCCAGCTCCTCTGTGGCACTCTTAAGTAAGAAAATCCTCTGTTCATCCCAAGTTCCTTTAGGTATCCACTCCAACTCTAGTTTTCAGGGAGCTTAGCATATGGCTCCTACTGAGGCCAGGCCCAGGCAGCAATTCTTCAGAAAACTGGCTTCTAGGAAGAAGCTGGAGAGTACATTTATCATCTCCCCAAGCTATACTTGAGTCAGTTCCTCAAGGATTGGCTGCATCAGGTAAATATTCAAAACATCAGGGGTTAAAGTGGTATTGAACCCAAAAACACAATTGTTATACTGCAACTTACCAATTCTTAGATGTGGTGGCTGCAATTATTTTCCTTTTTAGACCTCATTCACATGGGGCATTTTAATCAGTGCCCTGTGCTGTGTTTTACTGACACAGGGATGCACAGGTGTTGTGTGCATCCTCGTCCTGGCAGCCCGGTATTGTTTATTGGGATGTAATGGCTACAAAGATACAGCCACTTCTTCCTATGTGAAATCCATGTGGATGCATGCGGCTGTGTCTGTGCAGCCACTGTGTCCCAATTGACAGCTATGGCACTGCCAGAAGTCCCTAAGCTGTCAATTGGGATGCAGTGAATGCACAGAAACATCTGCATGCACCTGCATGCACCTCTACCTGCAGATGCCACATTGGGAGCTGCGACTTTATCCATGTAGCCGTTGCAGCCCAATAGACAGCAATGAGATTGCCGGCATGGTGATGCACACAATACATATCCATCCTCATTAAACACTGAAATGGGAGATTATAACGTTTAGCTTTTAAATATTTATGTAAAACCTTTTTCCCAATAGAAACAAAACTGTCAACTGCTTATAAAGTTGTAGCTGTAGTTTAGCTTCAAGTTGTTAGTGTATCTAAATTTGTTAGTATATCATACCCTCCCCTCCCCCTAGACTGACAGTGTTGCTGTCCAAAGGTGTCCCTGTGCTCCTTCATCCTCTAATACAGGTGTGTTACTGGGCAGATCACCAGGTGAAACCAGAAGGGGAACAAGCTTAAAAAAGAAAAGGAATGCAATGATTGGTAAGCTGTAATTACTAGGTAGGTGCTAGAGAGTAAGTATAGTTTTGGCTCTGTCTGCCTATCAGAGGAGCAGCAGGCAAATTCCACATTGCTTTCTGCTTAACAGAGGGCAGGATCTGTGAGTTAGGTCTGCTCATGGTTCTCAGTGTGTGATTTATCTGGTCTAGGGGAGTGTTTCACACTGGTCCTATAGGGAGGTATATTGGACAGTGGATAAAACCTGGCCAATGGGTACACAGGCTTTGATACAGCCCCAGTGATTGGTACAGACTGCTTTTCTGTGCATTGTGGGGTGTGGTATAAAAGACAGGAAAACAAGTGCTGCGGGGGTCTTTGGCTGGTGAGCAGAGTCCTGGAGGGAGGGTGGAGGCTGTCTCCTCCTCTGTAGTGGTGGCACGCGGTCACAGGTGGTCGGCCTGGGGACAAGGAAGGTAGGAGCTGAACCCAGAGGTCCATGAGAGCTGACTGGAGGGGTTGAGACACTGGAGACCTTTGAAAAACCATATCGTGAGTACAGGGGATCGTGTCTGGGGGCCTGACCTGAGGAGGGCCACCCCGGTGTAGGATAGTCACCTCATGATGCGGGTGTCAGCAGCTGGAGTGAAAGGGGGTACTAGAGGTGTACCCCGAAGATAATTCATCCTAACAAGAAAATCCTAAATTCATCTAAGTGGCAAGGTGAATTGGCAGCCTGGCTGCATCTTCAGACAGGAGTCCTCATCTATTGTGAATAGTTCAAGTTGGAGTATCCCACTCTTCCCTTCTCCTATCCCTAATTTAAATAAAACCACAAAAACAACTACATCCCCTAGACTGTTCATTGACTGAGCCATAGAGAGAAGAGTTGAATTGTGCATGCTGCAGTTGCTAACGGTAACCCAGGGGGACCCAAGAGTGTAATATCCAGCAGTCCTCAAGGGGGCAGTGCTACAATTACATTTTTGGTTTTGGATTTATTACTACTTTAACCTTCCCATACAGCTTGCTGTAGCTTCTTCCCAGCAGCATCAGGCAGAAGCAGTCAACCCACGAGGCTTAGTGAAGACCTGCAGAGCTCTAGAAAAGTAAATAACAGCTTTGGCTTGTTACAGCCTAGCAATAACCAGACTAAACTTACTTAGGAACACAACAGAATACAACATGGTCCCTACACTCATTATGGATAATCATTTTCATTATTTATTTTTTAATATTTAATAAATAAATATTTAAGTTTCAGTCCTATGTAAATGTACGTGGTAAAAATATAATTTTTACAACTTTCTGCTAATTTAGTGGCATTATTATGACTCAAGGACAAAAGCTTTCGATTGAGCCCCTAAATTTGACAGAGAATGGAGCACATGCTGTATATGCCAATCAGGACCAAGATGAGCCTAAGACTTGCGGAGTGGACCATACCATGTATAATGAGTCTGTAATTACCAAAACATCTTTCTCCAGGAGAAGTGCTGAGGTAAGACTGTAGCAGTTATAGCAGAGCAGAAAAAATACAAATGGTAGTTACAGGGCTTGGTATGTATCCTATTGAGTGGGTCATTTTGCAGGGTCTGTACGCTATGGGGTTTATTTTCTTAAACTGGAGAGTGCAAAATCTGGTGCAGCTCTGCATAGAAACCAATCAATTTCCAGATTTTTCTTTTTGTCAAAGCTTAATTGAACAAGCTCAAGTTAGAAGCTGATTGTCTACTATGCATAGCTGCACCAGATTTTGCATTCTCCAGTTTAGTAAATCAACCCCTATGTGTACACATTTACAAGCTCTGGACTCCTCTCCCACACAGTGCTTGCATACTTGATGCAACAGAGGACCACCTTGTGTCACTTTTTGCAATCAACCTTATTAATGACCAGACTACACCTTGGAGATTCTGCACAAATCATCAGCTGGGACAGATTATAACATAGCCCCAAACAGCCATGTTCACCTCTAAGGAACATCTGTATCCCTTTTACAATAGGAACACATTTTAATTTTTTTCAGTAGTAACTGGCATCTATTAAAGGTTCTGTGTAAAATCACAAAATAATTTTACTGCATCACCACAGCATTTAAAACCCTAGTTAAATCCCCTATGAGGGTATTATTGGCCCTGCTCGCTGTAGCTCCATCCCATGTTAAAGCCCAAATTGTGAGCATTACTATTGGGGAGGTACAGCTAGCACAACAATCACCTTACCATCTTTCTCTAAAAATAGGTTTTGTACAGGATATCAGCTTACCCTGCCAATGCTGACTGATCATTCCCAACAGAAGCCCTAGTAGAAATCATGACTAGGGCATAACAGATGTTCAGACCAACATGCTTTGTAGTGAAAATTGGCCATTTATTACAATTAACCAACATATAAAACATTCCTTTAAACAGAAAAATAATTATAATAACAATAAGAACCAAGGTTAACGTTTTTTGTAGGCACTAACGAGCCAACAACAAAATCTGTATCTGCAAAACTATTTAAAGGTCCTCAGCCGCAGAACACTGGCTCGAGGACAATACCAACACTTCACCGGCAGCTCCATTTCCACAAATTCCTGGCTAACCATTACCTGGGATTCAACAGAAGATGCCATACCATAGATAGGTCCTTTTTCTGATGTAACACAGTAAAACGAACGTACCAAATAAACAGCGCTCAGGACTTTTACATGTAGCTGTATCTATTGAAGTTCCACAGTAAGTGACTAGCAAGATGCCACTTTCAGTGGTTTAAAGTAATTTATTAAGCCTCATAGGGCATAAAAAACATGAAAATTTTAAAATTATATAAGAAACAGGCTGCTCCAATAACCATACCCAGTGGCATTGATGGAGGATCAACAAGCTCCATGCTTAATGATGACCAGAAAGTCAAAAAGCCATGGATGAAGAAGTCCCAATGGAAAAAAAACACGAATGAAGGAGTTGCAATGTAAAAAATTGTCAGCGTGAAGCCGACAATTCCAGCACTGCATGCCGGAACCAGCTCTGCTGTGGGCCAGAAATTACATCAGTTGCAGGCTGGATGGAGCAAAGGAAGTGGAGATGGAACACAAGCTTGTTGGGCTGTGACGACGAGTTTCGCGTGAATGTACTTTATCAAGTCACGGAAACATAGGTATTCAGGATATTTATACTAAATGGACCATTATATATGAAAAGTTATTTCTATTACTTCAGATGGAAATTATCTTGGTCGGGCAAAGCAATGAGTACACAGTTCACATAGCTGACAGAGCAGCTAACAGCACATGTTAAAAAACACAGCATCCCTCTATGGATAGGACATCTCCATCCATCCGTCTGTGGTCTTCCCATCACAGTTTCTACTCTGCTCCACTAAGGGGACTCTGAATCACGGCAACACTGTATGGGAAGATGATCGCTCACCGCATGGAGCCAGAAACACCGGGGGGAGGGGGGGGGGGATATAGTGTAGCATCTATTAAACCAACTTCACAAGCACAAAAAAATAAAAATGCATCCAGATGCTCAATAAATCTCAAAAACAGTAGTGTGCTTACTCCAATAGCCACAAACTCAGAGACTGGAAATGGCGGTGTGACTTCATGCCACCATTTCTAGGTCTCCCTGAACATTCAATTCGACCAATGCAGGAACGTAACATCATATCTCCGAGTCCTGATCCTTATCTATACTGGTTAACTCTATAACTCCTTGACTTTCCTGTTAGCCCAGTTATGTCCGTCCTTCGCCTATTCTTTTTTTTTTCTTTCTTTGGGCATATCTTTAGTGCTGTTGTAGCTGTGTGATTGATCTGCTGGTACTCTGTTTGTTTACAAGCAGTCGCAGTTAGATCACATAGCCTGGACAGTGCTGAATGATCTTTTACTTATGTGACTGAAGAATTAGCACTTTTGGGGCTTTGTGACTGGCTGGTGACTGGTGCTCCACTCTCCATAACTCCTATCAGCAGCTCTTTCTTCAGACCTTCTTCTCTCTAAGTTGCTGTAAAACTCTTAAACAGCCCCAGCATTGGGTTGCCACCTCATCCCTTTAAACCAGGACACATAATAATTACACAGGTTCTGAGGCTAATATAATACACATAAGGCACTAAGTGATTTTGATTACCACCTTAATCAGCCACAGAACCTGTGTAATTAATGTGTGTCCTGACTTAAAGGGACGAGGTGGCAACCCTACGCCCAGAACCCATACCACTTGTGGACAGAGACTCTGGTTCATACTGCACTGCACATAGTTAACATCATTTCACTATAAAAATGGCTAGCATGTCTTCTTTTTTAAAGTTGTAATGTCTTGTTTTTTTTTAAATGAACTTATTTAAAAATATTTTTAATTACGGATATGGTTGTAGCTATTTTTTATTGATCCTTGTAGGTACAAGAATTCCTGAAAGCTAGAAAATACATTGAGCTGTATGTTGTGGCAGATCACTCTATGGTAAGACTATACACGTAATGCTGTATATATGAAGTATTTGTGGTATGCATGACATGTAAAAAGAGGTAACAAGTCACTTTTAGATATACATTTAATTGTTATCTGCATGCTTGCCTCTCATAACCAAGCAGTACCTTAGGGTTGTGTTTATTGGAACTGTCATATAATTACCTAAATCTGAACTCCAGGAAGATATTTGTCACTTAATTGATTTGAGACCGAAATGACGAGGTAGGCCTCTCTTGCATCTCCAGCCTAGGTCCCAATGGGGATTGAACAGAGGGTACCAAGGGATAGGAGTGCTTGCAGCAGGTGATGTGGTCCCAGGCAGACTGGCAGAACATCAGGTCAGGGACAGTAACTGTGCACGAAGATCCAGCCGAAGTTAAAGGGGCACTCAGCATGGGCTGTAGGTTCCAGATGCGAGGCTTGTTAGAGCTCCCAGCAGATCTGGGAATGCACTGTGGTGAGCAGAGCTGATACAGAGGACAGCCAGGTAGGCACTCGACCCTGATGTTGGAACAGAGCCAGGAACAGAAGCGTGGTCACAGAGATAGCCAAGGTCAGCAGCAGATGGACAACGAAAATCATAATGCAAAGACGTAGTCAGGAACGGAGCTGGGGTCAGGAACTGGCAACAAGGCAGAATTAGGATCCAATTTCAGGTCAGAGGCAAGCCAGGTCAGCACTTAAACATGAGCATCCTTAAATAGCCCATCTGGTGCCAACATGCACTGAGTATATGCCCGGCATTCTTTTGCGCATGCGTACACCTGTTCATTATCTTGTTAATAATTATGTGCGCATACGCATTTCTGCGAGCCAAACGTCTGATAGGCATTCGATGACAATATCCAAGGATGCCATTGAATGCATATATGTATTTATTAAAAAATATTAAATGCCTTTTAAAAAATACTAGGGTTAAAAAAACATATTTGCCTTGTTTTTTTAGCCTCTTTTATTCCAATGTACAACACCACTAAGACTAGGAGAAGAAGGAGTAGTACTTGGGGTTAATTCGGTGTGCTGCCTACAAGTATGCTGACAATGAACAAGCTGACAGGAGAAGGGAGCAGAGAGAAGACCCTATCTGTCCGTTTCTGTTTTTTTTTTTTTGCTGTCCGTGGCAGTGAAGGTGTATTGCTTAACTACAACAGAGAAAAATCAGTTCACCAGTCTGGCTGTACTGTATTGCCTGCCTGACACTCAGATTTAAAGCAACCTTTAGAGTGCATGCGCCGCTAGTGTCAGCGGCTGTATGCAGGGCAAATATCTCCTAAACCGTGCAGGTTTAGGAGATATTAATTGTACCTACAGGTAAGCCTCATTATAATCTTACCTGTAGGTAAAAGTAAAAAAAATGAGTATACTAACGCTCTAAGTGGTTGGGATGGCTCCAGATTAAACAGATTGTCCACATTCTAGTTTCAGTGCAGTCTCTTTGTTTGTGCTGAAACTGTGCTATTCCCTAAACACTTACGGTGCTGGTGTTATGAACCAAAGCACTCACCTACTGTGACCTCCTAGATTTTGTGCTCACCTACTGTGACCTCTTCTGCTGCAGGTTTCCTCCTCTATAACATGTTCTATTGGTTACTTTTCCAGACTCCTTTCCTTAGGCCCTGTGCATGCACATTTATCCTCAGCAGGGCGGTGTATTCCTGGTTGGTTGCCCATCTCTTAAAGTGTTACTAAACCCACAACAGTAAAATCAGTCTGTTTATGTAGTAAAGCATACTTGTTATACTCACTGTGGAACATAAAGGGGTTAATCCAGTGCATTGTGTAAAAAGGCTGTTTGATCCTGTTTCCTCTAAACCGCCTTTTCTTCCAGAGTCCCCAGTATATCTCCTGATAGTACTAAGGCTAGGGGACAAGCTGCACATGCTCAGTTTGGTGTGTATTGTTAGAGAGTTTTTTTTTTTTTCTTGGGAAAGTGCATGTGATCAGCACAGGACCAATCAGCACTGTCCAGGCAGAGGGTCAGGGGTCCTGCATCCTCATAGGACAATCAGGAGGGAATGAAAACTCCTCCAACAAGATTTAACCAGACACTGATAGAAGTCACAAGACTGCTATATACTGCTGATGAGAAAAGGTATTTAGCAATTTATATTTACTATAATGATTGCATTTCCATGTTCTGTGTATTGTGGGAGACCATATATAGTAAATGCATGGTCCTGGGTTTGGTAACACTTTAAGGGACCATTTACACTTCTAAGAACCCATTCACACCTCTTCATTGCAGGTATTTTCTTTAGGGGCTCATTGACAATTGCATATTGTGGTGCATTGTTGCAACAGCCATTCGCACATTGCACTGCCTTAATTTTCAATGGCCCTCCCAACTAACTAACCCAAAGGGCCTTTGGCACACATCAATTGCAGTGCACCACAACACACTGTATTGCACTACCGTGCATTGTGATGGACTATGTCAGTGCACTGCATATCCATATTTTTGGTGCATTGGTAGTACATTTATTTGAATAGGCTTCCCTAATGCAATTCACATTATCGCTCATGCATTAATGCAATGCAGCAGAACGTTAAAGTGTAAATGGGCCCTTAAAGAACAGTAGATCCCAAGGGAAACCCCAGGAGTGACACTAGGGGAACCAGCGAAAGGAGGGGAGGACAGACACATAACAAGACTCACATCCAGCTACACACAGTTGACTATGCTGCCAAAGTACATCAACCATTCTCCTGGGCAAGCATTCTGTAGGCATGTGCCTAATAATTATGCATAAAATTTGCACAGATTCCTTTGTAAAAATACAGCAGCTGTGATACAAATTATGCAGAAATAGTACAAAAATCAGAATGAGTTACTTAGTAACTTAACAAAATGCAGCGACCAGTAAAATCTAGCACTTTATCACATATCAAGTACAGACTGCCATGACTATTCCCTATGTAGAGCTGCAGGTTGTTGGGATTTACTTGTTCATTATCATTCACTGATTTTTCTGGCAATAAATTCTACTGTATAGGACAAACTGTACAAATGTTTAGCAATATTAAAGATGTATGACACATAATATTAAAACACTAATTACCCACCTGGTTATTTTTTTCTAGTTTATAAAATATAATGGTAAGGAAGAAGAAATCCGGACACGGATATTTAAAATGATCAATTACATTAACACCGTAAGTAAATATATCATTCTGACATCTATTTTACTAAGCTTTGAAAGTTTTGTGGTGTGATTCATATTATTTAACCCTCAGTATTCATATTTGCTAGCACACTAGAATTAATAATTAAGAAGATCATACATGGGCCCTCGGCCCAAAGAACTATGCCCATAATTTTATAGGATCTCATTTATATTAACTAGCTGTACTAAACAGGGTTGAAGCATGAAGACAATATAATAATTTAATTAAAATGCCATTCTCTGTTTGGTTTGATGTTGATGTTTGCTTTAAGCCCAGGGAAAAAAATGGTGGTTTGTGATCCATTTCAAATTATCATTAATGTTAAATTGTATTTAAAGCCAACCTTTTTCTTTTTTTTTTTTGGATAGTGTTTCCTCATTGTGGAGATTACCTCTGTTTCTCTGTCCTTGTAACCAGTGTAATTTAGACCAAAAGTGAGAGAAAATTAAAAATGATGAATTGTCACAGTAACAGGAATAGTAGGGAAGTCTTTTAATGGGTACATTTCTGGTGATGCCTATCTAATAAAGGACACTGAAGAGATTTCCTTTTGATTCATGTTGTGTCGCTGGGACAGTAATTGAAGGAAAAGCTTCCCAATAGAACACAGATGGCAAAAAAACTCTTAGTACTACAAAATGAGGCTACTAATGATGTACCGCATCATAAAAAGAAAAAAGGGTATAATTGATCTTTACTGGTACAAAGAAGGCAGACACATAAATATATAAAAATTACCCACAGTTCCTTCGCTGCCAATTTTCCTTTCACTCATGAGCAGTGTGTAATTTGCCCAGTCTTGCCCATGTATATGTATTTGACATTCTGACATTAATCTTACTGTTGATGTTCTTTGTAATTAATTTATATATAAAAACATGTATTTACTATGCATATGTTTCTTAGCCAGGCTACTCATCATTATGAGTCTTCTTAGTGAGTTGATACAGTCTGTACAGCAAGTTACTGTACTGTTCACACAGATTGGGTTTCAGAGATGTCGATTGGATAAAGCAACATTTAAAACATGTAAGAGTAGGGCTCCATTTAAGTTGGTGGTCAGTGGCTTTGATGCCCCTTTATCAGTTTCATTTTTAGAAGAAAGGAGAGTATTTTTGAATGTCACACTGCCTGCATACCAATGGAAGACATTTATATATATGTATCTTTTTTTCACTATTATTTGCAGGTGTACAAACTTCTAAATATATTTGTGGCCCTGACTGGCATGGAAATCTGGAAGACAAATGACCAATTTCAAGTAGTCAAAACAATACATGATACTCTTGACAGATTCTCTGAATGGAGAAAAGACAGTCTATTGCCCAGGAAACCCCATGATAATGCTCAGTTTTTAACGTAAACCTTGCTTGTATTTATCTTTTTTCATGTAAAAATTAAACAATATAGGGAGTATGTAGTGCTGATTAGTTTACCACAGCCTGACTTTTGGCATTTCCATACAATTTTTATGTATTGGTGTTTTTTACTTTATCGTACTATAGTGGCAGGTGTTATCTATTGATGGTTTACATATTTATTCTGCTTACATACTATAGATATTTGTGACCCTGCATGTTGGCATTTATTTGATTGGTGAGCTGATTGGACTGCTTATTTAGTTAAAGCCTTTGATACAGCCTTGCCCTGAAAGAAATAACCTGAAAGCAACTTGAATAAAATATATCCAAAGCACATTGGTGCTAGCTGGACTGTAAGGGATACTCTACAGGCCTGATTAAAGAGCAGTAAATAAGAGCAGGAATGGAACACAAATTCTAGGGTGGGCTTTACCTTCCAATCAGACTGTATAATGCTGTCACAATCTATGTACTCTATATTGAAACCAAAAGCATTATTCTGTTTTAGAACTCTTCAATTATGCAAAGGAAAATCAATTATTGACAGTAAATACTATACTTCTTATATTGATATCATCTTCACATAGAACCTCCAAGGCACTGTTGTCATTGTTTAAAGTTGAATGTTGTCCAGCAGTTGCCAATGGCGTCACTAAGGTTTTTGTCAAACGGTGCGGTAAAACATGGTGTCACCCCCCCCTCCACCAACTATAGTCCCCCCTTAGTATTGACCCCTCTTCGTCAGTACAGATCCCCCCCCCTGCAAAGACTCCCCTTCACCAAGCATAGTCCCTTCTCATTACAGACCCCCCCCCCTCAGAACAGATCCCCCTCTCCACTAAGTATAGACCCCCCTCCCTCGTTACAGATCCCCTTTATCAGTATAAACCCCTCCTCAATATAGACCCCCTCCCTCAGTACAGACCCCCCCATCAGTATAGACCGCCCCTCAGTACATAGCCCCCCTTATGCTCCCGGATTTAGTGTGCAGCTGCTGCCCGTAGAGTTGCTTGCTCAGACTGTCACTCTCCGGGCAGAGGGCTTCTGTACTAGCAGGGACAGGAGGCCGCTGCAGCAGCAGTGAGCATGGGATTGAGGAGTGTTCCAGCTGATTAAAGCGCTGCCTCCAGAACCCAGGACCCTTGCCTAGATGCCGCCCTCGGGATGGTGTCACCCTACCCATAGCTATGACACTGATATTTGTTCTCTGCAATCTGTACATAAAAGGTGGATTGGTTTATATATGAACTTATTCCGGTGGCTTTATGCCTGGAAATATCTACAGCCACCACTGTAATCCGAGGGGTGTGTATCAGGAGGTATGAATCACTGCTGACCACAGATCTAGAGGGCATTTACCAGTGGTGTAATAAAGATCCCCACTCAGTGCAGAATCACTGGGGTTGCTGGGACTGTATAGAATTTTTTTCCCCCATGCAGCACAAAAAAACATGCAGACACTTGGGGGAATTTAACAAAACTGGAGCAGACAGTACCTGGAGCAATTTTGTATTACAAGCAGTTAAGTGCTATCACATACTGAAGTTTGAAGCTGACTAGTTACCATGCCCAGCTGCTCCAGATTCTGTCTTCTCCAGTTTTGATAAATTCCCCTCAATCTGTTTTACATATTATACTCCTGACCACTGCACTCTTAGTTCATTACTCCTTAAGTTATTTTTTATGGTAGGATGTGTGTAGAAAACCATATGTATGGATCAATTTCCTTTTTATTAAAATGAGTGTGCTGAGGTTTTTACATGTCTTATACACTATTGTTTGTGGCACAGCCATTAAAGCATGGGTAAAGGTACTGTGGCATAAGTATGTTGAGTATAGGTGGAGTAGGCTCAGGTTTTATGAATGTGCCCCTTTCTCTTTGGCCTCTCCCACTGTTAACATAATTTGATCACACCAACAATTTGGCATGGCATGCGTTGACGCTTCATACTATTTTTTGGAGGGGGGGGGGTCTTAGTAAAAAAATGACCACCTCCAGTTGACAGATGTGCAAGGTACGCCCCCCCCCCCTGACTTTAATTGAGTCATAAGGGTTATCAGAATGAAACACGGCAGGAGGCACAAGCACTCAACCTTACCTATAATAAAGGTGATTATACCACCTTCTATGTTCTGGGGGTGTTTTTTTTTTTGTACTTCTTTAGACACCTGATAGGGTCTCTTTAATTGCCCATTTATCTGTCTATCCAGTTGATTCCCCTTTAAACGTATGTTGTTCAACGTAAGTTATATGTTTCTGTTTCTTTCAGGGATGTTAATTTCGGCTCTGAAGTGGGACTGGCTTACGTTAAAGGGATGTGTGAAGATAAATGGTCTGCAGGAGTGAACCAGGTGAAAAATGAAATACTCCTCATAGTCTGTGGCTAATCATAATTGCTGTTACACTGCGTTTTACTACTTCCTTAAAGGACTGTGTTCACAAGAATGTAAGTAGTATCCAGGGATTAGGGATGGACTGTGTGTTTCGACTTGAACATCAGCTGTTTGTGTGTTCGCTGAATGGGGCACCGATGTGCACCCCATAATGCACTGCTATCTTGCAGTGCATTGATTGCTGATGATTGGTCAATGCATGCACCTGACTGTATGCTTTGGCAAATCACAGCACAATGTCCTATCAGAGCCATGATTGGCCAAACGCAGAGTGCCTTTGGCCAATCATGGCTCAGGGGCTAAGTCCACGCCCCACACTATATAAGGCTGCTGCTTACACAGCAGTTGTGTATAGTGTGTGACAATAGAGGTTAGGCAGTAGTTAGTGGATAGTATGTTCAGTCAGTTTAGTGCAGTTAGTGTAATGTACAGGCATACTCCCCTTTTAAAACATATAGATATGTTGTAGTTCTGGGTCCCTTCTCGGTGCTCCCCAAGTTTGGTGTCCCTGTCACTTATGGTTCAGGAGCAGTGCCATGTCAAGCTGACCAATATTTCCCATAGACGCCAATGAGCACTGAAAGTTGAAAATTGGTTTGGGCAGGAAAGGGGAGAAAGTCCCCTTTATTTTTTTTTTTTAACGGGAACCCGTTGATAGAATTAAAAAAAAGAACATGCCCTCAACATGGGGGGGGTGGGTGCTTTGGGCCAGGGGGGCTGCAGGGGGACAAGCACCTTGTCCCAATGTTGATGGGGACAAGGGCCTCTTCCCGATAACCCTGGATTATAGTTATGGGGTCTGTGGGTGGGGGGCTTATTAAAATCTGGAAGCTCCCTTTAACAAGGGGGCCCCCAGATCCCGCCCCCCCCATGTGAATGTGTATCGTACCCGTACCCATTCACCAAAAAAGGATAAAAAAGTAAAAACCACAGAAAACTGTTTTTGACAAGTCCTTAATTAAAAAGAAAAAAAAAAACAGCGTCCCTCAATGTAAATCCATCGTCAATCCCAACAACCGCCAGACCCGGAAAATAGAAAAAGTTAAAAGACCGTTCGCCACCTAAGAGGCTACCCACCATATGCTCGCTCTTCGGCTTTGACAGTTCTTTTATAGGCAAGGAGCAGGGCCACCCAGCTATGTCACTCGGTGGCACTGCCCGTTCTGATGTTATATGATAACAGAAGGGGGCGGTGCCACCCGGTGATTTAACCGGGTGGCCCTGGCCCTTGCCTATATAAGAGCTGAAAACCCGAAGAGCGGGCATACTGCGGGTAGCATCCTAAGAAGCGAAGAGGTTTTAAATTTTTTTTATTTTTCGGGTCCGGTGGGCGTCATGATTGACGATGGATTTACATTCAGGGACACTATTTTTTTTTTTTTTAATAAAGGACTCGTCAAAAACAGTTTTCTGGTTTTTACTTTTTTACACTTTTTTTGGTGAATGGTACGGGTACGATGCACCTGATACCCATTCACATGGGGGGAGGGGGATCTAAGGGCCCCCTTGTTAAAGGGGCCTTCAGATTCTGATAAGTCCCCCCCACAGACCCTGACTACCACAGCCCAGTGTTGTCGGGAAGAGGCCCTTGTCCCCATCAACATGGCGACAAGGTGCCTCGGGGTGGGGGGGCAGAGCCCCCCTGCCCCAAAGCACCCACCCCCCAAATTGAGGGCATGAGGCCTGGTATGGTTCAGGAGGGGGGGGGCGCTCATTCGTCCTGACCTGCCAGGCTGCATGCTCGAAAAAGGGTCTAGTATGGATTTTAGGGGGGACCCCATGCCATTTTTTTTTAATTTTGGGGTGGGGTTCCCTTTAAAATGCATACCAGACCCAAATGGCCTGGTATGGACTGGAGGGGGGGGGGGGCTAGGCTGTATTTTACATTTTTGTTTATCTGTATTGCTGGGAGCTGGCAATACGTTACAGCCGTAAGCAAGTTTAAATTATTTTTTTTTCCTTTAGAAATGTCAGTATTGCTGCAACAGGCTCCATACATCGTACAGATGTGCCACTTTACAGGCACATTAAGGGGACCCCCTAGGCATAAAATTTAAAGGAATTTTTCATTTTTATTGTTTCACTTTAGTCATCATTAAAATCACTGTGCCTTTAAAAACAATCCTTTAAAAAAAATAGCATTGATACATGACCCCCAGGGCAGTACCCGGACCCCAATACACTTTTTATGGCAATAACTTGCATATAAGCCTTTAAAATGAGGACTTTTGATTTTTCATGTTTGTGTCCCATAGACTTTAATGGAGTTTGCATGTTCGCTAGAACTTTTTCCCTGTTCGAGATGTTCTGGTGCGAACCGAACAGGGGGGTGTTCAGCCCATCCCTACCAGGGATACATGAACAACTAGAAGAAAACAACAAGAGAAGGGCGCACCGACCTTGTGCATTACCACTTAAAAGTTTATTAAAATCAAAGAAGGGTAGCGTACAATATACTCACAAACGTAGCATATGAACAAGCATATAGGAAATGGGCACCGCTCGCTTCCAGGACACTTCTCTACTGCTGGATAGCGTGATGGCGTCCTCAAAACCTGATGTGGCTTACGCGTTTGGAGGGGGGACCCTCTTCCTCAGAGCCAAAATCGTCATTTGTTCGCCGAACACACAAACTCCCAGGATGTTCGGCGGGAAGTTTGACCGTCGACGGGTGCCCCATAATGCCCTGCGTGATAGCAGTGCATTAAGTGCTTGCGATTGGCCAAAGCATGCACCTGACCTGTATGCTTTGGCCAATTACAGCACAATGTCCTGCCAGAGCCATGATTGGCCAAAGGCAGGGTGCCTTTAGCCAATCATGGCTCAGGGGCTAAGTCCACGCCCCACACTATATAAGGCTGCTGCTTACATGGCAGCAGTGTATAGTGTGTTACAATAGAGATTAGGCAGGTACAGTAGATAGTGGATAGTGTGTTTAGTTTGTTTAGTCCCGTCAGTGTAGTGTACAGGTATACCACACTTTTAAAATGTATGGGTATGTTGTAGTCCTGGGTCCCCGCTCAGTGCTCCCCAAGTTTTGTGTCCCTTTCACTAATAGCTTGTGAGCAGTGTCATGCCAAGCCGACGAAGATTTCCCATAGACGCCAATGTTAAAGATAGGGAGCAGTGCCATGCAAAGCCATCCAATATTTCCCTCAAATGCCAATGAGCGCTGAAAGCTGAAAATTGGTCTAGGCCCCCCAAAGCACCTAGTCCACATGTTGATGGGGACAAGGACCTCTTCCCGACAACCCTGGGCTGTGATTGTGGGGGTCTACTGTTGGGGGGCTTATCGGAATCTCACAATACATATCAAAAACAATGCACATACATATAAAGATTCCATAAAATTTGTATACACATGAAAAAACAAGGATATATATATATATATATATATATATATATATATATATATATATATATATATATATATATATATATATAATAAATAGAATAATGCACGTCATATAAAAACTGTCATACATAAAAACTATTGTATTGTCTTGAAAAAAAAAACAAAAGTAAATTGTGTGGCATATTTAATATAAATATATATATATGTATATATACATATATATATATATATATATATATATATATACGTGTGCATCTACACGTGCTTGTGCATACTTATAAATATATATGCACACACAACGACTTGATAATGCCCCATGTTGGCAGAAATGCCAAATATTAAATATGTAGTATTGTAATCAATAGAAATAAAATGACATGCCTAATTTATCTAGGGGAAAAAGAGGGGGAGGGAGGGGGGGTTACAACAATACTGCACTTATATGGGCCCAGGGTATATTTGATATTAAACAGAGAAGGGAGGAGGAGGGAACATCCCACCTTGAAAAAAAAATAAAATAAAAAGGGGGGGGGGTGATTATCAATGCAATGAATTAATACAAAAGTTGTTATTGTTACTTTGAACAAAAAATGGAATGTGGGTGTAGCACCCTATGGGTAGGTGCTAGGTAAATGTATAGTGGGCCTTGTCCGCTTAACAGCAGGGCTGTGATTTATTTAGCTAGGGTGTCAGGGCTTCCAGATGTGCCTGCTGAGGGGAGAAGTATCCCACTGGTTCCTGTGAGAGGATTCTCATAGGGCAGTGTGGGAAGCCCAATCAGGGGACACATCCCAGCTTGTAACTACCCCAGAAGGCAGATTATGCTGCAAGGGATTCTGGGAGTGGGTATAAGTTTGGGGGGAAGTGCGTGGCAGGTTGTCTTTGGTGGGAGCAGAGTCCCAGGAAGGAGAGTGCGGCTGTCTCTCCTCCTGTCTGAGGAAGGTGGATGTCTCAGGGTGTCACCTGAGTGTCCAGAGAGTGCTGAGTTGAGCTGAGGGGATCCGGTGTGCCGAGAGCCTGTGGAGAGAGAGAGGGGTCCAGTCCCAGGAAAGCCTACACAGGTCCTGAGTACTGAGGATTGCCACTGGGGGTCTGCCTGATGTTAGAAGGGACCACTCTGGAAGAGGTTATGGGATCCAGTGTCAGCTAGCTGTAAAGGGGGTACATAGGTTGAGGACCCTAAAGCTACAGAGGGGGGTACCTAGTCCGTGGACCCTGAAGAGTTCGAGGTCAAAGGGGGCACCTGCAGTTTGGGCCCTGAATTGTACAGAGCGTGCCAGTTACAGTGACAGCTATACAGAGTTCTACTACATACTGTACTACATCAAGCTGTGCCAGGCAGGGGGAAAGTATTCAGTGACTTTCACAGTACAACAGTGTCAGGAGATCTACAGTTCTCAGTCTTGGATCTTCTGGACTATAAGTCGAGGATTCAGCACTTCTTCTGTTCTACAGAGTGTTCTCAGTGTCAGTGAGCGTTGGCTGGCGCCGGCTGGCATCATGGAAGCGCCAATGGGCATTTCAGAAGTAAAGTACCAATTGTAATTAGTTCAAGCCTCAAGGAGTATCCCACTTATTCCCTTCTCCCATCCCCTTTATTCCAATAAAAAGCACAAACAAAGATGCCGGAGCTATCGCTGCTTCAGTTGTCACGCCCAGGGTCACAACTCACATGGGCTGGAGAGATTACCGGTACTAATGGCAGACCTACATCAGGCCATGAGTGTACCAGTATGTGAGCTCTAAACACTGGTATATGTATGTCTTATATATTACTTACTGTAAGAAATAATTTACCCACTACCCACATCATATGACTCTCCCCATACATCCACTCCCAAGAATAAAATGGGGTGACCTGCAAGAAGCACAAAGAAAAACATATGAAGGAATCCTGTTTAAGACTACAATATAGTGGACACTTCTAATTCCTCATTTAGGCCTCCGGGTGATAATGTATCTAAAAAATATATCCAGAAGGTTTCACGTCCACAAAGTTTATGAAAAAAGTGTATATGTTTTTCCTTTTGTAGAAAAGGTTTTTTTTACCATGTTTAACAAAAGAGCACGTTTTGAACAGCGTCTTTTTGCATTGATGCATGCCCAATTTGGGTATTAGACAAAGCTGGGATTAGCGATTAGAGTATTGTGATTCGTTTCTAACTTACTTGGTGTTATTTTATTTTAAGATTGGGTGCTCTTTTGTATGTGACTCTGGGTCTGGGTGGAAGAAAGGGTTTTAGATACGGATCTTCCAATAGGATGTTCCAATGCTTGTGTAAAATATGTTCCATCCTTTTTATGTTGGTGGAACCTGGTGACAAACCTAACCGAATGATCAAATAGAGCCTTTTCTTTCTTTTGGGGGGGTATACCTTCAAGGTTACGTGTATATGCTTGGGAAACTAAGAATTCGGGATACCATTTATACTTACTTTTGTTGGTCAAAATAATGCTTAGTTCTATATAATCTTCATTCATAGTGCGGTTCTGTCAATGTCTGCAGAACTGACCCCTAGGGATGGTATTTGTCCATTTTGGATAGTGACAACTTTTGTAATGTAACAATGAATTACCTGCGGTAGATTTGAAGAAGTTTTTGACAGGTCATCGATATGGTACAGTTCAAGGCTAACGCATTGGAATTCAAAACATAGGTAAAGGATAATCCATGTGGATTGCTGTTACGGTGATTGAAAAAATCTGGAACTATGTCTATGGGACCGTCCCCAGTGATGATAATATCGTCAATATATCTACTAAAATATATTAGATGTTTTGCAAAAGGATTGTTCTTCCATATATATTGGGACTCCCATAAGCCCATGGCCAGATAAGCATAAGAGGGTGCAAAATGTGCACCCATAGCCGTCCCTTGGACCTGTAAGTAAAATTGATCATCAAAACTGAAATAGTTGTGTGTTAAACAGAACCTGGTAGCTTGTAAAATACATCAGCTTGGCTATGATTTATGTAGGGATCTGTAGAAAAAAAATGATCTAAAGTTGCTAGTCCAAAATGATGGAGAATGGATGTATACAAGGAGTTGACATTCAAGGATATCCAAAGATAGTTACTTTCCCATTTGTATGGTTTTAGCAGGTCTAAGAGATGGGTTCTGTCCCTAATATAAGATTGTAATCCCTGTGCCAGATTCCACTACATATTCCAAGCTTGAACTGTACCATATCGATGACCAGATACACGCCAAAAGCTTCTTCAAACCTACCGCAGGTAGAGTTGAGCGGACACCTGGATGTCCGTGTTCGGCGGGTTCGGCCGAACTTGAAAAAAAAGTCCGGGTCCGTGTCCCGGACTTTTTCCCGAACTTTACCCGGACACCGAACCCCGAACCCCATTGAAGTCAATGGGGACCCAAACTTTCAGGCACTAAAATGGCTCTAAAACACCAATGGAAAGGGCTAGAGTGCTGCAAATGGCAGCAAAATGTAGTTAAGAGCATGGCAAGTGCTCTGCAAACAAATGTGGACAGGGAAATAACTTAAAACAACAAAAAAAAACAGAAAAATAAAACAATTTTCTTCATCTGTGAAGGACGAGGCCCATATGGAGTAGGAGGGAGGTTGAGGTGGTGGTGGATGTGGCGGTGTAGGTGGAAGCGGCGGTGGAGGAGGGCGAGGTAGCCAACACTGCTTTTTTTCAGTCATTTTAAATGAGGGTACACCCCAAAAGAGTGAGAAAGATCAAAAATAGAACAATGGCTGGGTAAGGTCGGTATCCATCTCTATTCTGCAAAAGGTACGGAAAAGTCCTGTGGGATCCATGCCTGGTTCATTTTAATGAATGTGAGCTTGTCCACATTGTCTCTGGACAGGCGGCTGCGCTTGTCTGTGATAACGCCCCCAGCCGTGCTAAATACACGTTCAGATAATACACTGGCTGCAGGGCACGCCAGCACCTCCAAGGCGTAAAGGGCAAGCTCAGGCCATGTGCCCAATTTGGAGACCCAGAAGTTGAAGGGGGCAGACCCGTCATTCACTACATGTAGGCGTGTGCACACATACTGCTCCACCATGTTGGTGAAATGCTGCCTCCTGCTAAGACGTTCCATATGAGCTGCTGGTGCTGCTGTTTGTTGTGACGTGCTGACAAAGCTTTTCCACATTTCGGCCATGCTAACCCTGCCTTCTGAGGTGCTGGCGGTGCCCTGATTGCGTTGGCTACCTCTTCCTCCTCTGCCTTGGCCTTGTGCTTCCACTGTGGCCCCGCTGTCAGGTGGGAATGCCAGCAGCATCGCGTCTACCAGCGTGTGCTTGTACTCGCGCATCTTGCGATCGCGCTCCAGGGAGTGAATTAAGGACGGTACGTTGTCCTTGTAACGGGGATCCAGCAGCGTGGCCACCCAGTAATCAGCACAAGTTAGAATGTGGGCAACTCGGCGGTCGTTGTGAAGACACTGCAGCATGTAATCGCTCATGTGTGCCAGGCTGCCCAGAGGCAACGAAAGGCTGTCCTCTGTGGGAGGTGTATCGTCTGTGTCCTCTGTATCCCCCCAGCCATGCACCAGTGATGGCCATGAGCTGGCCTGGGTGCCACCCTGCTGTGAACATGGTTCCATCTCCTCCTCCATCTCCTCCTCCTCATCCTCCTCATCCTCCAGAACTGTGCCCCTGCTGGACAATTGTGTCCCTGGCGTTTGTGGGTGCAGGAACCCACCCTCGGAGCCACTTGCGAATGACTGCCCTGAAAGCCTTGGAAATGTTACCTCTTCATCCTCCTCCTCCTCATCCTGTGCCACATCCTCTTCCATCATCGCCCGAATCGTTTTTTGAAGGAGGCATAGAAGTGGGATAGTTAAGCTGACAACGGCGTCATCGGCACTGGCCATGTTGGTGGAGTACGCAAAAAAGCGCAACAAGGTACACAGGTCTCGCATGGAGGCCCAGTTATTGGTGGTGAAGTGGTGCTGTTCTGCAGAGCGACTCACGCGTGCGTGCAGCAGCTGAAACTCCAGCATGTGCAAGGTGGAGTTCCACCTTGTGGGCACGTCACATATGAGGCGGTGAGCGGGAAGGCCAAAGTTACGCTGCAGCGCTGACAGGCGAGCAGCAGCAGGGTGAGAACGCCGAAAGTGCGCACAGACGGCCCGCACTTTCTGCAGCAGCTCTGACATATCGGGGTAATTTTTAAGGAACCTCTGCACCACCAAATTCAGTACATGCGCCAGGCAAGGGATCTGCTAGGCCCAGAGCTGCTATGAGATTTCGCCCGTTATCGCACACCACCAGGCCGGGCTTGAGGCTCGCTGGCAGCAACCACTCATTTGTCTGCTGTTCCATGCTCCTCCACAACTCCTGTGCGGTGTGTGGTTTTTCCCCCAAACAGGCAAGTTTTAAAACTGCCTGCTGTTGTTTACCCCTGGCCGTGCTGAAGTTGGTGGTGAAGGTGTTACGCTGACCGGATGAGGAGGCGGTAGAGGATGAGGATGCGGAGTAGGAGGAGTTAGGAACAGGAGGCAAACTGAAGCGCCCTGCAATTCTTGGTGGTGGAAGGACATGCGCCAAATTGCTATCCGCCTCAGGCCCATTCGCCACTGCATTTACCCAGTGTGCCGTTAGGGAGATATAACGCCCCTGACCGTGCTTACTGGTCCACGTATCGGTAGTTAGGTGGACCTTGGCACAGATGGCGTTGCACAGTGCACACCTGATTTTTTCCCCCACTTGGTTGTGCAGGGAAGGGATGGCTTGCCTGGAAAAGTAGTGGCGGCTGGGCACAACGTACTGTGGGACAGCCACCGACATAAGGCTTTAAAACTGTGCGTCTCCACCAGACGGAATGACAGCATTTCAAAGGCCAAGAATTTTGAAATGCTGGCATTCAGGGCCAGGGATCGTGGGTGGGTAGGGGGGTACTTCCTCTTCCTCTGAAGTGTTTGGGAGATGGAAAGCTGAACGCTTCCACGGGACATTGTGGAGATGGTTGGTGACCCAGGTGGTGGTGTTGCTGACAGATCGTCTGTTTGCGGGGTGGCAGGTGCCGGTATCACTACAGAGGTGGATGGAGAGGCTGAGACTGCAGCAGAAGAGGAAGCAGGAGGAGCCAGAGACCTTCCTTGGTTTTGAAGGTGTCTACTCCACTGCAGGTCGTGCTTTGCACTTAGATACCTGATCATGCAGGTTGTGCTCAGGTTGAGAAGATTTATGCCTCGCTTCAGGCTCTGATTGCACAGGGTGCAAACCACTCGTGTCCTGTCATCAGCACATTTTCTGAAGAACTTCCACGCTAGAGAACTCCTTTGAGCTGGCTTTGGTGCGCTCGGTCCCTTGCTGCGTTGGGCAGTAGCAGGCGTAGTGTCTAGGGCACGGCCGCTCCACTTCTGCACCCTGCTCCCTCTTCTGCTGTGCTGGTGGCTCTGTGCGACCACCGCCTCTTCCTCCAAACTACTCAGGTCACCTGCATGACCTTCATTCCATGTGGCGTTGAGGACCTCATCGTCCTCCACATCATCTTCCACCCAGTCTTCACCCCTGCCCTCCTTGTCGGTCTCCACAATTCTGAGTGCCGCAGCAGTTGGCACCTGCGTTTCGTCATCATCGGAGACGTGCTGCGATGGTCCTTCCATGTACTCATCTTGAGAAATAAGTGGTTGGGCATCGCTGCACTCAATCTCTTACACTTCTGGGGCAGGGCTAGGTGGATGGCCCTGGCAAACCCTGCTGACAGAGTCATCAAAAAGAAGAAGAGACTGCTGCATGACTTGGGGCTCAGACTGCTTGCCTGATTTGCAAGGGGGTGAGGTGAAAGACGGTTGGACATCGGCTGCAGGTGCCAACTCTGACCTTTCTGCAGTAGACTGGGTGGGAGACAATGTGAAGGAACTGGAGGCACTGTCAGCAACCCAATCTACTATCGCCTGTACTTCTTCTGGACTCATCACTTCTAGAGGCGCATGATGCCCTACCAAATACTGCTGCAGGTTCTGTCGCCTACTCAAACTTGAGGAAGGTGTTTCACTTGTGCGTGTAGCTGGCACAGATCGACCACATCCTCTCCTTGCAACAGGAGCTCTACCAGCAGCACCACGACCCAGGCCACAGCCCCTATTTGACTGTCTCTTCATATTTCTGTAATTTATGATCTTGCCCTAGAAAGGTGTTTATTGAATAGCGAAACAAAACAACAACAGTATCGCACGGGTGTATCTCACAGTCAAATATGCAAACTATGCCGCAATTTAATTTTTTTACCCCAAAAGGGTGTTTATTAAATAGCGGAATAGAAAAACAGTATACAAATACAATGGTTGTATCTCACAGTCAAATATGCAAAGTATGCCGCAAATTTAATTTTTTTCACCCCAAAAGGGTGTATATTGAATAGCGGAATAAAAAAAAGGATATAAAACAGTGTATCTCACACGTACAAACACAGACTAGGCCCCGATTACAATTTTTTGTACCCTAAAGGGAGGATGAGGAAGAGGAGTAGGAGGAGTTCGGAACAGGAGGCAAACTGAAGCGCCCTGCAATCCTCGGCGGTGGAAGATGCGCCCCAAAAGATTGGAAGGTGTATCTCACACTTGCCGATACAGACTATGCCGCAATTTAATTCTTTTTACCCCAAAGGGGGTAGATTGAATAGTGGTATATAAATAAATTTATAAAACTGTGTATCTCACACGTACAAACACAGACTAGGCCCCGATTACATTTTTTTGTACCCTAAAGGCAGGATGAGGAGTAGGAGGAGTTCGGAACAGGCAGGAGGCAAACTGAAACACCCTGCAATCCTCGGCGGTGTAATATGAGCCCCAAAAATTGGAAAGGTGTATCTCACACGTACCGATACAGACTATGCCGCAATTTAATTCTTTTTACCCCAAGGGTGTAGATTGAATAGCGGAATAGAAAATATGATATCAAAAGGTGTATCTATCTCACACGTACAGACCCAGACTAGGCCCCGATTACTATTTTTTGTACCCCAAAGGCAGGATGAGGAGTAGGAGGAGTTCGGAACAGGCAGGAGGCAAACTGAAACATCCGGCAATCCTCGGCGGTGTAAGATGCGCCCCAAAAATTGGAAAGGTGTATCTCACACGTACCGATACAGACTATGCCGCAATTTAATTCTTTTAACCCCAAGGGTGTAGATTGAATAGCGGAATAGAAAATATGATATCAAAAGGTGTATCTATCTCACACGTACAGACCCAGACTAGGCCCCGATTACTATTTTCTGTACCCCAAAGGCAGGATGAGAAGTAGGAGGAGTTCGGAACAGGCAGGAGGCAAACTGAAACACCCTGCAATCCTCGGCGGTGTAAGATGCCCCCAAAAATTGGAAAGGTGTATCTGACACGTACCGATACAGACTATGCCGCAATTTAATTATTTTTACCCCAAGGGTGTAGATTGAATAGCGGAATAGAAAATATGATATCAAAAGGTGTATCTATCTCACACGTACAGACCCAGACTAGGCCCCGATTACTATTTTTTGTACCCCAAAGGCAGGATGAGGAGTAGGAGGAGTTCGGAACAGGCAGGAGGCAAACTGAAACACCCTGCAATCCTCGGCGGTGTAAGATGCGCCCCAAAAATTGGAAAGGTGTATCTCACACGTACCGATACAGACTATGCCGCAATTTAATTCTTTTTACCCCAAGGGTGTAGATTGAATAGCGGAATAGAAAATATGATATCAAAAGTTGTATCTATCTCACACGTACAGACCCAGACTAGGCCCCGATTACTATTTTTTGTACCCCAACGGCAGGATGAGGAGTAGGAGGAGTTTGGAACAGGCAGGAGGAAAACTGAAACACCCTACAATCCTCAGCGGTGTAAGATGCGCCCCAAAAATTGGAAAAGTGTATCTCACACGTACCGATACAGACTATGCCGCAATTTAATACTTTTTACCCCAAGGGTGTAGATTGAATAGCGGAATAGAAAATATGATATCAAAAGGTGTATCTATCTCACACGTACAGACCCAGACTAGGCCCTGATTACTATTTTTTGCACCCTAAAGGTAGGATGAGGAGTAGGAGGAGTTTGGAACAGGCAGGAGGCAAAGTGAAGCACCCTGCAATCCTCGGCGGTGTAAGATGCGCCCCAAAAATTGGAAAGGTGTATCTCACACGTACAGATACAGACTATGCCGCAATTTAATTCTTTTTACCCCAAGGGTGTAGATTGAATAGCGGAATAGAAAATATGATATCAAAAGGTGTATCTATCTCACACGTACAGACCCAGACTAGGCCCTGATTACTATTTTTTGTACCCTAAAGGCAGGATGAGGAGTAGGAGGAGTTCGGAACAGGCAGGAGGCAAACTGAAGCACCCTGCAATCCTCGGCGGTGTAAGATGCGCCCCAAAAATTGGAAAGGTGTATCTCACACGTACCGATACAGACTATGACGCAATTTAATTCTTTTTACCCCAAGGGTGTAGATTGAATAGCGGAATAGAAAATATGATATCAAAAGGTGTATCTATCTCACACGTACAGACCCAGACTAGGCCCCGATTACTATTTTTTGTACCCCAAAGGCAGGATGAGGAGTAGGAGGAGTTCGGAACAGGCAGGAGGCAAACTGAAACACCCTGCAATCCTCGGCGGTGTAAGATGCGCCCCAAAAATTGGAAAGGTGTATCTCACACGTACCGATACAGACTATGCCGCAATTTAATTATTTTTACCCCAAGGGTGTAGATTGAATAGCGGAATAGAAAATATGATATCAAAAGGTGTATCTATCTCACACGTACAGACCCAGACTAGGCCCCGATTACTATTTTTTGTACCCCAAAGGCAGGATGAGGAGTAGGAGGAGTTCGGAACAGGCAGGAGGCAAACTGAAGCACCCTGCAATCCTCGGCGGTGTAAGATGCGCCCCAAAAATTGGAAAGGTGTATCTCACACGTACCGATACAGAATATGACGCAATTTAATTCTTTTTACCCCAAGGGTGTAGATTGAATAGCGGAATAGAAAATATGATATCAAAAGGTGTATCTATCTCACACGTACAGACCCAGACTAGGCCCCGATTACTATTTTTTGTACCCCAAAGGCAGGATGAGGAGTAGGAGGAGTTCGGAACAGGCAGGAGGCAAACTGAAACACCCTGCAATCCTCGGCGGTGTAAGATGCGCCCCAAAAATTGGAAAGGTGTATCTCACACGTACCGATACAGACTATGCCGCAATTTAATTCTTTTTACCCCAAGGGTGTAGATTGAATAGCGGAATAGAAAATATGATATCAAAAGGTGTATCTATCTCACACGTACAGACCCAGACTAGGCCCCGATTACTATTTTTTGTACCCCAAAGGCAGGATGAGGAGTAGGAGGAGTTCGGAACAGGCAGGAGGCAAACTGAAGCACCCTGCAATCCTCGGCGGTGTAAGATGCGCCACAAAAATTGGAAAGGTGTATCTCACACGTACCGATACTGACTATGCCGCAATTTAATTATTTTTACCCCAAAGGGTGTAGATTGAATAGCGGAATAGAAAATATGATATAAAATTGGTGATTTTTCAATAGCACATGTGAACACAGCAGTGTCTTATGTCAGTCAGCTCTGCAGCAGGCTATGAAGGGAAAAAAAAAAGAAAATTCCCCTTTAAGTTTGTAATTTTTAAATAGATTAGTACAGACTATGCCACAATTTAATTTTTTTTAACCCAAAAGGGTGTATATTGAAAAGTGGAATAGAAAAAAGTGTATAAAATTGAAAATCACTCAATAGCACATGTGAACACAGCAGTGTCTTATCACAGTCAGCACTGGAGCAAAAAGGCTATGAAGGGGGAAAAAAAACAAAAACCCCTTTAACTTGTAGTAAAATAGATCTGAGATGAACGCTGCTCACAACTGACTGATAAAAATAGATTTTTTCTCCCTCCTCCTCCTCAGTGGGCTCAAGTGAGGGCAAAAAGATTGTTCACTGCCCCACCCCCCACACAGCAAAATCGATGTAGAAGACTGACCCTGCCTAATCTCTCCAGCCTGACCCTAATATGCTCGATAAGATCGTTCACTGCACCACCCCCCACACAGCAAAACCGATGTAGAAGACTGACAAGGGACAAATAGCATCAGTTCTGCAGACTTCGACAAAACTGCACTAGGAATGAAAATTATATAGAACAAAACATTATTATGATCAACAAAATTAGGGATATAGGGTATTTTTAGTTTCCCAAGCATATACACGTTTCTTTGTAGGGATACCCCCAAGAAAGAAAAGGCTCCATTTGATCATTCTGTTAGATTTGTCACCAGGATCCATCAAGATCATAAAAAAATGGAACATATTTTACAAAAGCATTGGAAGATATGGAAGATCCATATCTAAAACCCTTTCTTCCACCAATACCCAGAGTCACATACAAAAGGTCCTCCAATCCTAAAAATAAAATAGCACCAAGTAAGTATAAACTAATCGTACTACTATCTCCCCCCAGCTCTGTCTAATACCCTTATTGGGCATGTATCAATGCAAAAAGACGCTGTGAAAAATGTACACTTTTGTTAAAAATGGTAAAAAAAAACCTTTACTGCAAAAGGAAAAACATATATATAATATATAATTTTATAACTGCTCCTCGGATTATGTAGTATACGCTTTACCTGCTCCTGTAAAATACTGTAGCTCGCACCATTCGTCCACTCAGACAGAGGTTTGGGGAACACCATAGAGTTATTGAAGAGGGAAAAGATAAGCACAGTGTCACCATTTTTCTAAACTTCACCAGAAATCTACCAGTGGAATAGAGGTCTGGGTGATCGAACAGATGCCTAAAAACCTTTCTGAGGCCGAGCGTTTTCATAAACTTTGTGGGTGTAAAACCTTCTGGATATATTCTTTAGATACATTATCACCTGGAGGCCTAAATGAGGAATTAGAAGTGTCCACTATATTGTTGTCGTATACAGGAATCCCTCATATGTTTTTCTTTTTGCTTCTTGCAGGTCACCCAATTTCATTCTTGGGAGTGGATGTATTGGTAGAGTCATATGACAGGGGTAGTGGGTCAATTTCTTTCTACAGTAAGTAATATATAAGACATACATATACCAGTTTCATTCAATTGTTTGTAGAATAGCAAAAAATAGCAACTTCTGTATTAATTCATTGTATTTATAATTAGCCCCCCCTTAATTTGTTATTTATTTATTTTCCATGGTGTGATGTTCCCTCCCCCCTTCTGTTTAATATCAAATATACCCTAGCCCCATATAAGTGCAGTTTGTTGTAACCCTTCCATCCCTACCCCTCTTTTTCCCCTAGAGAGACAAATTAGGTATGAGATTTAATTTCTATTGATTACATAGTCCATCCGGTCCAACCAAAAAAAAAAAACAGTATTGAAAACCCAACCATACAATCACATACACACAATCCTATACCTGCAGTTGATCCAGAAGAAGGCAACCCCCCCCAGCAAAGCATGATTTAATTTGCTACAGCAGGGGAAAAAAATTCCTCCCTGATCCCCTGAGAGGCAATCGGATATTTCCTGGATCAACTTTACCTAAAAAAAATGTTTAGTATCCATTTATGTTATGTACACCTAGGAAAGAATCCTGGCCTTTTTTAAAGCAATCTAGTGAGCTAGCCAGAACCACCTCTGGAGGGAGTCTATTCCACATTTTCACAGCTCTTACGGTGAAAAAACCTTTCCGTATTTGGAGACGAAATCTGTTTTCCTTTAGATGTAAAGAGTGCCCCCTTGTCCTCTGTGTTGACCTTAACCACTTGCCGACTGCCTAACGCCGATCTAAGTCGGCAGTCAGCCCCTCACAGGCAAAGTGACGTAGGGCTACGTCACTAGCTTGTGAGGGTCTAGGGAGCGAGCGCGCGCCCCCAGAGGCGCGCTCCCGCTCCCACGTGGTCACGGACCCCCCCGCGCGTGTGACCAGCGGACCCGATGTCCGCCGGTCACTCGGCGATCGGCGGGGGAGAGGGAGAATGTCAGGCAGCTTGTGTAAACAAGCCACCTGTCATTCTCCTCGCTGTAAAAACACTGATCACACGGATCTACTATGTAGATCCGTTGATCAGTGTCCTTACAGCTCAAGCCACAGCCAATCACAGTAGAAAGCACGCCCCTAGGGACACACACAGCCCCTCCCTCCCAAATAAAGTTAACCCCTTCACTACCAGTGTATTTTTACAGTAACAGTGCATATATATAGCACTGATTAATGTAGAAATGTCACTGGTACCCCCAAAAGTGTCAAAAATGTCAGTCAAGGGTCCGATCTGTCTGCCGCAATGTCGCAGTCCCGCAAAAAAAATTGCAGATTGCCGCCATTACGCGTTAAAAAAAAAAACAACAAAAATGACAAAAATCTTTCCCTTTGTTAGTAAACGCGATAACTTTTGCGCAAACCCATCAAAATACGCTTTTTGCGATTTTTTTTACCAAACATAGGTAGGATAAAACAAATTGGCCTAAAATGTTAAAAAATTTTGATTTTTACATTTTTTTGGGGGGGAATTTCATATAAAAAAATGTGAAAAATATTGCTATTTTTGCAAAATTGACGCTCTTTTTTTGTTAATAGCGCGTGATCAAAAAATCGCACAGGTGATCAAATACCACCAAAAGAAAGCTCTGTTTGTGGGAAAAAAAGGACGCCAAATTTGTTTAGGTACAGCGTCGCACGACCGCGCAATTGTCCATTAAATTCACGCAGTGCCGAATCGCAAAATACCCCCTGGTCGGAATGGGGGTAAAATCTTCCGGGGCTTAAGTGGTTAAAGTGAACAACTCAACACCAAAATCACTATATGGACCCCTTATGTATTTATACATGTTGATCATATCCCCCCTTAATCTCCTCTTCTCAAGAGAGAATAAATTCAATTCCTCTAATCTTTTCTCATAGCTGAGGTCCTCCATGCCTCTTATCAGTTTGGTTGCCCTTCTCTGAACTTTTCCAGTTCCCCGATATCCTTTTTTAAGAACTGGTGCCCAAAACTGAACTGCATATCCAGGTCTTACTAATGATCTGTATAGGGGTAAAATGATATCTCTCTCTCTGGAGTCCATGCCTCTGTTAATAAAAGAAAGGACTTTTCTTGCATATATAATGTATATGTCCTTGTTTTTTTCATGTGTATACAAATTGTATGGAATTTGTATGTGCATTGTTTTTGATATCCCTATGGGATGACCACTGTCCAATAAGAAGTCAAACCAAAAGACTTGCACATGTTTTGGAACTTTATGGCTGAATTGGTTTCCTAGTAGCACTAGGAGATTTTTCTTTTCTACCTTCCTGATGCCCTGGCAAACCCCTTATGGTTGTCTGCCAGCTCAGGGTCAGTTATAATCCCCCCTTTCACCGCACAGCCAGGTGTGCAGCCCGACACTACAAATTTTTCGCAGTTAAATTAATTTTATTTGTTTTTCCCACATGATTTGCTGCAGTATTTGGTGGACCAAACAAATCTCTTTGCAGAGCAATTTATTGCCTCCAACCCCAATTCATCCTACGCCCATATGTTTAATTGGCGACGTTTCACACTAGAATAATTCGAATAGTTTTTGGGCCTTACATTTAATATGGGGCTTACGAAAAAAAAAAATGAAGTGCATGCCTGCCTACTGGTCCACCCACCCCACATGCTGATTTATTCTGCTGTCATGTCCAGGACACGCTATGACATGATTATGCACGTCCTACATTTTAATGACAACTCGCAGTGCCCTCCTCAAGATTATCCCAACCACAATAAATTGTATAAAATACGCCCCCTAATGAATTATTTTTCCAAGTGATTTGCTGAAGTGTATGTCCCAGACCAAAATATTTGCGTGGGCGAATGCCTTATCCACTTTACTGGCCGGCTGCACTTCAAACAGTATATTCCCAGTAAGAGGGCCAGGTACAGGTTGAAACTGAATAAACTTTGCGATAGAGCCACTGGATATGTGCATGCCTTTCACATGTATGAAGGCAAATACTCTCAGCTCCAGCCCTCGAGTGCCCAACATATATCAGAACCAGTGGAAAAATTGTCTGAGACCTGGCATACCCCCTTCTCACAAAGGGATATCATAAATATGTGGACAACCACTACACCAGCTTTCCCCTTTTTCAGCACCTGTACCATGAAAAAAGCCTGGTCTGCAGTACCTCCAGAAAAAAAAGGAAGGGCTTTCCACAAAGTTTAGTAACAAAAATGCTACAAAGGGGGAATCCACATTTCTGAGGAATGAGGAAGTGTTGGCCATGAAGTGGAAGGACAAGAAAGATGTTTACATTATGTCCACCATCCACAATGACACCTTGGTGGAGATTCAGAGAAGACACGGCTATATTGTAAAGACTGAATGTGTCCACAATTATAATCAGTTCATGGGGAGGGAAGGGGGGTGGGTGGATTTAAACGACCAGATGCTACAACCATATTTCTCTGTTACTCCTATAAATAAGTTGCATTTGATCTCTTTCGAATGGCCATGTTTAAGTTGTATGCCTGCCAGGGCAGCCATCAGAAATTTTGGGACCCCTTACACAGCTTTAAGGCTGGGCCCCCCTGGGCCTGACCACCTGGCCACTAAATGCCTGCAGGAGGGAGAGGAGGAGAAGTGAGTATTTAGCAGATGCAGCAGGTAAATGGAGTGATCCGTTCCTCTCTATGCTGCCTACCCCCCCCCCTCCTCTCCTCCATGCAGGTGTACAGGGAGCATGGGGCCAGGTTGCAAATGTCAGTAGCAGTGGATGGGATCAGTGGTGTTGGGTTTGGGAGGGGGGGGTGGGGGGTTAGGGTGAAGTTGGCATCAGGCCCTGCTCTCAACTGTGCATGCAAGGAGAATTCCTGCACACGCGCAGCGCATAAACAAGATGCTGCCACTGATATGGGTGGAAATCCCAAACAGAGCGGCCATACATCAAAAGACGTAGCAGGCAGCGTGCCCCCCCCAGTGGTGGAACACCAGGGCCCCGCTCCTGGGCTCCTCAGAATGCCTGGGCCCCCTACATGTGTATGGGCTGTCCCCCCCTGATGGCGGCCCTGATGTCTGCTATCAAAAGTCACTAGAAACGCAACCCAGCACCTACCCTAAATATAGTGAAGATATTGTCACTGCCCTGTTTTACCAGCAAGGACCCACCCCAGGAAGCATTTGCTCTGATTGTGTGAGTCGACTTCACTAACAACATTTTCCCTATAACATCTACCCCCCCCCCTCCCCCCACAGAATCAGAAAGAAGACGCCAAAAGAAATGTTGTGTATGCAGCAGAGCAAAAGTTAGAAGAGATACCAGTTATCATTGTCCCTATGCATCAGGGAGTCCAGGAGAAATGGGACTACTTAAAAGGTGCATTATTGAAGGCAACAGAAAATTGCATTAGACTTGTCAGTAAAAGCAAAAAAAGGAAGAGACCACTGTGGTACTCACAGTGGCCCAAGTCATTAAAAATAAAAAGCTAGCATTTTGTAATTGTAAAAAAACCCAGAGCAATGAGGATAAGGAAATCTAAAAGATTAGGCAGAAAGAGGCCAAGCAAGTTATAAGTACTTTTAAAGCACAGGTGTCACGGAACCATGAACCAGACGTACAACAACAGATAAGTGAAAATAAGAAGGCTTTATTGAAAATCAAGCTGTAAAGCAAAAGTCCAAACGGATGGCAAAACCGAAGCAGAGTCTTTGCGAAGCCAGAGGTCAGGAGTCAGGAGGGTAGTCAGACGAAGCCAGGATCAGGAACCAGCAGGGTAGTCAGACGAAGCCAGGATCAGGAACCAGCAGGGTAGTCAGACAAAGCCAGGATCAGGAACCAGAAGCAGCAGCAGTCTAGAAGCATGTGAACACAGGAGGACCAAGCAAGGAACTGAAGCCACAGACCTCCTATATATATGAGCTAGGCATCCAGCTCCTCCCAGTGGGAAGGAGGAGCCGCAGGGTGGGAGGCTACAAGAAACCCAGAAACCAAGATGGCCGCCAGCACATGTCAAACGAAGGAGAACAGCAAGAAGGTAAGACCATGACAACAGGCAGAAGAAAAACTAGCTCAGTCTATGAAAAAGGGGGATAAGACATTCTTCAGATATATAAATGAAAAAAGGAAATTAAAACAAGGAATAACTAAATTAAAAACAAAGGACGGAAGGTATGTAGAAGGGAATAAAGGGCTAGCCGACTGCCTTAATGAATACTTCTGTTCAGTTTTTACAGAAGAAAAAGAAGGAGAAGGACCTCCACTTGAAAGGATGACTAATGAATCATTTGATGCATGTGTCTTTACAGAGGAAGACGTTCTAAGATTGCTGTCTAAAGTGAAGACAAATAAGTCACAGGGTCCTGATGAGATACACCCAAAATTATTAAAAGAGCTTAGTGGTGAGCTAGCAAAACCATTAACAGATTTATTTAACCAATCATTAGTAACAGGAGACGTCCCGGAAGATTGGAAATTGGCAAATGTCGTGCCCATTCACAAGAAAGGTAGTAGGGAGGAATCGAGCAACTATAGACCAGTGAGTCTGACATCAATAGTAGGCAAATTAATGGAAACCCTATTAAAGGATAGGATTGTGGAACATCTTAAATCCCATGGATTGCAAGATGAAAAACAACATGGGTTTACTTCAGGGAGATCATGTCAAACAAATCTTATAGATTTTTTTGACTGGGTGACTAAAATAATAGACGGTGGAGGTGCAGTAGATATTGCATATCTAGATTTTAGTAAGGCTTTTGACACTGTCCCACATAAAAGACTTATCAATAAACTGCAGTCATTGAGCATGGACTCCCATATTGTTGAGTGGATTAGGCAGCGGCTGAGTGACAGACAACAGAGGGTTGTAGTCAATGGAGAACATTCAGAACAAGGTCATGTTACCAGTGGGGTACCTCAGGGATCTGTACTGGGACCAATTTTGTTTAATATCTTCATAAGTGATATTGCAAAAGGCCTCGATGGTAAGGTTTGTCTTTTTGCTGATGACACAAAGATATGTAACAGGGTTGATGTTCCTGGAGGGAAACACCAAATGGAAAAGGATTTAGGAAAACTAGAAGAATGGTCAGAACTCTGGCAACTGAAATTTAATGTGGATAAGTGCAAGATAATGCACCTGGGGCGTAAAAACCCAAGGGCAGAATATAGAATATTTGACACAGTCCTGACCTCAGTATCTGAGGAAAGGGATTGAGGAGTAATTATTTCAGAAGACTTAAAGGTGGGAAGACAATGTAATAGAGCAGCACAAAATGCCAGCAGAATGCTTGGATGTATAGGGAGAGGTATAAGCAGTAGAAAGAGAGAAGTGCTTATGCCGCTGTACAGAACACTGGTGAGACCTCACTTGGAGTATTGTGCGCAGTATTGGAGGCCATATCTCCAGAAGGATATAGATACTCTAGAGAGAGTTCAGAGAAGAGCTACTAAACTAGTACATGGAAAAAACTTACCAGGAAAGGTTAAAGGACCTTAACATGTATAGCTTGGAAGAAAGAAGAGACAGAGGGGATATGATAGAAACTTTTAAATACATAAAGGGAATCAACTCGGTAAAGTAGGAGAGCATATTTAAAAGAAGAAAAACTACCACAAGAGGACACAGTTTTAATTTAGAGGGGCAAAGGTTTAAAAGTAATATGAGGAAGTATTACTTTACTGAGAGAGTAGTGGATGCATGGAATAACCTTCCTGCAGAAGTGGTAGCTGCAAATACAGTGAAGGAGTTTAAGCATGCATGGGATAGGCATAAGGCTATCCTTCATATAAGATAGGGCCAGGGACTATTCATAGGATTCAGATATATTGGGCAGACTAGATGGACCAAATGGTTCTTATCTGCCGACACATTCTATGTTTCTATGTAATGCTTTAGCAGTTATCACACATCCATAAGATATTAGTTCCCCTTATTTTTAACAGACTGACATTTCCCAGTTTCAAATACCTGTCTGAATCATTTGCCTGCTACTATGTTTCTACCTTTTACATTAACTAACCCTGGCCTGTTTACAGACGATGTCTGCCATTTTAAACCACATTTCTAACTTCCACGTGCACTGACCTCAGCCTATTATTCAACCATGTTTTTTGTCTGCCGCTTGGACTGAACATTTGCCCTTCTACTTTAGTACACAGTGGGCTCACATATGTGAAAGGCTTCAGAATAGTGTTCTGAGTAGAGAAAAACAGTTTTTGTTTTTTTGTGTTCCCAGAACAGGGTCTGGAGTCCGGATACTTCAAAGAGGTTTGGGTGGGAGAAGCCTCTACCCCTTTCCCCAATATTTCCTGACAGAGGCTCTAAGCTTGATGGTCCTTCCTGTTGCCTGGACCAATATTTTGGCTGTGCTGACCATATCGTTGCCTGTAATGAATAAAAAATAAAATATTCAGCGCTGAACGTTGAAATTTAAAAATTGTCGGACTAGCAGCTGAACACTCAAGGGCAAGCACATAAAACCTCCTGAAAACATGTAAATAAAGTGCAGCGCAATCCTGGATCTACACATTACACAGTAATGGATATATATTGTATTTTTATACATCAAATATATCTGTGAAAACGTCCTGAAAAGTGCAGGGGGATAGACAAAAGAGAGAAAAAAAAGTCCTTCTTTATAGGTGATGGAAACCGAGATCCCAACAGTAAGCTGGCATAAACTCCACAATGAAGCACCTTATTTCACACCATTTTGGAGTTTATGCCAGCTTACTGTTGGGATCTCGGTTTCCATCACCTATAAAGAAGGACTTTTTTTTTTCTCTCTTTTGTCAATCACCCTGAACTTTTCAGGACGTTTTCACAAATATATTTGATTTATACAAATACAATATATATATCCATTACTGTGTAATGTGTAGATCCAGGATTGGGCTGCACTTTATTTACATGCTGCCTGTAATGACCCAGAACTTTATGGACCATGTTTCTTCCTGCTGCCTGGACCTATACTTTGGCAGTATTGACCATATCTCCCCCTGCTGCCTCTACTCACTATGGACAGTATTTCTGCCTGGACGATTCCTTTTGCTGCTGCTGGCCACATCTCTGCCTGTTACCTGGACCAGTGCTTTGGCGGTGCTGACAGTATCTCTGCCTGCTGATTGTACTAACCATGAACAGTATTCCTGCCTGCTGCCTAGACTATTGTTTTTGCTGTCCATGAATACATCCCTGCCTGCTGCCTGGATCGACGCTCTCCTCTGTGGACCACTGCACTACTAAAACCACAGGTAATCATTTGTTAATTGGTATGTGCTTGGTGTTAGAAATTTGAAGGGCCCTTAAAAATGCAATAGGTTGTCAGGAAATTATATTTATAATTTATGCTCCTAGAACGCCTGGAGGTACTACTTAGATGTTGGGCCTCTGTATGTGGCCAGGCTATGTAAAAGTCTCACACGTGTGGTATCGCTATACTCAGGAGGAGTAGCAGAATGTATTTTGGGGTGTCCTTTTTGGTAGGTATATGCTGTGTGTTAGAAATATTTTATAAATGGACAACTTTGTGTAAAAAAAATATGTTTTTATTTTCTTTTCAAAAATAGGTTTTCATTTTCTTTCCAAAAATATGTTTTCTTTTTTCTTTCGCGTTTTCTGAAAACTTGTGGAAAAAATAACATGTCCAAAAAACTCACAATGCCTCATAGAATATACATTGGGGTGTTTACTTTCCAAAATGGGGTCATTTTGTGGGAGTTTCCATTGTTCTGGTGCTCCAGGGCCTTCAAAATGTGTAAGGTCCTCATGAAATTATATGTATAATTTATGCTCCTAGAACGCCTGGAGGTGCTACTTAGATGTTGGGCCTCTGCATGTGGCCAGGCTGTGCAAAATTCTCACACATGTGGTATCACTATATTCAGGAGGAGTATCAGAATGTATTTTGGTGTGTAATTTTTGCTAAGTACATCCTATGTGTTAGAAATATTGTATAAATTGACAACTTTGTGTAAAAAAAAAAAAAAGTAAGTTTTCATTTTCTTTCCACAATTTTCAAAAACTTGTGGAAAAAAATGACATGTTTAAAAGACTGATAATGCCTTGCAGAATATATTTTGGGGTGTTTGCTTTCCAAAATGGGGTCATTTTATGTGGGTCTCAATTGTCCTGGTGCTCCAAAAGGGCCTTCAAAAGTGTAATAGGTCATCATAAAATGAAATGTGTAAATTCCTAGAATGCCTGGAGGATGTTGAGCCTCTTTATGTAGCCAAGCTATGTAAAAGTCTCACACGTGGTAATGCCATGCTCAGGAGGAGTAGCAGAATGTATTTTGGGGTGTAATTGCAAGTATGCATATGCATATGCTGTGTGTGGGAAATGACTTGTTACTATGACAATTTTGTGTAAAAGAAAAAAAAAAATATATATATATATATATATACAGTGCCTTGCGAAAGTATTCGGCCCCCTTGAACTTTTCAAACTTTTGCCACATTTCAGGCTTCAAACATAAAGATATAAAACTGTATTTTTTTGTGAAGAATCAACAACAAGCGGGACACAATCGTGAAGTGGAACGAAAGGTTGAAAAGTTCAAGGGGGCGGAATACTTTCGCAAGGCACTGTATATATATATATATATATATATATATATATTTTCCCAAGAATTGTCTATGCTTGTTAGTGTCTCAAGAAATGAAATGCCATCAGTACTGCCATCAGTACTGTTGATTACTGTCAGTACATCAGGTGTGATATATTTTTAATAAATAGCACCATACAGTACCTTGTAGACTCTCTAACGTTCACACAGACTAAATGATATACACTAATTTGGGCTATTTTTACCAAAGATTTGTAGCAGTATAAATTTTGGCCCAAATTCATGAAGAAAAATGACTTAGTTGCAAAATTGTAAAATATAAACTAGAAAAAAAGTTTTTTTTTTTTTTTCATTTTTGCTCGTTTTTTCTCTTATATCGCAAAAAAATAAAAAACCTAGCTGCAATTAAATACCACCAAAAGAAAGCTCTATTTGTGTGAACAAAATTTTAAGAATTTTGTTTGGGTACAGTGTAGCATGACTGAGCAATTATCATTCAAAGTGTGAGAGCACTGAAAATTGAAGATTGGTCTGGGCAGGAAGGGGGTATAACATCGAAGAAGTAGGACCGCACTCAAGGCAAAATATGAAATCAATAGTATCCTATATTCCTCATGGATAAATTCGTACAGACAGTGCATGACAGACATGTCAGGTTGACGTGTTTCACGATACGAATGATCGCTTACTCATAACCACTATAAGTGCCCTGTATTGAAGTGGCTAGACTGTCTTGACCTGTGTACATTGAAACTATTTTTTACAAACTTTTCTGCAAACTTTGTTTAGTTTACTGTATCCATCTGCAAAGTGAATCCGTTTGGGAGTGGTTTTATAAGGCACCTGCAGGGCTCTTGTGAGGAAAGTGGCAGGGTCTGCATCCCTTTAGACGTGATTTCCCGTTCGGGAATATGTCACTAAAAGGTACATTTTTGTTGCAGGGAATTCAAAAAAATCAGATTTGTATCTTAGTGCAGATTTCTTGGAAAATCAATAAGCCAATCACTTAAGCAGAAAATTACATTTTAAGGGGGCATTTTATATATATATATATATATATATATATATATATATATATATATATAATGTATTTTTTTTGCAAATTTTTTGCCATGAATGTTAAGTTACTCCTTACACAGTTTTACCGCACCCAGGATGTAAATGATGAGTTGTATTCTATGATTGTTGGTAGATACCTGCTGGAGGCTATAGGAATTACAAGCTGATAACCACTTGAGCACCATGCCAATTCCATCAAGCTGTTGACAAGTTGTAGCATTGTATTATGGACATAAACCACCGTTTTTATAACAGCTTCAGCTACAGTACATGTAGCTGATAGGGATGATCGAACTTTTGAAAAGTTCGGTTCGACCAGAACACCCGAACTTCACGAAAGTTCGGTTCGGATTTCAGAACCCCATTGAAATCAATGGGACCCGAACTTCGGTAATCAAAAAACACCATTTTGAAGCCCCAAAACCCAATAAATGCCCCTAAAAAGTGCCTAGGGTTCTGGGTCATGCCCCATTAACTATTAATCACACAAAAAAAAGTTCTTAAAAATTGTCATTTTTGATAAAAAAGCCAATTATTGAAAAATTATAAAAAAAAAAAAAAGAGATTTTTTTATTTTTACTTTGGATTTCAGATCTGGGGGGTCTAAAAAGTGTACATGTGAAGTTTCAGCTCTGTAGCATGTCCAGAACCATAAAAAAAGATCGTTTGTATTAGAAAACTTTAAGCACAGGAATATGGCTTCTCTGCTGTAACACCTTGCCGGTTTAATAGCAGGCATTTTTTTGGGTTCTTTGCAGTCAGGAAAAACATCTGAACTTGTGTATAGTGGTACTGTGCACAAGTTCTGATGTTTTGCCTGCCTCCAAAACCCCCCAAAAAATGCCAGCAAAAACACACCTGGGCATTTTTTTTTTGACGCTAGCGTTTTTTTGGCATTTTTTGGGGTTCTTTTGAGGCAGGCAAAACATCTGAACATGTGTATAGGGGGTATATATAGGCATATATGTCTGAATATATACCCCTAGACATATATAGGTGTGATAGTAGCAGAAATATATTACTGTAAATGATTTCATTAGCGCAAGCATTTATTTCTGCTACTATCACACCTATATATGTCTAGGGGTATATATTCAGACATATATGTCTATATATACCCCCTATACACATGTTCAGATGTCATGTCTGACATCAAACATGTCCTCAAAAAAACACTGGCAGTGGCAGCCCCTGCAGCATAAAAAATGCTTGCTGGTGAGAAGCCACATACCTGTCCCGAAGCAACTCAGAGAAATGATCATTTCTCTATAGCGGTCACCCTGCTATGGAAGGGTTTTGTCACCCTGCCATAGCAGTCACTGTCAGTTAACCCTACACTACACTACGGTCCCCTGACACTTAACACTTTCCCTACAGAAACTAAATTTTTGAAGCTAACTTAAGTGTAAAGGAGCACTCTAACTACACTAGATATCCCTTTCCTCACACTAAAAATAGCTAAATGACACTTTTAAAGTAAAATTAACAGAACTGCTTCCACTCTCTTCCATGTCCAGTATAACAATGCTGGGAATATGGCGGGGGCGATCTTATATACTGGGGGGCATATTCACTAATGATTGGTCTAGGGACCCCTTAGTCACTCCAATCACATTCCTAGCATTCTCCTGCCCCCTCAATTGGCTTTTGCTAATGGTTCTGGTCCAATCACGGGCTTTTAAAGCCCATTTCCTGAAGCATTGCATTTTGGGCGGTTCTGGTTGCCGAATTCCGAACTTTTTGGGCAAAAAGTTCTAAATTCGGCCGAACCTCGAACACCCAATGTTCGGGCCGAACCGATGGTGGACCCGAACCGTTCGATCATCCCTAGTAGCTGATACATAAAAATAGGATGCATTCAATTCCAAATTCCTATCCTATCATTTTCTGAATTTACTGGGTATTCAGCGATCAGCAGTCTCCTTTAACATTACACCAGGATGTTTTACAACTCTGCTCTATGTTATGTTTCCTTTAACTTCTTATAATGCTGTTCTCTAACAATGTACATAGAATCACAATCAAGATCCTATTAGAGTTGGTGCAACCATGGCACATGAAATGGGACACAATCTAGGAATGAACCACGATGAAAATGAATGCAAATGCCACCCTAAACTGTGTATCATGATGCCTTCTTTAAAGTGAGTGAATTAAATACAAATTTTTAACAGCTGCTGTAAGTAGATCACAAAAATATATTTAACGCTTTAAAGCTAAAGTTTGATCTGCTTATATTTTGCCTTTCCTGGTCCACCATCCCTCATTAACATGCTGATGACATTTTTAAACAGCACCTTTCTGTTTTTATTGCATACCTCATTTTAGATCCAGTGACAGACATGGTGCTATGTGTTTAATTTATTCATAAATGATCTAGAGGAGGGGATATCTAGTACAATCTCAGCATTTGCAGATGATACTAAACTAAGCATGCCAATATCTTCTATGCAGGATGTGGAAACCTTACAAGCGGACCTGAACAAAATAACTGGATGGGCAACTACATGGCAGATGAGGTTTAATGTTGAAAAATGTAAAGTAATGCACTTGGGGGCCAGAAACCAGAAAGCAAGCTACTCACTAGGGGGGGAACCTCTGGGTGAGTCTAGGATGTAAAAAGACTTGGGGGTACTGGTAGACAACAGGCTTGGCAGTGGCATGCAATGCTAAGCCGCTGCAAGTAAAGCCAACAGAATACTGGGATGTATAAAAAAGGGGATTCACTCCAGAAATAAAGAGATTATTCTCCCACTCTACAAGACTCTGGTCCGGCCACATCTGGAGTATGCTGTCCAGTTCTGGGCACCGGTCCTCAGGAAGGATGTGCTGGAACTGGAGAGAGTCCAGAGAAGGGCAACAAAAATAATTAGGGGAATGGAGGACATCAGTTATGAGGAAAGACTACAAGCACTGAACCTATTCTCTCTGGAGAAGAGACGACTGAGGGGGGATATGATATCAATGTTCAAATACTGTACTGGCGACCCTAGTATAAGGAACAAATTATTCAGAGAAAGGAGATGCAATAAGACACGTGGCCACTCACTAAAACTAGAGGAAAGGCGGTTTAACCTTAAAATGCAAAGGGGTTCTTCACTGTAAGAGCGGTAAGGATGTGGAATTCTCTTCCACAAGCAGTCGTATCAGCAGGGAGCATTGATAGTTTCAAAAAACTGTTAGATGGGCACCTTAAAGACCACAACATACAGGGGTATACAATGTACGGTTAAAAGCAAACACACACACACACACATCATAGGTTGAACTGGATGGACTGGTGTCTTTTTTCAACCTCACTAACTATGTAACTATGATGTCATAGTTGCCAACATTTGACAATAATTAATAGGAATAGCTATAGCTTATGGTTGTGGGTATGGCCTTATGGTATGTGGCTTCAATTGCTGTGCCTTTTTCCCAGTTTGTCATGTTCAAGATGGAATAGGAGAGAAAAGTTTCCATTTTTTACTGTGTTTTTTTTTTCTCCAGGGGATAATGTACATGAAGTATTTTGTCCCATTTTACTTTGTGCTGTCTACGGCTAGCTGCACAGTCAGACAAGTTGCCCCCTTTGACTGATAGCGGCACTTTTCCCCATTTCCCTGCTTTTTTCAATCTCCCAGCACTTTCTTGATTGCCTTTGAACATTTTAGCTTACGAGCTACCCTTCCCCTGCTTTTCTCGTGAGACTCTGGTCTCTTGTTTGGAGAAGAATGCTGCTTGTCAAAGCAGTCGCCTCCTTGCTATCTGCGTTGTCGGATGGCAGTGGAGGGGTGCCCTGTTCAAGCTCAAAGATAGCCTTAGACAGCACTTAGTAAAATGGGAGAAAGTACTACATGTATTTTGTTCCCTGTGAAACAAAATACATTAAGCCCCGGTTCACATTTGTGCGATCACAGAGATCGCATGCAATTCGGAGCTCACTGCTCCTAAATTACATGCAATCTCTTGTGCGGTGCAAATTTCAGCCATACAGTTTGTATGGCTGAATTCGCACCGCATCCGCACTAAACACGCACATGACCCTTTTTTTATCCGCAGCAGAATCGGATCGCATAGTGGTTCACACTAGTGCGATCCGATTCTGTGCGAACTTGCAGATCGCACTGCGATATGCGATCGCAACTGGGGGTGTCGTTAACTTTTAATTGACACCCCCTGCGTATCGCATATGGCAGTGTGAACTGCCAGGGGTGCGCATGCGATGCGGGATCACGCTTCATATTCACAGCGTTCCCACATCGCACACACGTGAACCGGGACTAAAAATTTGAAGTGAGACTTCTTCTTTAGCAACCTCCCATCCGGCCACTGTATATAACGGCCGAACATGCGGATGGATGTACTTGTATATCCTCTCATACCAGGCGCTCATGCGCGCTCCCTAGAGCACTCAGCAGCAGTACCGTGACTGCTGTGAGTGGCCCTGGTACCAATCACAGTGATCACAGTTACAGTAGTACAAAAGGTTGTCATTGTTTACAACTGTGTGATCTCTTTGATTGGTCACAGCAATCACATAGTACCAGGGTGAATCACAGCAGCCCTGTACCATGTGATAGTAGTAAACAAGGGGTCATGAATGAAACCTTTGAACAGTCTTACCGATTGCTTATTACAGTGGTCATCAATGTGTTAAGCCATTACACTGTAAAAAAAAAAAAAATCCAATCACCTCCTCAGAATAGTACAGTGTCAGTATGGTTACACTGCACTGCTCTGGTGACAGTATGTGAAAAAAAATCTATAAATCAAAATTGAAAAAAATATACATATAATTTAAAGATTTATTTATTTTTACATACTGTCACCACTCAGTTTCCCTAATCACCACCGCACCCGTCACAGTGTCTCTGATCACCGCCACACCCGTTATATTGTCCCTAATCAACACCACACCAGTCTTATGCCCCGTACACACGTGCAGATCGTCGGCCGAACGATCGGCCGTCTTTTGTCCCCGGGCTGTCGTGTCTGTTGAAAAGTGCAAAAGACTGCACAAGAATTTTGTCCGCCGACTACAGCCGACTGAAGAAGTGATGTCATGTGATGGTTAACTTTCCCTGTGTTTTTTCTTTTCTGAGCATGCCCAGTCTTGCAAATCTGCTGTCTGTCGGCCGAATTCTGTATTGACTGGCGAACAATCGGCCGCTCTGGTGTCGGCATACAAAAATTTTAATGCTTGCACGACAGATTCTTTTCGGCCGAAAGTGCGCTGTCGGCTGTCGGAAGCATCATACTAACAAGCCGAAAATCGTCCAATCGGTCGTCGGCCGAATCTTTTCGGCCGACAATCTGCACGTGTGTACGGGCCTTTAGTGTTGCTGACCACCGCTGTACCAGTTACAATGTCCTTGATCACCACTACACCGGTTACAGTGTCCTTGATCACTGCCACACCAGTCATTTTGCCCCTTATATCTGCCACACCAGTTACAGTGTACCTGATAACCGCTACATCGGTTATAGTATCTCTTATCACCTCCACACCAGACACAGTGTCACTGATCACAGCCACATCAGTTACAGTGTCCTTGAGCATGGCCATACCAATCCCAGTGTCCCCTGATCACTGTCATACCAGTCATATTGTCCCAAATCACTGCCACACCAGTTAATGGGTTCCTGATCACTGCCACGCCAGTTGATGCATAATTTTTGCCCCTAGATATGCTGAAGGCACTCCTTGGATTTTTGGTCTTTCTCTGTGGTTGGGCTGTGAAACAGTCTCACACATGTGGAATTTCCATACTTGGGAGAATTTGGAGAATGTGTTTTGGGGTGTAATTCTAACTATGTATATGCTGTGTGTTAGGAATATATTATTAATTGATAACTTTGTGTAAAAAAAAAAAAAAAAAAAAAATTATTTTATTTTCTGCATTTTCCAAAAACTTGTGACAAAAAAATGAAATTGTCAAAAGACTTACTATGCTTTTCAGAAAATACCTTGGAGTGTTTTCTTTCCAAAAAATGTGATCATTTTGTTGATCTTTCTACTGTTCTGGTGCTCTAGGGCCTTTCACAATGGTGAGAGGTGATCAGGAAATTAGATACATAATTAAGGCTTCTTGAAAGCCCAAAGGTGCTCCTTGGATTTTGGGACTCTAGTCTATGCATCTAGACTGTAAAAAGTATCACACATGTAGTATCCTCATACTCAGGAGGAGTAGTAAAATGTGTTTTGGTGTGTGATTGTAAATATTTCTATGCTGTGTATGAATGTGAGAAATAACTTAATCAAAGGACAGCTTTGTGAAAAAAAAAATTTCATTTAATTTTCCAAAAAATTGTGACAAAAAAATCGCAACTTCCAAAAACTACCATGCATTTTAACAAATACCTTGGACTTCCTACTTTACAAAAAGGGGTCATTTCAGAAAAATTAGATTGGCAGTCATTACATTAGGATTGATCAATTCTCAGTTATATATCTCATAGTTTGTAGACTCTATAACTTTCACACAGGCTAAATAATATTCACTGATTTGGGTTATTGTTAACAAAAAATGTAGCAAAACAAATTTACCCTAAATGTATGAAAAATAATAATCTGTATTTTCTTTGATTATATAGCAAAAAAAAAAAACCCAGTGGTGGTTAAATCCCTTCAAAAGAAAGCTCTATCTAACTAAAAAAAAACACAACTAAATTTAATTTGGGTTCAATTTTGCATGACTGAGTGATTGTCATTCAAAGTGTGACAGTGTTCATAACTGAAAAATGGCCTGGACTGGAAGAGGGTAAAGTGTCTGGTACTGAAGTGGTTGAGGTACTTTCAGTTACTTTTTTCAAATTTTTTCTGAAAAAATGTTTTTCGTTTGGGAAAGGAGAGTTCAGATTTGATGTTTAGCCCACACTGGTGTGATTTGACATTTCAAAATGGCATGACAAATCACACCCCATTGCTGACAATAGAAATGTTCAAATTGTTGTAACTCAAGCGGCAGTGACTTTGAAAAAGGTTCCTGCACTACTTTCTTGGGATTTTATTGTGACTTTCATAGACGTCTGTTAAATGAAGTTGCAAGCCTCAATTAAATCAGAGGTGCAAATTGCACTGATCTGCAGCTTTGAAATTGAGCTGAAGTAGCGCAACCTCAAAGCTGCACTGGTGCGAACCAGGGCTTAAGGCTATGTTTACACATGCAGCTTTACCTTATTTACTAAACTTGCAAAGTGCACAGTCTTTTAGGCTTTAGTAAATCAACCCCTATGTCTCCGTCTCACTGCCTGTTTTACCCCATAAATGCCACATCACTGTTGCAGCACAGTCCTAATCATCAAATAGCTCACATTCAGAAGCCGTACTGCCTTCTGAACACAACAGAGGGGATCATTTTTGCAGGGTCTGTGAAGCAAAGCATCACACCTCCATTTCCTGGCTTTTCAGCTTAAAGGGGGCAGTTGTGGGTGGTAAGAATGAGGCTTAAAGAGATTGTAAAGGGAGAAGGTTTTATTTTTATCTTAATGTATTCTATGCATTAGGATAAAATAAACCTCTGTGTGCAGAAGTCCCCCCTTAGCTCCCCTACTTACCTGAGCCCATCTCTATCCAGCGATGTTGCAGGAGTTTCTCAGCTGTCTGAGACTTACCTCCACAGAAAGCAGCGTGGCGTGATTGGATCCCGCCGCTGTCAATCAATTCAGTCAGCCAATCAGGAATGAGAGGGAGTGGGGTCGGGTCGTGGCTGTGTCTGAATGGACACAGGGGGCTGTGACTCGACTCGGGTGCCTCCATAGCAAGCTGCTTGCTGTGCGGGCATTCGACAGGAGGGTGGGGCCAGGAACACAGAAGAGGGACCCGAGAAGAATCCAGGCTGCTCTGTGCAAAACCACTTCACGGAGAAGGAAAGTACATGTTTGTCATTTAAAAAAAAAAAAAACAAACGAGACTTTTCATTCACTTTAACCACTTCTGGACCGGAAGGATTTGCCCCCCTAAAGACCAGGCCAGAGCTTTCTTTTGGTGGTATTTGATCAGCGCAAATTTTTATTTTTTGCGCTATAAACAAAAAAAGAGCGACAATTCTGAAGAAAAAAAAAACAAATATTTTTCACATTCTGTTATAAAAGATTCCCAAAAAAAATGTATAAATCAATTTTTTTCATCCTTTTAGGCCAATTTGTATTCTGCTACATATTTTTGATTAAGCGTATTTTGATTGGTTTGCGCAAAAGTTATCGCATCTACAAAATAGGGGAAAGATTTATGTAATTTTTATTTTTGTTTTTACTATTAATGGCGGCAAACTGCGATTTTTAGTGAGACTGCGACATTGCAGTGGACAGATCGGACACCTAACAGACATTTCTGGCACTTTTGGGGGACCGGTGACATTACTACAGTGCTAAAAATATGCACTGTTACTGTAATAATGACACTGCCAGGGAAGGGGTTAACCTAGGGGTGATCAAAGGGTTAAGTGTGTGCCTAGGGGAGTGTTTTCTAACTGTATGGGGGAGGGACTTGTGAAATGAACGCAGAGACCTCTGATCCTATATAGGAGGATCACAGGTGCTCTGTGATCATTTCGGAGAGAACAATGGTTGGCTGTGTTTACAACAGCAGACCATCCTTCTTAGCGAATGCGTCAAAAAAAAACTGATCGGATGAAAAACGGATGTAAACGGACAAACGGTCCATTTTTCATCCATTTTTGCATTGGTAGTGGATTAAAAAAAAAAAAACGGATGAAAAATGGATGAAAAACGGATGAAAATGGATGAAAAACGGATGGAAAACTGATACATTTTGACGTGACTGAACTGATGAACTGAATGGACCTTATGTGGGAAAGGGCTGTTAGGCTCCAAATACTGTGGGGTTGATTTACTAAAATTGGAGAGTGCAATATCTGGTGCAGCTGTGCATGCTATCTAATCAGCTTCTAAGGGCTCTTTCACACGGAGCGGACCGCATTGCGATTTTTTTTTTTTTCACATTTGTGTCATCCGCTCCGTATTTCCGCATATCATCCCATCCGTTTGCGGATGATATACGGACATAATGTAAGTCTATGGGCATTGCGATGTCAGCGGATGACACCGCTGACATCCGATTTTCCGATAGGGTTCTGTTCTGTTACGTTCCAAAAAACGGAACAGAACTGAAAGGAAGAAAATCGGATGTCAGCGGATGGTATTCCGCTGACATCCGCAATGCCATTGACTTACATTATGTCCGTAAATCATCCGGAAAAAAATAGGATGATTTGCGGACATACGGAGCGTGTGAAAGGGCCCTAACTTCAACTTGTTCAACTAGGCTTTGACAAAAAACCTGAAAGCTGATTGGTTTCTGTGCAGCAGTGAGCCAGATTTCGCACTCTCCGCTTTTAGTAAACCAACCCCATTGTGTTTCTTCATGTGCAAAATTATTTTTTAGCTGCTGGCCTCTCAACATGCAGAGATATGCCTAGTCCCCTGAAACCTGTATACCTCACCTTTATTATTGTGTATCTCCTTTTACAGCGGTGAAACTCCATACAAGTTCAGTTCCTGCAGTCATCAGGACTATCAGAAATTCATTGAAAATGATGTACCACTCTGTATGAAGAACAAGCCACAAAATGTTAATGTTATGAATAAACCAGTGTGTGGAAATCAATTCACAGAGGCTGGAGAGGAATGTGACTGTGGAACGGTGGAGGTAATAATGCTATGTCACCTATAAAACTGTCTGTTCAGAGAACATTCACCTTTTCTTTGATTTCTTTATTGTGCTTAGAAAAGATACTAGAGTATGCTGATTTCTTTGTGTAGTGCTACCCCCGCAGGAGACGCTGGTAAATAAGGAATCCCCCACCTTGCACAGCCAAGCACTCCAAATTTTCACAGCACTCCTGAGTAGGGTTGAGCGAACCTGGACTGTATTGTTCGTGTTCGTACCGGACTTTTGGGCATTCTGTACCCGGACCCGAACCTGGACATTTCACTGTATGTTCGGGTACTGTCCATTGTTCGGTAACGGTATTTGATGTTTTGGCGCGGTTTTAATGGCGCGCTTTCAACAGGTGCAAGGCAGCCAATCAGCAAGCGTTTAACTAGTGTGCCCTAGAAGTCATCACAGCCATGTCTACTAATGACATGGCTGTGATAGGCCTGTGTAGCATGTGACCCGGACTCTATATAAGCTGGAGTCACACAGCGCCGCGCGTCACTCTGATATAACTACTGTAGGGAGAGGTTCCTGACTGCTGCTGCTGAGGGAGAGATAGGAGTTTACTATAGGGCGAGGCTGGAGAGATTGCTTGTAGGGAAAGCATAGGAGGAACAATCTGCTTTATCATACAGCGATCTACATTGATTTGATTTTGTGGGGTGCAGTGCACGATCTTTTTGCCTGGAGGGAGAGATAGGAGTTTACTGTAGGGCCAAGCTGGAGAGATTGCTTGTAGAGAAAGCATAGGATAGGAACAATCTGCTTTAATCAGAGAGCGATCTACATTGATTGTATTGTGTGGGGGTGAAGTGAACGATCTTTATGTCTGACCTGAGCCAAGTGAGGAGGAGAAGGGAGAAACAAAAAAATGTTATCGGTCTGTTAGACGTGCGGTGCTGCACATTTCATGCAAACTCAGTGCATATGTGTGTGCTTAATCTGCATTTAAAAAAGAAGAAAACATTTTTTCCTTCATATTTAACTTTAAAGACTGTATGTCAGACAGACATTGCTTTTCTAACCTGCTCTTCAAAAAGCACCAATGTGAGGGGAAATTTTTTTTTTACAGTATTTAGGGTAAAAAAATAATTTTTCAGTTTTTCATTCAAATGGTTTTTTTTTTTTTATTCAATAGCGGAATAGAACAACAACAGTATCCAAACCTGTTAGGTGTGCGGTGCTGCACATTTCATGCAACCTCAGTGCATATGTGTGTGCTTAATCTGCATTTAAAAAAGAAAAAACATGTTTTCCTTCATATTTAACTTTAAAGACTGTATGTCAGACAGACATTGCTTTTCTAACCCGCTCTTCAAAAAGCCCCAATGTGAGGGGAAAATAATTATTTTACAGTATTTAGGGTAAAAAAAATATTTTTCAGTTTTTCATTCAAATGTTTTTTTTTTATTTTTTTTTATTCAATAGCGGAATAGAACAACAACACTATCCAAACCTGTTAGGCGTGCGGTGCTGCACATTTCATGCAACCTCAGTGAATATGTGTGTGCTTAATCTGCTTTTAAAAAAGAAAAAACATGTTTCTCTGTCGCTCATTGACAGACGCAGATTCCATCTCTTGATATCCGTAGGCTATTACTGCCCCCTACAGGAGTAGGACACTAGGCAGAAAAAAGTTCTGGCTACACCTATGGGCAGTCCCAGGGGGTATACCCTCTCTCTCCCTGCTATAGGATGTCAGTTTTTTCTGCCTAGTCAGGAGTAAGGACCTAAGTTCCTTGCTGGGATCTCTGGTCCTGGCAAGTTTTTTTTTAGATGAATCTTTTTTTTAGCTAGCTTTTTTTCTCCAAATTGTTCCTGTGAGATCTACAAGCAATTATGCCAGGTCTGGGCGACGGGCTGGATGCTGAGATCCTGTGGTCACCCCAGCCGGCCTACGAGCGCATGCAGGCCCTAGCTCCGCGCTGGGTCAGCCGCGACATAGTCCCGCTCGACAGGGACTGGCCCGCGGGTTAAACGTCCCACCTAGTCGCATACGACCAGTCGGCGACCGAGTCGCAGCGTCTCTTTTGGCCGACATCCCCCCCCACTGGGCGGCGAGGGGTTTTGTCTGGAGTGGCGCCCACTCTGTTCTAGTATGGTGAGTACATGTTACCCCCCTTTCCCTCATGGCTGACTCTGGGGTGGACGCCGGCCCCTCCCTGGGATGGTCGGACCCCCATTGCTCTGGGTTCCCCTCTATTCCTCTGTGCACCCCCCTCCGGTTGTGTCCCTCTCCCCCCCACCCCCCCATAGGGGGGGTTTGTGTGTGTGTGGGGTGGCTGGCACTGCGTGCAGGCCACTAAGGGGGCGGGGGGTGGGGGGTCCCGACGGTGCGGACAGCTGTTGTGTGGGGGGGCTGCCTCCCTGTCTCCCTGCCGATCGATCACCTGTTGGTGTTGGTGGGGGCCACCGGGGACCCCCCTTCCCGCCGCAGCACGCAGGGCCGCCAGTTTCTTGTAGCCCCTCGTGTAGTTCATGGCGGCGGCCATCTTGGTACACCCAGCTCGTTGTTCTTCAGAGCTGGGCTGCAGTGGGAGTTACTGGTGGCATGTGAGGGGGTGGAGCCCCTCCCTAGACCCGGGAAGATCGCTCCACAGGACTTCCTTTTCATGTGGACAGCGCTGAGAGCAGTCCTTTTGAACTCTGGTGCATCATGTGGTGAGCCTTTTGGGGGTCTCTCTTCTCTCTCTGCGGGGATCTCTAGGCACGCTGCCTGACCACTGGGGGGCGCTGTAGCGCTGGGTGACATTTAAAAACAAAAAAAAAAAAAACATGGACCCCACTGCACATGTGTCCCCACCTGATCCCCTCGAGGTGGCCGCAGGGCCCTCCAGTCCCCAGCTCACCATTGATGCACTTTCAGCGGTCCTGGAGTAATTTGTGTCCCAGGTGGAGGTGGCCTGTCAGGGACGGGGGGCTAAAAAGCGACCCCCGCCTACCCCTGTCTCGTCTGATGCCTAAGATTCTGATTCTGAGCCAGCTGCTGATGCGGGTCCCTCCTCTGGGGCTGCTGTCTCGCGCCCCGTCTCCTCTGATAGTGAGGATGACCTTTCTGCCTCCGCTATACCGCAAGTCAAGGCGCTGGTGGACACACTGATTGTGTCTGTCCGGGAGACCCTAAAGCTGGAGGTTTCCCCTGCGGATGCGACTGATATGGAAGTTGCCTTTGGCACTCGCAAGCCCTCCAGGGTGGCGAAGATGTTTCCTTTTCCCAAATGCTTTGACGATATCATTAAGAAGGAGTGGGTCCGTCCAAAACGACCCCCTGGGATGCCCAAACGGATTGCTAGGCGCTACCCGTTTGAAGAGTCCCTCCTTAAGAAATGGACGGTGCCGCCTTCGGTGGATCCGCCGGTCTCCAGGCTAAATAAGGCTACTGTTATCCCATTAGAGGATTCCCCGTCATTTAGGGATCCGGTTGAACGTAGGGCGGAATCTGTGTCCCGCTCTATATTCTCCCTGGCAGGGTCGGCCTTCAGACCAGTATTTATCATTGCTCTGGTTTCGCAAACATTGACGGAATGGGCCAAGTTGTTACGCCGTGACCTGGAAGGGAGAAGTCTCCCCCCTGCCGTGGCGGAGTTGCTGGACCAGATGGTGCAGGGGCTACAGTTTGTTTGTGACGCCGCGCTGGATGCTGCTCCATTGGTGGGGCGTGTGTCGTTCTCAGCGGTGGTCCTCCGGCGCATGCTATGGTTAAAGTTCTGGTCGGCGGATCAGGCTTCCAAAAAAGCCTTGACTGATCTCCCTTTTCAGGGGGATCGCCTGTTTGGTGCTACCTTGGGCAAGAGCACCTTTTTCCTGCAGGCTGCCAAGGGTAAGGAACCTCGTCGCAGACAGGGACCTTCCTTTTCAGCTCACAAGGATGTTTTTTCGTTCCTCCGGGACGGGTGATAAGGCGAAGCCCTCCAAGGCCCCCCCGGGGGGGTTTCAAGAGACCCTTGTCTGGTAAGCAAAAATCCGGTCTTTCCAGACCTGAGGATAAGTCCGCTTCGGCCTGAAGGTGCGCCCCCACCCACATCAGGGGTGGGGGGGGGCATCTTCGCCGGTTCCCGGACCCGTGGCTCTCCAGGATTCAAGACAAATGGGTTCACAAGGTCATATGGTCGGAACACAAGATCGAGTTTTGATCAGTTCCACCGGTGCGGTCTTCCCTTCCAATGTGCGACTGTCCCCGGATCGCCTAAGGGCTCTGTTGGGGGCAGTGCAGGACTTGATGCAACAGGGAGTGGTAGTTCCGGTTCCATGTGGGGAACTTTTTCGGGGCTTTTACTCAAATCTGTTCACAGTGCCCAAGAAAGAGGGCAAGGTGCGTCCAATTCTGGACTTAAAGGCGCTCAATTGTTTTGTCCAGGTGCAAAAATTCAAGATGGAGTCCATTCGCACAGTGGTGGCCTCCCTGCATCAGGGGGACTTTCTGGCCTCCATAGACATCAAGGATGCCTATCTTCACGTTCCCATTTACGCAGGACACCAGCGTTTTCTGCGCTTTGCTCTGGGAGAGGACCATTATCAGCTTGTGGCATTACCCTTTGGTCTCGCCTCTGCTCCCCGGGTCTTCACAAAGGTTTTGGCCCCAGTTCTGGTGCTGTTGCGGCAGCGGGGCATATCGGTTCTGGGCTACCTGGACGACCTCCTCCTCCGTGCGGAGTCTCCGCAGGCTATGTTGTCAAACTTGGAGATCACCATGACCTCTTTGGAAGAGTTTGGGTGGCTGGTGAACCTGCAGAAGTCATCCCTGGTTCCCTGGTTCCTGCGTTGTCCTGTCGTTCCCCCTATCTGGTGGTTCATAGGGATAAGGTGGTTCTTCGTCCGAATCCATCCTTCCTTCCTAAGGTGGTTTCCGGCTTTCACTTGAATGAGGATATTGTATTGCCTTCCCTGTGTCCTAAGCCCAGTCACCCTCGGGAGTTTGCGTTGCACTCCTTGGATGTGGTTCGGGCAATCAGGGTGTACTTGGCTACTACTGACTCTTTTCGTAAGTCTGATTCTCTTTTTGTGATCACGGATGGCCCTAGAAAGGGGTTGCCTGCGTCTGCCGCGACTATCTCCAGATGGATCAGGCAGACAGTGGTGCAGGCTTATTCTATTAAGGGTCGGGTTCATCCGTTCCCTGTTAAGGCGCACTCTACTCGGGCTCTTAGTGCTTCCTGGGCCTTCAGCCATCAGGCGTCGGTGCTTGCCTCTTTTGGCCGCAAGGTTTTGCTGGCTGCTGTTTGAGGGGACCTTTGGTCTACCTCGGGGGGTTCTGTTTTTTTTCAGGTGGGTCTCATCTTCTTGTTTCGATGAGTCCTCTGTTCTTCTGGTTGGCTCTGTTTTGGCCTTCTGGATTGGATTTTTTCTGTTATCCCACCCCTCATTTATGGCACTGCTTTGGGACGTCCCTAAGGATATCAAGAGATGCAATCTGCGTCTGTCAATGAGCGACAGAGAAAACTGGATTTTTGACTTACCGTAAAATCCTTTTCTCTTAAGCTCATTGACAGACGCAGGACCCGCCCCTCTATTTTGAGTTGGGTTGGTTTGATTTCTCTGGCACTGCTTTGTTACATAACTGACATCCTATAGCAGGGAGAGAGAGGGTATACCCCCTGGGACTGCCCATAGGTGTAGCCAGAACTTTTTTTCTGCCTAGTGTCCTACTCCTGTAGGGGGCAGTAATACCCTACGGATATCAAGAGATGGAATCTGCGTCTGTCAATGAGCTTAAGAGAAAAGGATTTTACGGTAAGTCAAAAATCCAGTTTTTCCTTCATATTTAACTTTAAAGACTGTATGTCAGACAGACATTGCTTTTCTAACCTGCTCTTCAAAAAGCACAAATGTAAGGGGAAAATAATTATTTACAGTATTTAGGATAAAAAAATTCTTTTTCAGTTTTTCATTCAAATGTTTTTTTTTTTTTTTTATTCAATAGCGGAATAGAACAACAGTATACAACCTGTTAGGCGTGCGGTGCTGCACATTTCATGCAACCTCAGTGCATATGTGTGTGCTTAATCTGCATTTTAATAAGAAAAAAACTTTTTTCCTTCATATTTTACTGTGACTTACAGCGTTTAGACAGACACTGCATTTCAAATCTGCTATTCAACAAGCACCAATTAAGGGGACAATTATTTTTCAGCTTTTCATTCATACATTACAGTGCGATACACCCATTGCATACTGTTGTATTGCGCCTTGCAATAAAAAAAAACATTTAGGGGCAAAAAAAGTTGATTGCGGCCCTGTCCGCGTATGTTACAGTGAGATACACCCATCGCATACTGTTGTAATGTGCCTTGCAATAAAAAAAACTATTTAGGGGACAAAAGAGTTTATTGCTGCCCTGTCCGCATATGTTACAGTGAGATACACCCATTGCATACTGTTGTATTGCACCTTGCAATAAAAAAAACTATTTAGGGGCAAAAAAAGTTGATTGCGGCCCTGTCCGCGTATGTTCAAGTGAGATACACTCATTGCATACTGTTGTATTGCGCCTTGCAATAAAAAAACATTTAGGGGCAAAAAAAGTTGATTGCGGCCCTGTCCGCGTATGTTACAGTGAGATACACCCATCGCATACTGTTGTAATGTGCCTTGCAATAAAAAAAACTATTTAGGGGACAAGCGAGTTTATTGCTGTCCTGTCCGCATATGTTACAGTGAGATACACCCATTGCATACTGTTGTATTGCGCCTTGCAAAAAAAAAAAAATATTTGAGGGACAAAAGAGTTTATTGCTGCCCTGTCCGCATATGTTACAGGGAGATACACCCATTGCATACTGTTGTATTGTGCCTTGCAATAAAAAAAAAACATTTAGGGGCAAAAAAAGTTGATTGTGGCCATGTCCGCGTATGTTACAGTGAGATACACCCACTGCATACTGTTGTATTGCGCCTTGCAATAGAAAAAACTATTTAGGGGACAGAAAGATATTAAATTGCGGCTTAGTCTATATCTGTACGTGTGAGATACACTCGTTGGATACTGTTGTTCTAGTCTGCTATTCAATAAACACCCATTTAGGGAAAAAATATTACATTGAGGCTTAGTCTGCATATTTTAATGTGAGATACACCCGTTGGATACTGTTGTTCTATTCTGCTATTCAATAAACACCCATTTAGGGAAAAAATATATGTTATAGATCAACAAGGCACACAGGTCTTGCATGGAGGCCCAGTTACTGGTGGTGAAGTGGTGCTGTTCCGCAGAGCGACTCATGCGTGCGTGCTGCAGCTGAAACTCCACTATGGCCTGCTGCTGCTCACACAGTCTGGCCAACATGTGCAAGGTGGAGTTCCACCTTGTGGGCACGTCACATATGAGGCGCTGAGCGAGAAGGCTGAAGTTACTCTGCAGCGCTGACAGGCGAGCAGCAGCAGGGTGAGAACGCCGAAAGTGCACACAGACGGCCCACACTTTCTACAGCAGCTCTGACATATCGGGGTAATTTCTAACGAACCTCTGCACCACCAAATTCAGCACATGCGCCAGGCAAGGGATGTGTGTCAAATCGGCTAGGCCCAGAGCTGCTACGAGATTTCGCCCATTATCGCACACCACCAGGTCGGGCTTGAGGCTCACTGGCACCAACCACTCATCGGTCTGCTGTTCAATGCCCCTCCACAACTTCTGTGCGGTGTGGGGTTTTTACCCCAAAACAGCCAAGTTTTAAAACTGCCTGCTGTCATTTACCCCTGGCTGTGCTGAAGTTGGTGGTGAAGGTGTTACGCTGACCGGATGAGGAGGTGGTAGAGGATGAGGAAGCGGAGTAGGAGGAGTTAGGAACAGGAGGCAAACTGAAGCGCACTGCAATCCTTGGTGGTGGAAGGACATGCGCCAAACTGCCATCCGCCTCAGGCCCAGCCGCCACTCCATTTACACAGTGTGCTGTTAGGGAAATATAACGTCCCTGACAGTGCTTACTATTCCACGTATCCGTAGTTAGGTGGACCTTGCCACAGATGGCGTTGCGCAGTGCACACCTGATTTTGTCACCCACTTGATTGTGCAGGGAAGGGATGGCTTGCCTGGAAAAGTAGTGGCGGCTTGGCACAACGTACTGTGGGACAGCCACCGCCATAAGGCTTTTAAAACTCTGCGTCTCCACCAGACGGAATGACAGCATTTCAAAGGCCAGGAATTTTTAAATGCTGGCATTCAGGGACAGGGATTGCGGGTGGGTAGGGGGGTACTTCCTCTTCCACTCCAGTGCTTGGGAGATAGAAACCTGAACGTTTCCATGGGACATTGTGGAGATGGTTGTTGGTGACCCAGGTGGTGGTGTTGCTGGCAAATCCTCTGTTTGCGGGGTGGCAGGTGCCATTGTCACTACAGAGGTGGATGAAGAGGTCGAGACTGCAGCAGAAGAGGAAGCAGGAGGAGCCAGAGACCTTTCTTGGTTTTTGAGGTGTCTACTCCACTGCAGCTCGTGCTTTGCACTTAGATGCCTGGTCATGCAGGTTGTGCTGGGTCAGGGTTTGAGATGTCAGCTCCTGCCTCTAGACGCATTGCGTCTTCAATAGACTTCTTCAGTGGACCCCACTGAAGAAGTCTATTGAAGACGTAATGCATCTGACGGCAGGAACTGATATCTGAATCTCACCCACGTCCAATACTGAATTGACGGCTGCGTGTCGGTGGATTGTACTTCATGCTGTATACAGCTGGCACGGCTCATAGTGCTGCTCAATGTGAGTGAGCCCATTTTATTGTGTTTTATAATAAATTCATGTTTACAGAGAGCACTAGGCACTTTGCTTTTTATTTCATATGGCCAACTATCATGCAAGCATCTGAATAAAGAAAGAGTGGAATCCTGATTGACCCAGGGACATCTATCCATCCACACTAAACTCAATTATCCCCAAAGGGGAACAGGGTACTTTGACTCCCTGGTAAAACAGGAGTCAAAGCTGGAGGTGAGCTGCTAGTGAATACCGGTGGTAGATTGTCATTGGAGGACTTTATTGCTTTTTTAGATTTTTTTTAAAGTTAGTATATTTTTGGATAGACACACTGTTATATGAATCTCACTTGGGTTGTTTTGTGATTTAGCTACAGTTTGACACAGATCATTTATTTTTATATATATGCTTTCACATGTGTAGCAATTTTTGTGCACATGGATCACAACTTTGATAGAGATGACTGCGCTGTACTGACTTTAGTCTATTAAAACGCTCCTCAGCTTCCTCCATCACATCACTTGCTTACAGTCCAAAAATCAGAGACCCAGCTGGCACACTGTTAAATGATCTGACAAAAAAGGCTGCAGCTGCCTCTTTCACTAGCCCTCCTGGTTAATCTTCCACAGTCCTCCCAGACTGACTCTACAACCATTTCAGACTGCCACTCCTCAGTCCTCTCAGTCTGCCCCTCAGTCCTCCCCAACTGTCTTACTCAACAGCCACCTGGCTGTCTTCTCCTTGGAGATTTAATGGATGCGCTCGCTGGCTCCTGCTTTCTTCACACCTGCTCCCATGCCACTGGACAGGACTCCTCCTTGGGTTATCAGAGAATCCCTCCTGCAGCAGAGTTCCCAGACCCGAGGTCACCCCTCCCCTCCCCCAGACTAGGGGGCTACCCTTAAGGGTCTCCGACAGTCTCCTCTGCACTTCATCTCCAGATTTCAACCGAACTCCACTGCCCCTGCTGGCCTGGCTCTATATATTTATGAGGTCCCCTCCCCCTGTCAGCCCATTTGGACAGGGATTGGTTGGTGCCCTCTTCAATACTCCAGGCAACTCCTCCTAACCTGCCTCCCATTCTTCTGGACGTTTCTCAGAGTTCCAGCAAGCAGGGGGAGGTAACAGAGATGCTGCCTAATGAGTAATTTCAGCCTCCCTGAGTCACTCAAACCCCGACCCAGAATAAACCCAGGCCTGGTTGACAGCCAAGCTAAATTTACCTACGCTGACAATCTATGTACATTCCCATTATAGCACACTAGAGGGTGCTACATATTTTTTGCTATAAAAAAAGGATATTAGAGATTAAATGCTAAACAAAACCCAGATAGAACATAAAAGAGGTTTACTTATAAGGGAAGTACAACATCCCATAGCTAGCAGTGAATAAAAAAAGAAAAAATAATACCTTAGGATTTTGATTTATAAATAGCTATTCATTTTTTATGTGTTGTAATTTGACTTGATTAAAAAGTGTCATGTTCTCTAACTGTTTTGATGCTGTCCATCCAGTCCATGTTAGGGGAGGAGACCTGATTTTTCTCTGCTGCAGTAACACTTACAGGTCCCCACCCAGTGTCTGGATAGAGAAAGGAAATTCAGCACACTGATGAGCTAATTTCTCTGTCACTCCTCCTATCGGCATACTTCTTGCACTGCAGCACAAGGAATTTAAAACTTGTGCTGCTTCTCCCTGCCCCATTATGAGCTCTGTTTTACAGGGACTGCAAGTGGTTGATACCAAGTCGAATTCAGGTACTTACACTGCACTGTATTTAAAAATAAATTTCATGATGTAGTGAAAAATACAGAGCTACAATAATTTGTGTCTTCTTTATCTGACTGCAGTTCAGCTTTAAGCATTAGACCCCTTTCACATGGGGCCATCTAGGAGCATGCCTTCCAGCATTTTAGTGCGTTCCGGAAGGGCAGGTGCAGCGTCCAACCCCGCTGTATACAGCCTATCAAAGTTTATGGCATGCCATAACTGAATGGAACTGAATGCTGTACTGAGTGGTACCCACATTTGGAGCCCTGTGTGTTCAGGGACGAAGGTTGTATAGGGCCAAAAAACATGGATAATCTTTGATACAATATTTAGTCCCGTCCATAGACTTTGACAAGCTGCATGCAGTGGGATTGAATGCAGCACCTCCTGGGTGGGCTTATTAAAATACAGGGAGGGACACATTACTCCTAGATGGCCTTGTGTGTAATGGGCCATAAGCACCTAGGTTAGGCTGGGTCTATAATAATAATAAAATGTAACCGTTGTTAGCAGTCATCCATTAGCAGCGTACTGAAATCAAAGTGATGTTTATGAGACATCTGTTGACAAGCAGCTAAATATATGAAAGATAAACTGCTAACACTTAAGAATTTGGCTCATTCATCCCAATGCACTTCACAGGACTGCTACTTTAGCCAGCTGTAAAATGCATCATAAAATGAAAAAGGTCTGCACAATCACATTAAGCACTGGAGATTTTATTGGAAATAAGCAGAGTTTAGCAGTATTTCACTGGATGTATTGATGCCTTTTACACAGAAGTACTTACTCATAAGGCTAATTTCATTACAGATGACAGCCTGAATAAACAGCATTTACCAGCCAACTGACTAAAAACCCACTTATCTTTCAAGATTCTGCTGTCACTGTACTGCATGCTGTTTTAAAGTTTTAACACCCTTCTAATGCATTGATGATTCCTAACTTAAAACATACAATAATTTAGATCCCAAATAAATAGGTTATTATCTCAGAGATTAAATTGCCCATGCGGCACTAGATTACACAATGCAGGCTATATAGACCAGCCATTCTCAACCATGGTTCCTCCAGAGGTTGCTAAGGGTTCCATGGGCTGTGGCTGACTGACCTTCCATTTACATAATTTTAGGACCATTGCAACTTGGCAGAACTAGCAGCTTGACACCAATGACCCTGTCTATAGGAGTTGCATTCTTCCTACTGACTGTCAATGTAAAGAACATATTCTCCATAGACCCACTATAAATTGGTTTTAATTTAATAGGGTTCTGTGAAACCTAAAAACAATTTTAGGGGTTCCTCTGTGAGTGCCAGGAAACTGGAGTGGTGAACTTGAGCTTGGAAACACCGGAATCTTCCCAGTGGAAATATGAAGTCAGGTGACAAGCTATGTTTGGCAGCAGCCAGACAGACAGGTGCAGAATTACGATCAAGTTCAAAGTCAAGAACAAGCAGGAGTCATTAATTTGCTGGCAATGAAGTACCAAGTCAGGAGGCAGGACTATGGCCAAAAGTCCAAGCCAGGGTCCATAACACAGATTAGCAGCAGACATAACAAGCAGAGGTGAACCAAAGAGAGGTGTCAGGCGTAGCCGGGTCAGTAATGAGGTAAGCAGACTTTCAGGAACTCAAAATTCAGGAACCAGAGCTAAAGACATTCCAGCAATGAGGCCGGGCAGATCTCAGGTTTGAATAGCCCTTTGGGTGCCAGAATCTGTGGGCATGCGTCATGTTCACATAGGCAATGAGGACTATGTGTGGTTTTGTACATGCGCGTTCTTGTCCTTGCACAACTTGTAAAGCTATGCTCATAACCCTGCACATGTACACGGAAATGAGCACCTGCTGCACCAGAATTACCACTTGCTGCACAAGATTCCTGTCATTAGGAAGGATTAAAAATAGTTCATATTGATTAAGAAAGTTTAGTTCCACTTTACAGTGCAAGGAAACTTTCAAAAAGTTTTTTTTCTACCCTTACTATGCTTGTCTTATACCCACCCACTCCATGTCATGAGTCATCTCTGATGAATCCTATCTATATTAACAATATACAAAGTCTTTCTAAATGGCAAAGCAAGTCTAGCCAAGAAAGCAGAGAACTATGGAGTGGCCACACAGGCCCAGGTTAGAAGTGGTAGACTGCTCCTTACTTCATTTTTTTTTCTTTTCTTATATGACCCTGGAAAGATTAAAATAAGGATTGTTATCTGCCAGAAAATGGTCATCATCTTGTCATTAAACAGTGTAAAAAGTACAGCCAGCTATTCTCATGTATAATTTACACCTTTTCCTTCCATTTACAGGAGTGTAAAAACAAGTGCTGTGATGCCACCACCTGCAAACTCAAACAGGGTGCTCACTGTGCAGAGGGAGAGTGTTGCCAAGATTGCCAGGTAATACTCAAATGTTATATTCAAATGAGAAAAATAAAATTGTTCTGGAACTTGACAAAGAGAGGAGCAGAGACTTAGAGAGATAAGATGGGTAGAAAAGCAAACTTTAGTATTAAATAATATGGCATCTTTTTTATTTCATTTTGTGTGTGCAATTTTGTGAAAAAGATACTGGTCTGGATACTGGTTTGAAATAGTTCAAAAGAGAAGTGCTGGGCCCTTGGGTAGAGGGTGGCAAGGGTGTCCTAGTATTTTTTCATAGGTTTCTTTGGCAGATCCCTATATATACAGGATCCTTACAGGTGGTCCTTGTAGAACTCTTCAAAGATCAAAAATGACTGAAGCACCAACCCACTGCTCAGTGCCTAGAATGGACTTTATTAGAAGTGGCAGTCAACAAATGAAAGCCAGTGTATTTCAGAAGCTAAAACTCTCTGCTGCTTGCTGTTGGCATATATGAGAAATAGAAACGTCTCATCACTAATAACATTGTAAATAGTCCAGACTTTAGAACTACCACTGTCCTGATGAAGGGAGGTAATTGTAGCTCCTGAAATGCGTTGGCTTTATTTTGTTTGCTGCCTTGTCTAAAAAAGTCCATTGTAGACATTAACTAGTGAGTTGGCTCTTTTGACATTTCTTATCTTTGCACATTTCTTTCACGTTTTTTACTTAAATGTCCTTGCCTACATTGTGAATACCAGTAAATATTGCTGGGTGTGCAGACTGTCAGTAAACAATAAAAGGGAGATGGGTAATATAAGCAATGTGTGTAAACTGCTCAGTCTGCATTTTCGATCTCATAGTTAGCCAACTTAAGTCCCCATCAATTCATTGATATGTACTTTCACTGGCTTCTGCAGATTCTGCAAATAAGTTCTAAGAATGGAGGAAGAGGACCTTTAACTCATCCACCTATTCTTCATTCATAGATAGTTTTTTTTTTTTTATAGAAGCTATTATAGTACGGCTTCTATGAATAGAGGAGAGGGCCGGAATAAGCAGGCATAGTCGGCACTCTTGACAAGTGCCTATGAGCCTATGACAGGTCTCCTTTATCCCCCGCAGCACTGGAAGCTTATGGCTGTGGTGCTGGGGAAGGAAATTAAAGGACTTTGGATTTCAACGAAAACAACACCCAGCAGCATAAGGTAAACTTTTCACTGACTGTAACTACTGACCTTTGTGCTGATATTTTTTTTTCGACTAAACTTACGCTTTAATGTAAAACTGTTAGAAGAAAAATAGCTAATAAAAATAGCTTTGATAACCAGAGTCTGGATGTCACTGTGGATCTTACAGAAATATACACCATGAAAAGTGTCAGGTGTAGCATCAGGGAAGTATCAAAAGTTTAACATCTGCTTTTATTTGAAGAGTGAGGCTGGGTTCACACTGGTGCAAATTGGATGTGGGTTTCCCCGCATCTGATTCGCTTGTCAGGAGACTGTGACTGGCTCTCAATGGAGCTGGTTCACACAGCTCCGGGACAACTGCGGAGCAGTTTGTAGGAAATTAGTGCGCGTCTTCAGGTCCGAATTCAGCCGAAAATTCGGACTGAGTTCGTACCTGAAATGGTGAACGAGACGCACCGCACCTTCTGCTGCGAGCCACTCCGCAATCTAGTGTGAACCAAGCCTTACTGGTGTCAATGTGTTTTGTGGTGTCTCAAGAGCTCTCTTCCTGAGGACTTTGAAAGGGATAAATAGAGCAGGAGAACCTTGGATACTAGACAAGGCTAAACACACTTGGCATCATTTCTAATGTAGGAGATCAACTCCCTGCCCATATTCCTTTTCATTTCCAAAAAAGATTGTAAGCCTGATGAAGGGGTACTTTAGAACTCCTGATATGAGCTAGCTGTGTCTTATCTGAAAAAAGTTTGTAACTAATAAATAATTTTTGGACTGTATAAACAAATTAGTGCTCGATTTCCAATAAACTCTATGCTTGAACACTGCAGGGGATTATTCAGAATGGCAGTGTCCTGGCTACATTTATGATTGCATTGTGACATTAAAGTGGTTCTTCACTTTATTATTATAAGTATAATTATAAGTCAGCAGCTACAAATACTGTAATACTGAGACCTGTGACGTGTCATTGGCAAATAATTGTTAATAGGTGCCTTATCACATTATATTTCTTCTGGTATATTCCCAGTGACCTCCACAGGCAGGTAAGTGGGACATATTCCCCTTTAAAGTCAAGACAGGACTAACTCCATAGACAAATTCAGCTCACTCAATGCAGAGATCTCCCAGCATAATAATTAACACAACAAAAGATAAAAGGAAACCATAGTGCTCTCCAAAACATCCCACAACTTTATTATAAAAATAAAAGTTACTTTTACACGTATTTAAAAACCATCAGGCTTTTTCTAATAACTGCAGGAAATACATCTCTTAAGGACTGGTGGAGCACACTATCTCACCGCTCACAGAGAAAGTGCGGGGAAGAGCGAGAATACGTCCAGTTTTATATTGCTATCTGGGACATCATTAGGGAGGTTTCCCCATTTCCTGGAATGGGGGGAGGAAGCTCTCCAAAAGCAACACAGACAAAAATAGAATTTATTTAATGTCAAATTTTAATTTTTTGCACAATTGTCTCTGTTGCAGATTTTCTCTTCTTTTCTGGTGAAACTATTGTCAGTTAGATGAGAAGTGAAAGAAAATCTTTTAATGGAGCATGGGATAGCAATGAAATAGAGACAGTAATCTGGAAAGATGTTTTGGGTTAACAAACACTATAAACCAGCCTTTTCACAAACCTTTTACCCAAGAGAAACCCCTAAAACAACTCTTAGGTCTTAGGAAACCTGTGCTTAAAGGGTTTTTAAACCCTTGATTTTTTTTTTTCAAAAAAATAATAAACATGCCTATACTTACCTGCTCTGTGCAATGGTTTTGCACAGAGCAGCCCAGATCCTCCTCTGGGGTCCCCCGCCGGTGCTTCAAGTCCCTCTACTTCATCGGGTGCCCCCATGGAAACCCACTTTCCATGGGGGCACCCGTGCGGGCTTGCTCCCGAGTCCTGTTGTGCGTCAAATGACACAGGCAGCGGGACTCGACCCCACCCCCCACTCCCGTGTCACAGTCAAATGTCTCCTGCTGCTATCAATCTGTCCAAAGAGGACACATCGCTGGATCGGATCGGGCTCAGGTAAGAAAGGCGGTGGGAGGCGGGGGGGCGGGGGTTCTTGGGGGAAGCTGCAGCGTGAAATGCATTAGGGTGAAAAACCTTAAGGCTTTACAGCCACTTTAAACCAGTTCATTGGGGATGAGTGGGGAAAATACCCGTCTCATTTGTGTCCAGTGGGAAGAATAAAACCCTTATAGCAGTGGGCAGAATGCCACCCTAACAGACAGCTAAAGCAATCTCTAGGGTCATCCTGCTGGCTCTGCAAAGTAGATTTGGCCTTTGAATTATGCAGACACCGTTAGATGGAAGGTGAATAAGCCACAGCTCAAGGGACCCCTGGCAACCTCTTGAGGAACCCTAGTTGAGAATGACTACTTTAAAAAATGAATACCAAGTGATGTGGACTATGTACTTTTCCCTTTGCCCTAATAATAAGCCCTTTAATATTAGAAACATACATGTAGATAGTGGGAAGTAGATAGTGAGATCTCAGACAGTTGTTGGGACACAGAAATCTGCTGGGGATCCCATAAATGAATCACACCCTAACTTCTACCTCGTGGTGGAGCAAGCAGGGGAAATATGAGGGTGAATGTAGATTGACACATTTCTTCCTGATTTCTTATGCCACTAATGTTATGGAAAGTGGAATTTCCCATTAACATAAATTCATTACCTAGATGTTATACAGTTTTTTAGTAGGTGAAGCCAACCTCCATATGCGGCAGTGTGCTTTTGCACTATTGCCTGTTTATTTGTTCACTGGAAGATGGAGTCTCTGCTGCATAGTTCTGTTCTCCTAGGCATTTGACCTGCAGACATGAACTGAGACTCAATCATTTAATTTATATAATGTGGTCTCCCTACAGCTAAAGACTGCAGGATCCATCTGTAGACCAGCTAAACATGAATGTGACTTGTCAGATATGTGTGATGGAAAATCTCCTATGTGTCCCTCTGACCGCTTCCGGGCCAATGGAGTGCCCTGTTTGAACGGAGAAGGTTACTGCTACAATGGACAATGCCCCACTCTCCAAGGTCAATGTAAGAAATACTGGGGGCCAGGTAACAAACATTTCTGATCATTTTAAACAATATCTATAAAGTATCTTTCTTCTATAATAACAGGTGATTGTGAATACATTATCAGTACAAGCTCACATTGAAAAATATACAATGAAAAAAAATTGTGCTTCCTTCCTTACTTTAAGATGAGAAGTGACAACTGTAAACTCTAGGCAGACAAACAAAAAAAACAGAATTTTAAGTTTAGCTGAACAAAATTGCAGATCTTTTAAATATATGCAGTTTTACTTACCTATGCCAGACAGCATAGCTAGCCCCCATTGGCTTGAAATCCCTATGCAGTAATTGTCAGGCCACTGCCCCGAATTCTTACATTTCTCCAGTAAAGAGGTTCTCTGGTGGTCAATCAGTTGCTGTGACATTTCCACTTCTTCTTCTGCTGTGGCTGGGTTCTATGTGAGACAGACACTGAGGGGTTTCTAAGCAGAGGCTGCAATCAATGCCTTACAAAGTACATCCACGTATGTACCCTAGAGGTGGAATGTCAGTGAGGCCAGAGGCATAACTAGAACCTTCAGGGACCCAGTACAAGAAACCAAAGGGCCCCGCTGACCACCAGGCCCTTTCCATCGGTCCCGAGGCCCTTCCATCGATCCTGGGGCTCCTTACTTAGCCCAGACCCTTCCCAACTGATCCCGGGGCCCTTTACTCCCCGTGCAGGGCCCTTTATAGGCCCCAGTTCACACTGCACATGACAAGTCGGAGCAAAAAAAAAAAAAAGGTTCTTGCATTACTTTTCTGCAACTTTTGGTGCGATTTGAGTGCCATAGACTGCAATGTTAAATTACAAATGTCGCAAGCAAGCCTCAAGGAAATCACAAGCAACTCGCAAAGAAATCACAAGCGAGTTGCACAACTTTGGGGTTGCAGCAGTGTAACCCAAGCCTTAAGGTCCCTCAGTGCCCCCCCCTATCCCCACAGTGGCCAAATGCCAGGGCCCAGTCACAAGTGAAACCTTTGCGACCCAAGTAGTTCCTCCAAGTCAGGCTATTTTCAATGGCAAAAACAAGGGGGACTGACAGACCTAAATGCTTTAGGGCAGCATTAAAGATAAACTACAAGCAAACAGCTACATAAATATTTGTATGTCTGTCCATCCAGTCCTGAAATCTGCACAGTTCGCACCAACAGCACAGCTCTGTCTAGCAGGGATAGAAACCTGATCTTCCATTTCTGCACTTTCACTTAGAGGTCTTCTCCCCTCCTTACCCTGTGACTAGACAGTAAAAGGAGAAGCAGCAGGCCAATGAGCTCACCTCTTTGCTCTCGTCTTTACAAAACAGGACAAAGTGCACCTATCCTTTTTTCTGCCCTCTAGTTGCAAACTTTAGCCTCCCTCCCCAGATTCATACTTACCTTGCCAACATGCTTGCGGCCTCCAGGGTTTGCGTATAGTCCTCACTGCACTGGCTAAACACCTGCACAGTGGCTTCGTTCCTGTGGAATTCTTTACGACCATCTTCCAAGTGTCTCCTGCCCTTGGAGATGATTTCATAGAACACAATGGGAAGCCACTGAGCAGGTATTACCAGCAAACTGAGGATTGGCAGAGAAACCCTTTGGGCACAATATCAAAGTAAGCATGCATATTAAGAGGAGCACTAGGTTAGCACTGCATTTGGCAAAAGTAAAAACGGTAAATGCACTTTGTTTTAAAGAGCACCTATTTTTTTTAACAAAATATTTTTGAAAAATTCCATTTGTGTGAAAATCTTTACAGTTTTCAGGGTCTGGTGTTCTAATAGACACTGGGACAGAGTATAATTTAAAAAAAATGAGGTGTGCCTATGTGGCCTCGATCCTACTGCATGTAATTGCCAGCAGGCTTAAGTCATTTAAAAAAATATGAAACTCTGCATCCCTTGCACCCTTCTAACCTGACTAGGATGTGCTTTACTTCTTCAGCCACTGCATGGTTCTGTGTATATAGCAAGTATATTATTAGTAGAGTCACTAGGATAAAGCCATATAAGCTCTGGTTCACACCGGTGCAGCTTTGAAATCATGCTTTAGCATGATTTCAAATTCAAAGCCACACATTAGTGTGATTCTGATTTAATTACAGCTTGTAACATTATTTAACATAAGTCTATTTAAGTTGCAATGAAATTGGTAAAAAGTAGCGCAGGAACCCTTTTCATAATCACTGCGACATGAGTCGGCGATATGAATGGTTCTATTGCTGGCAATAGGGTGCCACTTGTCATGCAATTTGCAACTTAGTTAATTCGACTTCCTTCCTTCCTTAAGGGTAATTGTAGAATCATATACACAAAGTATATATACATGAAGCTATTTCATTCTGTTATTTGCTATTTTTACAATTCAGTTTTCAATATCGTACCAACTATTTTAACTCACAGCATGCATATTACATTAAAGCATATGTAAAACCAAGAATGAAAATGTCCTTATGTGGTGGCGAGGGCTTTTTTTCAGTGGGAACGTGGGGGAACACAGTTCCAGCACTAATTGTATGTAAAAGCAAGGGCATAGGGTGTGCTTGAGGGTCTATTGATGCTGGCTTCTGGGGGATCTGTTGTCACTGGTGGGGATTTGTTTTTGTGCAAGGGTCTATTGTTGCTGTTGGGGGGTCTATTGATGCTGCTGTTGGTAGGAATCTACTATTGAGGGAGAGGTCTATTGTTGCTGTATTCTGGAGGGTCTATTGAAGCTGGCTGCTGAAAGATCTGTTGTTGTTGGGGGTGACATTTTGTTGTAGGTGGTCTATTGTTGCTGTGTGTGAGGGTCTATTGCTGTGTGAGGGATCAATTGCTGCTGGTGTGAGGTCTATTGTTGCTGTGGGGATCTACTGTTTCCAGAGTGGGGTCTATTGATGCTGGGGGACCTATTGTTGTGTGAGGGATCTATTGTTGCTGGCTCCAGGGGATCCATTTTACTGCTTTTCTTGTTATTAGACAAGAATTCCATACAAATTATTTAGCACCACAAAATGATGCTTGGGACAGTACTGGTAGGGGGGTAGGGGGTGGAACCAAGGGACAGTGCTTAGAGGGGGGTAAGGCATGAAGAAAAGGGGAGACTCAGAAGGGAGGAGTTCCTGCACCTATTCTGTAAGAAAAAAAGCCCTGGTGGTGCTTGTACTGTTTTTTCAGGTTACGTTTCTTGGCTTTTACCTGGTGATCCTGCAGGTAACAAACATTCTGTCCTAAGGTGACAACACTCTCTCACCATACTATATCTATGCAGTGTTGGTACCCTTGGAGAGCATTACAGAACATCCCCCTCCCCTTCTCTTCTCCATAACACCGAGGAAGGGGTTCTGAGTATTAACATCACTTTTAAATACAGTTCAAGTTAAATGCTGATTTTCTTAAAATAATGTTTAAGTGATTTTTTTTTTTTGTGTATGTACCCTTCTACATTAGAGTCAGTTGTAGCAGATGATTCCTGCTGTAATATATTGAAGACAGGGTTTTGTAAGGAATCTGGAGCTGACTGTGCATCCAGGTAAGTGTAAATCGAAGACTAATCAGATATCAGACATATTAGACATATTAGTTTGCTAACAACTAATGCAGTAAGCCCCAAACAGCATGCTGAAACACATGTGATATGTTTTTAACAGTTCTCAGCAGCCATCCAGTGGGTGTTTAGCTTGTATTCACTATTAGACCGACCGTAGATGGTTCGAATCTCGGCCAGTTCAGCAGGAACCGTCTGAGATCCAATCCATTAATAGGCAGGCTGAATGTACCAAGTTGATTGATCGATCAACTTGGGTACAACCAGCCTGATGGATTTTCTTGCAATTATAGTTATAACCGCTAGAAATAATCACTGTCTTCTCCCGGAGAGGAAGTTAGGGTAAACCTGATGGGTTTTAATGCATCTCCGTTCTCGTAAACGTAAGAAAAAAAAAAAAAAAGATCAGCTTTTTCTTCTCCCCCCACCACCATATTTGGATTTTTTTTTTTTTTTAAGGGAGCAGGTACCTAGTTTTACTGGTACCTGTGCCTAGGCGATCTGAGTGAAGGTCCCCACGAACCTTCAGGAACACATAACAGGTCATAAGGCACAGCGGGTCCATTCATAAGGCACTTTACGCATGCGCAGTAGGGAGCCAGCTGTGAACCAGTAGAAAGTCACAGAGGCCTCCCACACTCAAAATGGTGACTCGGGGGATCAGAAGATCGACAAAGAACTGGCCCGGCTGAGGACAGCGCTAGATCCCTAGGCTGGTGGGTACCCATTTATCAAAAGTCAGCAGCTACACTATTTGTAGCTTATGACTTTTTATTTTTATTCAAATGGCTGGAGTTCCTTTTTAACTATCATTGCCAATAATAAATGATCCCCCAGTTAACATTTGCTGAATTAAATATCTCACAGTAGTATGATTTCAAAACGAGGGTGTCAAAGATTTAATTCAAATATCTTTTAGAAAAAGCAAAAATTTAAGAGTCTATTTTGTTTCTGCCTATGTGGGACTCAACACCAAATGTTCTATTTAAATAAGGTTTACATACTTTCTAAGATCTAATTATTGTGATTTCTGTGTATGCAGGGATATGAAGTGTGGTGTGCTCTTCTGCTCTAGTGGTTATTCAGAACCTATTCCTGGTTATGGTCGCTGCATTTCGTCAAACGGAAAGACAGAATGCAAAACCCTGAGGCCATCTGTGCTAGTTAATGATGGAACTAGGTGTGGGCAAAACAGTGTGAGTATGGATTAATGATGTTGCATTGTGCACTTTTCAGTGTATTTCATTTGGACTTTTTATATAAAATGTTTTGCCTAACTCCTTGTATAATGTCCATTTAAATAGTTAAATTGGGTCGAAGCAGGCCCAACTGAACAGTTTACTGCACTAATAGGTGTGCTTGCTGGGCACGCTGTATTAACTGTATGTAGCCTCAGCTATAACTGTATGTAGCCTCAGCTATAACTGTATGTAGCCTCAGCTTTGTGTTCCTGCAGTATGACGCAAGTTTCTCGTTTCACTTCTGGAACAACATAGAGTCAGGCTAAGCACTGCTTAGCCATTCACAGGAAGCTTTTCATTCTGTAAATGAATACAAAATTCCTTCTGGCTGAGTCGGAGATTGCAATGTCATTTCCCCACCTCTCTGTCTCAGCCAATCAGAGGAAGCTTTAGAGTACAAACTAAAATACAAAGCTTCATGTGAATGGCTGAGCAGCATTCAGCCCCGACTCTATTGTGTTCCAGAAGGGAGACAGAAGTCCCTGTCCCTAGTCCTACTGTATGTAGCTGAGGCTACATAAAGTTAATTCTGCGGTTCCAGCAAGTGCACCCATTAGTGCAGTAAATATTTTGTTTTGGCCAGTTTGGCCCAAATGAACTATTTAAAAAGGACATTAAACATGGAGTTAGGCTTGGAGTTAGGTGTTAAAAGAAAGTGGGGAAGGGTTAGACCCTTTCTTTTTTTTTTTTCATGTCTAAGTTACTGCAGGAGAAATTAACCCTCTGTATATCCTTGTGACCTCAAGAAAGTGAGGAGAAATCCAAAATTTTGAACAGCCTTCTAGAGGAATTATACCTAGGAAGCCGCTTGAAGGTATGCATTTTAGGCACTTGGTACATCCAGCTACGGTCTCTGCCAGATAGGATGGAACTGTCACTTTGTAAGATGAAAACAGAAGCCACCTTAGGAACAAAGGTGCTCAAGGAGCATAGGCCCCAACTTGTCCAGAAAGAATACGATTTTGGACTGTAGCTCCAAGTGCTTGCAGAGCTGATACTCTGCCCCTTGATGTTATTGCCTAAAGTTATCGAGGGATACTGTGCAGTATTAAAGTGCCATAGTACAAATAACTGCGCAATATTAAGGTGCTATAATAGAAATAATGTGCTTGTAATAAATCAAATTCATATAATATATAAATAATTGATAGATCCAAAGAGTCCAGTGGTCTTGTGCTAGAATTGGTGCAAAATTAGCTTGATGACGATAATCCAGCCAGTGTTTTACAAGTGAATCTGTGTGTCTTCCACCACCAACACCAACACCTAATTGGCCTCTCATCTGAAGCTTTGACCTGTGTTTCACCACAAGGTCAAAATAAGCAAATAATCATCAGCAGGGATTAGCAGGCTCTCTCACAGCCTCTCAGTAGACACACTGCTTAGAGATGTCCCGAACTGTTCGCCGGCGGACAGTTCCCGGCGAACTTCGCATGTTCGCGTTCGCCTCGGTGGGCGAACATATGCGATGTTCGGTCCGCCTCCTATACATCATCATTGAGGCAAACTTTGACCCTGAACCTCACAGTCAGCAGACACATTCCAGGCCAATCAGCATACTTCCCTCCCACACCCTCCCACCTCCTATAAATAAGCAAGGGCAGCATCCATCTTAGATCATTTCTGAAGCAGTGTGTTAGTGAGAGCAGGGAAAGTGCTGCTGCTGCTGCTGTTAATAGCTAGGGACAGTTAGTCAGTGTTCCCGATCTTGTTAGTCAGTGTTCTTGGTACACTCCTGCTGTAAGGACAGCACCCCAAAAAGCCCTTCTTAGGGCTGGTATTTGAGGTTTTTTTTTTTTTTTTTTTGTTTTTTTTTTGGACATATATATATATATCTATTGTCCCCAAAAAGCCCTTTTTAGGGCTGGTATTTGTGTAATTTTTTTTTTCTATAAATTTATCAGGCATTTTTGGAGGCAGGCATGACTTTTTTGGGATTAGTGTCGGGGGGGGGGGGATCTAAAAAGTGTACCTGTGAAGTTTCAGCTCTGTAGCATGCCCAGAACCAGAAGAAAAAGATCATATAGGTGTAAAAGGAGGGTTCCCACCATTCCTGCTCTACTGAAAAATTATTTTTTTTTCTGGTTCTGGACATGCTACAGAGCTGAAACTTCACAGGTACACTTTTTAGACCCCAGACACTAAATCACACAAAAAAGTTCTTAAAAATTGTAATTTTTGATAGAGAGACAATTATTGGAAAAATAAAAAAAAAAAAAAATTAAAAAAAAAATTCTTTGGATTTATTGTCTGGGGGGTCTAAAATGTGTGCCTGTGAAGTTTCAGCTCTGTAGCATGCCCAGAACCAGAAAAAAAGATCATATAGTTGTAAAAGGAGGGTTCCCACCATCCCTGCTCTACTGAAAAATTATCTTTTTTTCTGGTTCTGGACATGCTACAGAGCTGAAACTTCACAGGTACACTTTTTAGACCCCCAGACACTAAATCACACAAAAAAGGTTCTTAAAAATTGTCATTTTTGATAGAGAGCCAATTATTGGAAAAATAAAATAGCATGTCCAGAACCAGAAAAAAAATAGAATTAGGGTTAGGGCTAGGGTTAGGGTCAGGGCTAAAGTTAGGGTTATTTTTAGTGCTTAGGGTTAGAGGGTTAGAGGCATAGGGGTAGGGTTACTAACTCTAACCCTAAGTATCTCACCGTAACCCTAACTCTATCCCCTAACACTAAACCTAACCCTAACCCTCTAACCATAACCCTCTAACCTTAACCCTACCCTCTAAGCCTAGCCATAAAAATAACCCTAACCCTAAACCTAACCCTAGCCCTAACCCTAATCCTAACCCTCTAACCTTAAACTTAAACCCCTAACCCTAACCCTAACCCTAGCCCTAACCCTAATTTGTAATTTTTTGTTATGGTTCTGGGCATGCTACAGAGTTGAAACTTCACAGGTACACTTTTTAGACCCCCCAGACACTAAATCCAAATAAATGTTTTTATTTTTTTTTATTTTTCCAATAATTGGCTCTCTATCAAAAATGACAATTTTTAAGAACTTGTGTGATTTGGTGTCTGGGGGTCTAAAAAGTGTACCTGTGAAGTTTCAGCTCTGTAGCATGTCCAGAACCAGAAAAAAAATTAGAATTAGGGTTAGGGTTAGGGTTATTTTTAGTGCTTAGGGTTAGAGGGTTAGGGTTAGGGTTAGAGGCATAGGGGTAGGGTTACTAACTCTAACCCTAAGTATCTCACCATAACCCTAACCCTATCCCCTAACACTAAACCTAACCCTAACCCTTAAAGCCCAGTTCCTGTCCCATTTTGGTCGGTTGTGGTCTGTTTGCGGATGTTTGCGGTGCGTTAAACGGGGAGTTTGGTCTGTCACTGTGAAGCGGGCGTAACCCTTACACTACCTGATCGATACAACATCATACCTGATCGTATACACACACACTGGATGTTTTAAAGCACGTTATTCCAAACAATTTAGGAATGTTAGGTGATTTATGCCCTTTATGGATTAAAACCCGACTCTGCGTCAACTACGTAATTTTCCATGGGAGTTTTGCCATGGATCCCCCTCCGGCATGCCACAGTCCAGGCGTTAGTCCCCTTGAAACAACTTTTCCATCACTATTGTGGCCATAAAGAGTCCCTGTGGGTTTTAAAATTCGCCTGCCTATTGAAGTCTATGGCGGTTCGCAATGTTCGCCGGTTCGCGAACATTTGCCGATGTTCACGTTCGCCGTTCGCAAACATTACATTTTATGTTCGACATCACTAACACTGCTGCCCGAAGATAGCCAAACGTAGGGACACGGATCTCATCATGGATATCATATAAAAAATAAAAGGCACAGGATCTAATGCTCTCAGTATGAACAGGGGTTTTTATTCAGGACAAAAAATGGTAAAAAACTCACATGTACAGGCACTACTGATAGTGCATGGAAACCGCAATTATAGAGCAGCAAACTAGCTGTAAGCTTCCAGGTTGCCGGTGAAGACTCCGCCCCCCTATACGCGTTACGTCATCTGTCAATCAGACGCTCGACTTCCTCAGTAGGGGGTGCTTTATTTCTATTATAGCACCTTAATATTGCGCAGTTATTTGTACTATGGCACTTTAATACTGCACAGATTTATGTATTATAGCACCTTAATATTGCATAGATACATGTTCTTTTATTTTTACATATTATCACTGAATGCACCTTATTAGCGCTGTAACGGGGTTTTGGATTATTGAATTGCTTTGTAGTGTTAAACTCAGTTGGTATAGCAGCTTATTTTAGCACCTTTAGTTGATTGCATACAGCCAATTGTTTGCGCCGATATATTCACTTTTGCACTATTGAGGGATACTGCCTCTCGAGTGATGTCCCACTGAGTACTGCTTTCTGATGATGCAGACAGAATCCTGGCAAGAAAACCAAGACCAGAATAAAAACCTACTAGGGAACGTTATTCCTCCTCAAGGCAAAGCCTCAGGACCGACCTCATGAAGCATTCCCCTGGCAGCTAACATGCCCATTTTCCCTGTTGAAAGCTAAAATGTGAGCCATTACAGTACTAGGCTGAGCAACAAATCCAGAACCATGTGAGGAAATGATAGCAACCTCTGGGTTGCAAGGATCTAAATTCTGCTCAGGCAATGAAGGCTGTGAACCTGTTACAGACTTTGGAGTAAATAGATTTGTTAACATCTTTTCTCTAACCTTGTCAGGATTGAACCACTTCCAGAAGATGGCCCAAGTCCTCCAAAACTTTCCCCCCTCCATTTACAAGCCATCATGGGACAGGTGTTGTGGAAACACTGGAAGCTGAAGGGCTTGGTCCTGCCTAGATTCCATGACTAGGGTAATCCCAAGGCCTGTGGGCCAATTGGCATGCTTGCTATCATAGTGAGACCATCAGACAACAGTCTCCCCTGGAATATCATGACCAAAGGCAGTAGAGCAAAGGCATCTGCTAGCTGACTATTTCTTGAGTGAGTGAGTGCATCCACTTCCTTCAGGTGAGGGTAGGCACCTTGTGAATGGATGGTGATGCAAACAGACTCAGCTGAGGGTGGCTCCATACCTGAGTGATATGGCCAAGATCTTCCCATTCTTTGGGAACCAAGTACTGGCATCAGTGATGCCAATGGTCCTGGATAATGAACCTACCAGATGGGATCAAGTGAAGGTCCCCTGACATACCCATCAGCAGAGGCTCCTGCATATCTGGGAAGAAGCACTTTGAATCAGGTGCCTTTTGCATTGCAAAAAGGAAATTCTTTGGACGTCCAGAGAATTCAGTGTGCCCTGGGTAGCACAGGGAATTCAAGACATCATTGTTTCCAAGAGATTCCTGCATTGAGAAGCTGACAACTGCTTGACTCATTCAAAAGAAGGAGTAGAAAATGTAGAAAATGGGCCTACATATCAATGACTAGTCAGGTCTGCTCCAACTGTCTTGACACTTCCTATCCAGCCAAAACTTCTCAGGCTAGCCAGAGGAATCCCCTTTTGAACTAGTAGGTCATCTGGACTCAGACCCAACAGTAGAACACCATCCAAGTAATGGTGTATTTGAAGCACCTCCATTTCCTCAGAGGGGCTACACAGTGACTAGAACCTCAATAAAGGTCATTGGGGAGGAGGAGAGCCTTGAAAGAAAGACCCTTCAACTAGAAATATCCATCTCACACCAACATTCAGTTTCTTTAAATTCAACACCGTTCTTTTGTATGAGACACAGAGGAGAATAAAAGCCTGTAAATCTCTGAGGGAGGACTTAGAATCATTCCCCATTGCAGTCATGTAATATTGATGTAATCAGAGCCAACATCCACCTTCTGAGGGAGGGGAATGTGCTATTCTAGTCAGGATGAAGAAATGTTCTACAGAGTTGTGTCCGAAGCACCAAAAGTAACAGAGTTTTACTGTAGATGGCACCCACGTGTAGCACCCTCCTAGGTAGGTGCTAGAGAGAGTAAAGTTTTGAATCCTGTTTGCTTAGTAGAGGAATTGCAGGTAAATATATATTGTTCTCTGTCTACCAGAGATCAGGATCTGCTAGTGAGGTCTTCTCAATGTGCTCAGGTGTAACTCAGTATTTCTGAAGAGTGTTTCACACTGGTCCAATAAGGAGGCATATTGTACAGTGGGAGGAAACCTGACAAAAGAGTGCACGCGCATTTAGTCTAGCCCTGGTGATTTGGCAGAGGAAAATGCCTCGGTTCATGCTGGGATACTGTATAAATGCCAGGAACACATGTGGTCGGGGTCTTTCAGCGGGAGTGCAGAGTCCCTGAGGGAGGGGGTGGCTGCCTCCTCCTCTGTAGAGGTGCCATGTGGCCTCAGGTAGTCGACCTGAGGGCCTAAAGAGCTAGAGAGTAACTGAACCTGGAGGTCCTGTAAAGCTGACTGGAAGGGGAGACACTGGAAGGATCTGATTCTGCAGTACAGTGAGTACAGATCTGTGTCAAGGGGTCTGACCTGAGGGGGGCCACCCCTGCAGCTAGAAGAGTCAATAGATGGGTGTCAGTAAAGGGGATGCTAGAGAGTATCTTGAAGATTAAGTAGATCACCAAGTCTATTGCTGGAGAACGAGCAAGGAGACCTAACCCTTTCCATACATGTGGCAATATGGTTTAAGCAGTGAGACTGCTTCCACAAGCAACCTGGTGAGGCCAAGTGAGAGTCGTCCTTATCCAATGTATATAGTTCCAGTCAGATGCAAATAGTAAAAGACAGGTCTGCGCTAGAGCTCTAGCAGCTAGCGATAGGGCTGCATACAAAACCCAAATGAAACAAACAATAATGTGCACCACCTCTATACCAACTAAATATATACGAAAAAAAACAATAAGTGTATATGAATCATATCTGAAGCAATAAGGTTCTATTAACTATGATAATATATTGGATCAAAAAAGTCTTAGAATAAAGTGTATTCCAGAGAGAAACAATTATATCAGTGAGAAAAAAAGGTTGTCTTCCAGTGTCCAAAAAAAAACCTTCCACCTTGAATCTTAACACACCACCACTTGTGCTCAGTGCTAATAATGCACTCACCAAATTCTACCCTGCCATTAGCAGCAAGCAACGCTTCAATATCAGATAAAAACTTCCAGCCTCTCATACACGACCATCCAACTGTTAGACAGGTGTCCAAAATTCCGATGCTTGCTAAAGGGAAGATTTACACTGTGCATTCAAAATCTTTATATCTTTATGAAAAGAGGGTGCTCACCACAAGAGCCACAATGGAGGGTCACATATAGTGTAGTCATTTATAAAAATGTAAAGGATCCACATAAAAAAAAAAAATGGGGTGGTGATCCCCCCAATCCATACCAGGCCCATCGTCGGACATGAAAAAAAGAAAAAAAAAAAACACGCTCCACCCACGACGAAGACTAGCAGCCGAATGCCTGCTCTGCTGTTTGACAGTTTTTAAATAGGTAAGGGGAGGGGGTCACGTGGTGATGTCACCTGGTGACACCACCCCTTTGTGACATCACCGACCCAGCATGCACTAGTCAGTGACATCACAAGGGGGCAGTGCTACCAGGTGACCTCACCAGGTGGTTCCGCCCCTTACCTATTTAGGAACTGTCAAACGGCGGAGCATGCAGTCAATGGTTAGCCTTCGTTGTGGGCAGAGGATTTTTTTCTGCCTTCCGTCTTTATTTATTTTTGACACTTTTTTTGGTGAATGAGTAGGGCTATAATGTACCCCATACACATTCACATAAGGAGGGGGCCAGGATCTGGGGGAAAACAAGTGTCATCTGCTCATGTAGATATTTCTAATCATTTTTTGGTAATGGATTGCTCACATGGCATGATTGTTAATAAAATAACTTGACAAATCACTAGCCATTGCCATTACATACAATGAATATCATTTGTAAAACTATACTATCCATTTAACAACAAATCACGTACATGCACGTCATTTGGATTTAAATAGTTGTACCAGGATGATGTCTGCAGCTTCAGGAATCATCCTGGTATAGTTTTACAAGGCCGCTAGGCAGCTTTAATGTAACAGCCTTCCTAGCATGTAATTAGCTGCTGGATTGATATTACAGGCAGGGGGGGGGGGGGCGGGGGCGGGTTTGTCTGCCTCTCGCCGCCCGCTGGTGCCTCTCTGGGAGCTCCTGTCCTGGCGGCGAGCCCAGATCGAAAGCCAGGGATTCCATGATCTCTGTGGTACAGGAACCAGGAAGTGACGTCACTTCCAGTTTTCTAGATGTAAACAGTGCCTTTTTTAAATGGGCAAAGCATCTGAAAACACCGATCTTGATGTGATCAGATGCTTTTAGAGCAGAAGGGAAGTCTGGGGTCTAAATGAACCCAGATTTCTTTATAAAAAAAGTACCTGTCACTGCCTATTTCTGTTACAAGGGATGTTTACATCACAAAAATGATAAAAACAGTGTAAAATAAATAAATATATATATATATATATATATATATATATATATATATATATATAAGAATGTTTACATCACAAAAGTGAACAAAAAAAAATGAAACAGTGTAAAAAAATAAATGAATAATAAAAATAATAATAAAAAATTATTTAACGCACCCCCACACAAAGGCGAACCCACACATCAGTCCCGCACGCATACGTAAACAGCAATTGCACCACACATGCGAGGTATTTCTGCAAACATCAGAGTGAGAACAATAGTTCTAGCAACAGACCTCCTCTGTAACTCTAAACTGATAACCTGTAAAGGCACTTAAATCATCGCCTATGGTGAGATAGTTTGTTGCCTTTCCATATGTGTGTGCAATTTTAAAGTGTGACTTAGGTATCTATTTATTTGGCGTAACACCATCTTTTATATTTTACCAAACATTGTTTACTATATTGTGTGCATAAAAATTCATGAAAGTATATTTTTTCCCAAAAAAATGGCGTACGAAAAACCGCTGCGCAAATACAGTGTGACATAAAAATTTGCAAAACCCACTATTGTATTTACTAGGGCCTCTGCTAAAAATATATAAATATATATATTGTGTGTTCTAAGTAATTTTTTTATTTGTGAACAAAAAGTGTCAGAAAAAGGCCTGGTCTTCAAGCGGCTGTTGTACATGTGAACTACACCTTTAAATCTTACATAAATTGCCAAATATTGTACTGCTTCTACCTGCATTATGCTTATCTTAATTTTACCACCACTATTACATACCTCCCAACTTTTGAGATGACAATGAGGGACACCTATTAGCAAAAGTATGTTGGCATAAGACACAGCCCCTACCAAGCCTCCTTAAAGGAGAATTTATACAAAATCAATGATTAGTTAAACCTAGAAGTGCCATTGCTTTATACTGGACTTTGACATTTACAAATGCAGCAATTTAGAATTTAGATGAAAGGTTTAGCACTGGGAAGCACTTTTAAAAAAAATAAAAAGTGCATTGTGTATACAACTTTAAAGATCTGACCAAAATGAGGGACAAATGAGGAGGAAAGAGGGACAGAGGGACTTTGTTCCAAATCAGGGACAGTCCCTCGGAATCAGGGACAGTTGGGAGCTATGCTATTATAGTATTATTATAGGGTGCATCCGCTAATATGTTTATTGGGTTCCTAATTATTTTGTTAATATGGCAATGCTGTTGATGTAATATAATTCATTTTGCAGATGTGTTACAAGAGGAGCTGCATCTCTGTTGCAGATGTTCAGAAATGCTCTGCCAAGTGCCCAGGACATGGGGTGAGTGCTCAAAAAGGAGAGCAACTTGATAATATTTGTGCAAGGCAAGAAGCAACGTAGATGCCTGGCTGTCTCAAGTGCTCTTCCTCTCAATCACAGTGGCCGCTGGTGCTCCAAATTTTTTGGGGGGGGGGGCGCAAACAGAAAAATGTAATAGGCATTGCTTTGCGGCAAAAGACGCTGCAAAAAACTGCATGACTTTGAGGTCACAAAAGTGTGAAAGGGGCCTTCAGTAATCAAGTATAGTGTGCCCCCTTTCAATGCAGAGTGACCACAGCATGCCCCCTTTCAATGCAGAGGGACCACAGCATGCCCCCTTTCAATGCAGAGTGACAACAGCATGCCCCCTTTCAATGCAGAGTGACCACAGCGTGCCCCCTTTGAATGCAGAGTGACTAGCGTGCAGAGTGACCAGTCCACTTACCTGATGCAGCGGTGGCTTCTCCTCAGTCCTTCGCGTCTCCCGAGTCCTCGAGTCCTCCTCCTTGGCCAATGGCAATTGTTCGCCTTTCGGCCAATCAGGAAACGGGTCTCGGACCCGCTTCCTGATTGGCCAGGAGGAGGATCCATGTGACAATAGCGAATATTCATTCGCTATTGTTACACAAATGGGTGGGCTAAGGGCGCACTGCTCTCCGCCCCGGGTCCACCCTTTACTGAAGCCTATTAGAGCCTCTGGCTCTAATCACGTGCTTCAGAAAAAAAAACCCCCATTGAACTCCATGCGTCTGGCGCCCCGCATGTAGATTAGGGGGCCGGACGCATGGATGGGGGGGCGGCGCCCCTGCGCCCCCAATGCACCAGCCACCACTGCTCAATCATACTGTAAAAAGTAAACCCCAGCTCCAGCCCAGACCTACACAAAGTACTGTAAGGGCTAACCTTCCTGCGAGGGTCACAGGCAGCAATAAAAACTTCATAGTAATATTTATTCTTCCCATGTCTATCCTAAAGTACAAACCGTTTTAGCTGGAATGGAGCTTAAAAAATTAGACACCCTACTCTCCATCTCTACTCTACCTCTGCTCTACAATCAGTGTTTTAGGCTGGTGGTGTGTCTATAGAAAACTAGCAGGAAAAAGGTACAGAAGACTTTGACAAGAAAGGGTGTATTATAGCTTAGGGTGGCCAAAGGATAGGACAGTGTTTCTCAACCTTTTTTTAGTCGAGTCACTCTTTTAAATTATGGACAATCTCAAGGAACCCCTTTCTAAAATGTAAAAAAAACTATTCTTATATTTTAACTTTTACATGATGCGGCAGCATCGACACAAGTAGGACACCCAACATTAGAGGTGATTTATTCTTACAAAACAAATACACTTTTGCACACTGGCACCAACTAGTATTCCTATATTTCTCTTCTCCCTCAGTTTCTCTTCATCACTCAGCTAATGTGACTCCAACACCGATGGAGAGGGGCAGGGGAGGGTCAAACAAGGATGCTGTTCACCCTTCTTATCAAATCTGATGACATCACTGGTTGTTAGGGCGCTGGTGGATGGAAGGTTGAAATGGTGCACAATAAAAACCTGGGGCTTTGTGTAACTAAAAGGCAAGCTTGATCCATCCACTGGCTTGTATCCCTTTTTAGGGCAATTGTTAGGCATTTTGCCAAGGCACCCCTGAAGGAACCTCAAGGCACCCTAGTTGAAAAAGGCTGGGCTAGGGTGAAGGATAACCACAAATAGCATACTGGGATAGATGCATTGCACGTGTCCAATCAGTAGAGGGATCTTTAAAAATTATTTTATTGATGAGATTTAAAATGCAAAAATCAGTATTTTGCTTTTCTGGTAGGTTTGCGACCATGAACAGCAGTGTCAGTGCGAAGAAGGTTGGGTACCCCCTAACTGTGACAGCAGAGCACAGTATGGTATGTGACAAAAGTCAAAGCCATTCAAGAGAATTACAGCACATCCTCTAATCACTTTCAGTCATTGTTAAATGCCATCTCTTTTGTCTCCATAGGTTCTGGTTACGTTGCACTCATTGTCATCATTGTCATCATTCTCCTGATCTTTATAGTGGCTGTGTTGTTTATAGTGTACAAGAAAAGATCTCAATGGAAAATTCTTTGGTATGACTGGCACTGGGGATATATGTGATGGCACTACACAGATGAGGAGACAAAGGAGATCGAAAGACAAACCAGGGTTGTAGGATGTCACAGAGAATAAAAAAAAAAAAAAAAAAAAGAATTTTAACTGTGTTTTATTAAGGCTCCGTTCACATTTGTGCAACTTGTCATGCAACTTCATGGACATTAGAGTTGCACGACATGTTGTTCCCCATGTTTTCCAATGATACCCATTCATATATGTTCAACTTAAAGTTGCAACAACTTCAGAGTAGTTCATGCACTACTTTGGTCTGACTTTCATGCAACTTGAGGGTCATAGACTTCAATGTTAATCCTCAGAATTTGCATGAAAGTCATACCTGAATGTCATACAATGCAACTTGTGTGCAGCAGTTGTCCATTAAAACTGGTCAAAGCCGTATCCAAGTTGCACCCATTCAAAGTTGCATCAAAGTTGCACTCCAATGTCGGTGCAACTTTGGAGTCGTACAAGTGTGAAAGGGGCCTTAATTGCATAAGCACATTGCAAAAAACTAAAAAGCTTTACATTAGGATTAAACCAGCCATTTAAATGCCTTTCCAGCATAAATGAGAGAGGAAACACTATATTTCTTAAAGTGATGTTAAAGTCTCGTGTTTTTTTTTTTTTTTAATTAAAAACATGTTATACTTACCTCCTCTGTGCAGTTGGTTTTTTACAGAGCAGCTCAGAGCCTCCTCTTTGCGGGTCCCTCTTCCCTGCTCCTGGCCCCTCCCTTTTGTCAAGTGCCCCCACAGCAAGCAGCTTGCTATGGGGGGACCTAAGCCGAGCTGCATTCAGACACAGAGCTGTGGTTCGGCCCGCCCCCTCTCTCTCCTGGTTAGCTAACTGACTTTGATTTAGAGCAGCAGGAGCCAATAGCACCCCTGCTGTGTCTCAGCCAATCAGGAGGGAGAGTCTCGGACAGCTGAGGGACTCGTGGATGGAGAGGGAGCTCAGGTAAGTATTAGGGTGTGCTGGGATGACTGCTACACACAGAAGGCTTTTTATCTTAATGCATAGAATGCATTATGATAAAAAAAAACCTTCTGACTTTACAACCCCTTTAATGCTGCATAACAGGGGTCTCCAAACTTTCTAAACAAAGGGCCAGTTAACTGTCCTTCAGACTTTAGGGGGGCCAGACTGTGGTCAGTGGGAATAGAAAAAGTCCTGACATCAGTGGGAAGAAATAATGCCCCATCATTTGTGTCAGTGGGAGTAATTGTGCCACACCAATAATGTTAGTGTGAGGAATTGTTCCCCATTGTTGGTGTCACTGGGAGGAATTGTGTGCCATCACTGGTGTCATTGGAAGAAATTGTGCCCCATCATTGATATCATTGGGAGAAATTGTGCCCCATTGTTGGTGTCATTGGGAGGAATTGTTCCCCATTGTTGGTGTCATTGGGAGGAATTGTGCCCCATTGTTGGTGTCATTGGGAGGAATTGTGCCCCATTGTTGGTGTCATTAGGCAAAATTGTGCCCAATTGTTGGAGTCATTGGGAGGAATTGTGTCCCTTCATTGGTGTCAGTGGGGGGGGGGTTGTTAGTGTCCTTCAATGAAGCAGTGATCCCAAAGGCCAGATAAAAGTAAGCAAAGGGCGACATCTGGCCCCCGAGTCACAGTTGAGACCATTGTTGTATAGCATAGTTAGAATCAAGGCAATAAGCATGAGGGAGTTAAAGATGAACTTCAGGAAAATTGCATACATACAAACATAAAAATACATATCTGTGAGCTGTATTAACTTCCACAGGATATTAGTTTCTGTGCATCAAGTCCTGGGATTTACACAGCCCTGCCACACAGCACAGCCCTGCCAGCCAATTCAGGAGACCCAATATTTCTTGGTTGGGTAACACAGGTCTTTCTGTGACTGGACAGTGAATGGAGAAGCAACACACTCCAATGAGATCATCTTTTTGTTACATTGCTGTCTCCTTGCAATACAGCACAACTGATTGGCTTCTTGTGCTGCTTCTCCTTCCCCTAGTCTGAGCACTGCTGTACAGGAACTGCAAAAGGCTGGTACCAAGTCAACTTCAGGTACTTACACTGCTTGCATTTCAAAAAACAGATATAGTTATGTATTAGGGATCATAGAGCTAAATTTGTGTCTTTTATATTTGCCTAGAGTTTAGCTTTAGGGCCATCTTTTGACAATAGAAATCTACAATTGCACCATTGTAAACACAAATATGTATGATTTGGTTTTGGAAGAAATTGGACAACAACCAGAATTTGGGTTTAATTGCAGGATACAACCCAAGGAGGAGCCATAGGTTTATTCTGCACAGTCAGACTAAATGCTGGGGGCATGCAACAGCTTTTCATGGCTATTGCAAGCTTGTGCCTGCCAACAATATTATAAGTATACAGTGGGTACGGAAAGTATTCAGACTCCCTTAAATTTTTCACTCTTTGTTATATTGCAGCCATTTGCTAAAATGAAACACAGAATTGTTGATATTGTTGCAGATTTATTAAAAAAGAAAAACTGAAATATCACATGGTCCTAAGTATTCAGACCCTTTGCTCAGTATTTAGTAGAAGCCCCCTTTTGATCTAATACAGCCAGGAGTCTTTTTGGGAAAGATGCAACAAGTCTTTCACACCTGGATTTGGGGATCCTCTGCCATTCCTCCTTGCAGATCCTCTCCAGTTCTGTCAGGTTGGATGGTAAACGTTGGTGGACAGCCATTTTTAGGTCTCTCCAGAGATGCTCAATTGGGTTTAAGTCAGGGCTCTGGCTAGGCCATTCAGGAACAGTCACGGAGTTGTTGTGAAGCCACTCCTTCGTTATTTTAGCTGTGTGCGTAGGGTCATTGTCTTGTTGGAAGGTAAACCTTCGGCCCAGTCTGAGGTCCAGAGCACTCTGAAGAAGGTTTTTGTCCAGGATATCCCTGTACTTGGCCGCATTCATCTTTCTCTCGATTGCAACCAGTCGTCCTGTCCCTGCAGCTGAAAAACACCCCCACAGCATGATGCTGCCACCACCATGCTTCACTGTTGGGACTGTATTGGACAGGTGATGAGCAGTGCCTGGTTTTCTCCACACATACCGCTTAGAATTAAGGCCAAAAAGTTCTATTTTGGTCTCATCAGACCAGAGAATTTTATTTCTCACCATCTTGGAGTCCTTCAGGTGTTTTTTAGCAAACTTAATGCGGGCTTTCATGTGTCTTACACTGAGGAGCGGCTTCCGTCGGGCCACTCTGCCATAAAGCCCCGACTGGTGGAGGGCTGCAGTGATGGTTGACTTTCAACAACTTTCTCCCATCTCCTGACTGCATCTCTGGAGCTCAGCCACAGTGATCTTTGGGTTCTTCTTTACCTCTCTCACCAAGGCTCTTCTCCCCCGATAGCTCAGTTTGGCCGGACGGCCAGCTCTAGGAAGGGTTCTGGTCGTCCCAAACGTCTTCCATTTGAGGATTATGGAGGCCACTGTGCTCTTAGGAACCTTAAGTGCAGCAGAAATCTTTTTGTAACCTTGGCCAGATCTGTGCCTTGCCACAATTCTGTCTCAGAGCTCTTCAGGCAGTTCCTTTGACCTCATGATTCTCATTTGCTCTGACATGCATTGTGATCTGGGAGGTCTTATACAGACAGGTGTGTGGCTTTCCTAATCAAGTCCAATCAGTATAATCAAACACAGCTGGAGTCAAATGAAGGTGTAGAACCATCTCAAGGATGATCACAAGAAATGGAAAGCACCTGAGTTAAATATATGAGTTTCACAGCAAAGGGTCTGAATACTTAGGACCATGTGATATTTCAGTTTTTCTTTTTTAATAAATCTGCAACAATGTCAACAATTCTGTGTTTTTCTGTCAGTATGGGGTGCTATGTGTACATTCATGAGGAAGAAGAATGAACTTAAATTATTTTAGCAAATGGCTGCAATATAACAAAGAGTGAAAAATTTAAGGGGGTCTGAATACTTTCCATACCCACTGTATATTAATATATAATATTTCTGTGAAGACGACTCTATGGTAAAAATGGTTCAGTGTTATGAAATGTGGATGATCCTCCAAGTATTTGATGGTATGAGAGGAAGGAGAGCATTGCTTTTACTGTAATGTTTATATACTGTATGATGTAAAATGACACATGCATTTTCTCTATTTGTAGGAGGAGATCTGCAGAAGGTAACTCGGGCATGAACAACCCAATTTTCAATGCTCCAAAGCACACACAAGAGCCACACAATCCTGATGCCTCAACCCCTCTGGTAAGATTTGATACAATCCATTATATTACCATTGTTCAACCATTGTTCATCTGAAACGGTTTTCCTGCTGCTATCCTTATTAGGGCATAGCTCCCAAATGTCCCTAATTTGGAGGGACTGTCCCTGAATTGGAACAAAGTTCCTCTGTCCCTCTTTCCTCCTTTTTGTCTGATCTATATAGTTGTATATAAAATGCAAAATGGTTTCCCAGTGCTAAAAAGTGCCAAAAGTTCTAAATTGCAGCATTTGAAAAAACAGTATAAAGGAATGGTAGTGGTAAAATAAAAAGCATTTGTGGGTTTAACCATCATTTTTTTTAAATATAATTCTCCTTTAAGGGGGTGTGGCAAGGGGTGTGTCCTATGCCTACATACTTTTCATTTGCAATAATTTTTATTAGATTTTCAAAACAAGTGTAACAATCATCAACAGAGTCACACAAATCCAATTCAAAAGAAAAGATAAACAAGTCATAAATAACACAAGCAACAATGGGTCAGTGGAACAGCAAAAGCTCATGAGGCAGACATGATAAAATGGGAGTATAGCACATGTGCCAAGTGATCAACTCCAGAATGAATAACTTGTTCCCAGCATAGATAGCAACCAGAAAGTCCAGGGCGCCCGGCAGCCCCGGTCAGGCCGCCGCCCGGGCATCTCGGAAGGGTGGACATCACCCTTGGGACAAGAGGGTGGGCGACACCAATAAGGCCGCTGAAAACTATGCCCTCATCATGGCTGAATCACAGAAATGACCAAAAGGGACTAAGAAAGGAGAGACAAAGGAGAAAGGAAAGGAAAAACAACAAAGAAAAGAAGCAGGAGGGAGATGAAAGAGCAATCCAAGAGTGGGCAAATACAAAACAAGTACAGAAAAAGTTGGCTATGCTGTACAAGCTGAGGGGGCTCGTTCGGCTAAAATTACAAAGAGGCCGAAAGATATTGGATCCAGGGTTCCCAGACTTTATCAAATTGGCGGTGCCTATCCAGAAGGGTGGCCAAGAGGCGTTCGTTTAGCATGATCCAGGTTAACTTGTGTTTAACAAGATCAAACGGGACAGTAGGGGACCGCCATGATCTTGCAATAGCCAGTCTGGCAGCCGTAAAGATAAACGCCACCAATTTCCTAGCCCTGCGGGGCACCGGCCCCGGAGAATATCCAAGCAAAGCTTGTTCGGGGGACTTGGTCAGGTTAACCTGAGTTAGAGAATATATAAAGTTATACACCCTGATCCAAAACCTCTATACCTTGGGGCAGGTCCACCAAGTATGTAGAACCGTGCCCCTCTGGCCACAACCACGAAAACAAGTCGCCGGAGCCCCCTGAGCATACGCAGCTATGCATGTCGGCACCATATACCAGCGCATTAAAACTTTAAAGTGTGCCTCGGTTAAAGAGGTGTTGACATATGACCTAGAGACGTTCTGGGCCATCTGGAACCAATCCTCCAGGTCATAAGTGGAACAAAGGTCCTGTTCCCATTTTTGCATATAAGACAGTTTGACAGAGGAGGAGGTAAGAATACCATATATTTTCGAGATATGTCGCCTAAATACTTTTAATAATAGGTGTCCCTCGTTCCCATCTCAAAAAGTTGGGAGACATGCTCGACATGAAGAAACCAAACGTTCCACATCCTTGTCAATTCCTGGCCACCAGACTTTCTCACGTAATCTTTGTTTGGTGCGTACAATGCCTTGATGGCCCTCATGGGCTAAATGTAATGTACGTTTCCGTAAGTCTTTAGGCATCGCAATACGATTGCCACGTAGAACTAGTTGTCCTGCAATACTCAGCTCTTGTTTGATTCTGTGATAGCTTGGGTCACAATCCACCCAAACCCCTTGTCTTACACATTTTCTCAACCGAGCAATTTCCGGATCTACAGATGACAATTCTTCAACCTCCCGCGGTGTCAATGCCTGAGGCATGGCGTTAGTAGCCACAAAACGAATGTACTCTTCTGCCAGGTTATGAACAGGTGCAGAAGACTGAGGCAATCTGGAAAGTGCATCTGCCGCATTAGTCGGTCCAGGTCTGTACCGCACTGTAAAGCGATATGGTAACAATCTGAGAACCCATCTCTCAATTCTGGTGGATGGTTTTGAGCGTGGCGAATATATCACTTCCAGAGGCTTGTGGTCTGTGATGATTTCAAAATCAAGGCCGTAGAGATAGGTGTGAAACCTTTCACATCCCCAAACAACAGCCAAAGCTTCTTTCCCGGTCTGAGAATAACGTCTCTCTACATCAGTGAGGGATCTGCTTGCATACTGAATAGGCCTGTAATCGCCTGTGCATTGTCTCTGAACCAAGATGGCGCCTAACCCCACAGGGCTAGCATCGACAATAACTTGGGTGTGTGCAGTAGGATTGAAATAAGCCAAAGTTGTGGCGCAGGTCAGCCGTCTCTTAAGTTCATCAAATGCACCTTGTTCCAAAAAGCCCCACTTCCAAGGGACTGCTTTGCAAGTCAACACTCTCAAAGGTTCACTGACAGTCGCCATATCTGGAATAAACTTGGCACAGTAATTCACTAGCCCAAGAAAACTGCGTACTTCTGCAGGGTTTTCAGGATTTCTGGCATCAGACACAGCTTTAATTTTACAGTCCTCCGGACCAATGCCCCTGTCAGACAGCACATGGCCCATAAAAGTCATTTTATTCATTTGAAATGTGCATTTCTTCTCATTTAATGTTAACCCTTTCTCCTTCAAGCGATTTAGCACTGCACGGAGACGTTCATCGTGCTCCTGTGTGTTTGTTCCCCACACAATTATATCATCAGAAATGTTATGCGTGCCTTCACAACCATGTAGCACTTGCTGAATCACATGTTGATAGGCCTCCGGTGCGGACGATACGCCAAACATCAACCTCTTGTATCTAAAAAGACCTTTATGGCTTGCAAATGTAGTGATGACTCTAGATGCTGGGGTCAATTCAATCTGATGATAACCCCATTTCAAATCCAGTTTACTGAAGACACTTGCCCCATTCATTGCATGTAGAACATCTTCAATAGTGGGAATTGGATGTCTCTCTCTCTGCACAGCTTGGTTAGCACATCTCATGTCCACACAAATCCGAATATCTGTGCCCTTTGGTACAACAACTAACGGCGATACCCACGGAGTGGGCCCTTCCACAGGTTCAATAATGTCAAGGTCTAGCAGCTCTGCCAGTTTGTGCTCAACAGGTGATCTCAGGCTATAAGGAAGTCTGCGTACTGGCTGTGCAATAGGCTTTACATGTGGATCAATGTGAAGCTCCAACTGAAAATCCTTTAATTTTCCAAACCCAGAGAAGCAATCTTTATATTCCTCTTTCAATGCAGAAATAGCAGGAGACACCATATTCACTCTTGCGCTGCCTACATCACGGCCAATCTGTAACACCCCTAGTGCCATTGCGGTTTGACGACCAAGCAGAGGCGACCTTGTGCCATCTACAACATAGAATTCGGTCTGCAATGGAGGACCAGTCTCATGTGTTTGAACAGAGGTATAAAATTTGCCTTTAAGTTGCAGTGGTGTACTGGAGCCATAAGTATAAATCTGTTTAGTGGTGTTACACAATTTAAGGTAATTTTCTCTGCCATTAAGACTGTGCCAAGAAGCCAAGTCCATAACATTGCATGTAGCTCCAGAGTCAATCAACACTGACACATCCGTATTTCCAATCTTAATGGTTAATGTCCCGGCTTGCAGAGAACACAGGGAGAATATAAATTCACAGTCAGGAGCACTCTCTTTATCCTCAGCTATAACATTTACTTGTGCAGATTGTCCTTTGGTTTTGTTATCTCTGGTTGTACTTCTACACACAGCTGCAAAATGACCTCTCTTTCCACAAGCAAAGCACATTTTATTCTGTACCACAGTGCAGTCCTGACTTGTGTGTCCCGCCCTGCCACATTTATTGCAGGTGATATGTAAAGTCCTCTTTGGAAAACTCTCTTTCCTACTCCAGATATTCCTATTATTATAGGTAGGTTTGGAGACTGTATTGACAGATGCAGTGTTCTTGGTTTCAATATGCAGAGCCTGGAGCTCAGACAGTTCAATGGCTCTTGCAATCTCCTGCAGACTAGTAAGTGTGAGACTAGGTTCTCTCAATAATCTCCTCCTGAGGTGCACAGATGTGCATTTCTCTATGACCTGATCTCTGATTATCTCCTCAGTTACAGTCCCAAAATCACAAGACTTTGCCAGATATTTCAGCCTAGTCACATAACTGTCTGTGGTTTCTCCCAGTTCTTGCACAGCCTGTCTAAACTTATATCTTTCATAGGGAATATTTTTCTTTGGCTCAAAGTACTCACTCAGTCTATTCATGGCTGTCTCATAGTCTGAATCTTCCCCTGTTGCTCCCAGGGTTTCAAAAATGTCCTGAACTTGAGGTCCAGCTAGATGCAGCAGCATGGCTCTCTTCTGAGCAGGTGCAGTGACTCCTGTGGCTATAACATAGAGCTGAAATCCCTTCTTCCACTTGTCCCAGCGCTGTGAGAGACTAGTGTGGTCTCCAGACACATCAAACGGTCCGATAGCCGGTAAATCCAGAAAGCTAGCCATCCTCGTCGCCAAAATGTAGTGTATTAACACAGACCAGGCTGTACAGGTTGCTTCTTTATTCACTGCACATCAGCATGCAACCAACTTCAGCCACACCCAGCTCCCAGACATATACATAATTGTAACATTTTGCAGACAGCAACTTAACCCGTTGCTTACCATACTACACCATGTCAGGCTTGAGATCCTCTCACTGATGATGAGTTGTCAGAATCGTTATAGAGGGCAGAGAAGTGCTCCCCTACAACATCACTCCCTCACTGGCTGGATGAGCAAGGTGTCCCTCCCTTGCTGGCAAGGGAGATTCTTTAGTGTTAGGTGGTTGGGTCTCTTTCTTAGGGTTGGTAAAAATGGACAGCTGGGCCATGGTTTTACCATCCCCCAACCTCCCACGCAAACTGTAACATAACAGCTGGACAGGGCTATTCACATGACTTAGGTGGTATTTTAACCACTTCAGCCCTGGAAGTGATCAGGCCATTTTTTGCAATATGGCACTGCGTTACCTCAACGGACAATTGCTTGCTCATGCGACACTGTACCCAAATATAATGTATGTCCTTTTTTCCCACAAATAGTGCTTTCTTTTGGTGGTATCTGATCACCTTTGCAGTTTTTATTTTTTTGCGCTATAAACAAAAAATAAAGAAAATTTTGAAAAAAAAAACAATATTTTTTATTTTCTGCTATAAAACAAATCCAATATAAAAATGTAAAAAATCTAATTTCTTCATCAATTTAGGCCAATATGTATTCTGCTACATATTTTTGGTAAAAAAAAATCCCAATAAGCGTATATTGATTGGTTTGCGTAAAAGATATAGCATCTACAATCTATAGGATTTTTTTATAGATTTTTTTTTTTGTTTTACTAGTAATGGCAGCGATCAACAACCTATAGTGGGACTGCGACATTGTAGCAGACAAATCGGATACTAAGTGACACTTTTGACGCTTTTTTGGGGACCAGTGACACTAGTACAGTAATCAGTGCTAAAGATATATGTGCTGTCATTGTACTAATGACACTGGCAGGGAAGGGGTTAACATCAGGGTCAATCAAAGGATAAATGTGTCCCTAGGGAGTGCTTTCTAACTGTGTGGGGGTGCTTGTACTGTAATATGACAGAGATCTGTGTTCCTGCTTAGCAGAAACACAAGATCTCTGTCTTCACCTGTCAGTGTTTTGCCTTATGTACAAAGGCAGACCGCCGTTCTGTCTGCCTTGAGAACAATCAGTGGGTCCCGGCGGACCTGACCCTAAATGTCTCCTGCTGTGTCCAGACCCGGAAGAAAAAAATCACATACAGGTATGTGATTTTGCGCTAAAAGGCTGCCTGTCGCAGGATATGTACGTGGGGTGGTCCTTAAGCAGTTAAACTTAAACTGAGTGAAAACTTTGACAAGTGCCACTGCTTGTCAAACTCCCCCATTGAGTTCAATGGGGCCGCATAGCAACCAAATGCAATGCATCCGATTGCAGTGTGACATTATAGGGTTAAATCAGGCAGTGAGGAGATTATCCTTATGATCCCAAAAGCGGATCCCAAAATATATGATCTCTCTTCAGAAGGCACCGCACTTCACTGTGAATGTGAAAGAGCCCTCAAGTAAGGTAGTGATGACTTGCTCATCCAGCCAGTGATGGAATGATGCTGTAGAAACAGGGGAGTATTTTCTGTGCTCGCCAAGCCCAGGAGCCAGGGCCTTAAATAGGCTCTGCCTGACCCAAGCTGGCTGCTTGAGTCGCATGGGGCGACAGCATCCATTAGGATAACTCCCCCAGTGACCCAGGAAACCATAGAGGAACCTTGTTCCTCTTGACTTCCTCTTTAACAACAGCACCACTGCAGTTAACGCCACCTGCTGGCAGAAAACAGACCGCACCTGTCTACAGGCTGTCTGCAGAAAACTACAGGTGGGGGGCAGATACAGGACTAATTACCCTGCACAAGGAGAGACAGAAGCAGTGACTGGGTTTTTTTTTCATGCTAGAATGTAGTGCAGGAGTTGGTTCATGCTGGATTATGGCACAGATCTGGAAGAAATACACAAAACACACCATGATTCAAGTAATTATACACTCAGCTTTTGTATTAAGATGATATTTGTTTAGCTCATATTGCAGCTTGAAAAAAATTTTCATTTTGGACTAAGAGCTCTTGAATGAAAAGACTTCCTTTGCCCATAGTGCGTTTACTGCAACGTTTTTTTTTAAAATATTTCATGTATGGTTCCTTGAACTTCAATAGTCACAGTATATATCAGTCAGAAAGCATTGACCAAAGTCATTTTCAGCATATTCTGTATTGATTGATTATTTCAATGTGGTTGGCCACCTATATAGCATTATTTTCCATTCTCAACTGTGCCAACAGTTTAGTCGGAAAGTAAATACACAAAATGCTACATCATAAAATGATCTTGTCTTTTCTCTAGGGGAGTTTTGGTACTGAGGAGGAGCACCCTCCTCTGCCCCCAGCACAGTCTCAGAAGCCTAAGGTATCACCAGTGTTTCCTCCCCAGCCACCATCCCAGTCTCAAAAGCCTCAAATTTACTATGAAAGCACCTCAAAAAAGGTAAGTATCTTCTTATTGACGTATGTACAGTTGCCATAGAATGTTTGTGAGCCCCACAGAATGCCAACTATTTTTGCATCAATGCCTTCCTATAGTGTATGTAAATGCAAACAGTTAACTTCTTATTGTGACCTATTACACCTTGCTGTGCCGCTCAGGCTCTATCGCTGTGGGGTGTGTTTGGATCCTTAGCATCTGCTGATAAAAATGCCGGCATGGGATGAAGCTCATCCCAGCTCCTGCTGTGACTCAAAGAAAGAAAAGGGGGTGATCCCTGTAGCCACCAATCGGTGTGGTCCTATGATCAGTATGAGAGTGGCAACCTCAGCCTGGAATCCAACCAGGCCACGCCCCCAATGCATTTTGCCCCCCCCCCCCCAGAGCTTAATCATGGTGATCATGATTAATCTCCACTGGGCAGGGCAAAACACTTGGGGGCGTGGCCTGGTTAGAGTCCAGGCTGAGGTTGCCACTCTCATACTGATCATAGGACCACACCGATTGGTGGCTACAGGGATCACCCCCTTTTCCTTCTTTAATTAACTCCCTATGTTTGCTATTTTTTTCTGTTAAAAATACTACTGAAATGGTTTTGTTTTAAGTGAAAAAAATTGGTCATATCAAAAATTCTGAGTTGTCCTGTGCAAACTTTCTATGTTTACTAAAGAAGTCTAACACTCCTAGGGTTAGTTAGGGTTAGAATGTAGTCCATTTTTCGGAGTACAGAACGATAAATGTCTGTGTTGCAGATAATAGCATAGAGACCAGGTTTTAATAGTTTAGCAAAAACTGGGCAAGGATGATACCACTCAGTCCTCAAAAATGCTGTGTGTTGTCAGCCCACAACAGGAGCTGAGTGCATTTTGGGCAATTCAGCAGGTGTTTTTCTGTTCTTGAAGGGTCTATAAAGGTAGAGACATAGAGAAATGTGCATGTATTGTAGAAATGTAACGCATGATTTTTTAAAATATTTTGCCCGATATGTACTTTACCTGCTTCCCGACCGCCCACCGCCTTTTTACTGCGGCAGCGCGGCCCTCCTGCGCAAACCGACGCAGACCTACGTCAGTCACGCGCCTGCAGCTAGGGGGCCCCCACTCGGCAGCTGGAAAGCCGATGCATGGGACAAGCAGCTCTGATTGCCGTCTGACACCCGCGATCGCTCCCCGCTGAGAGCTAGAAGGATGGTCAGCTGTTGTAAACACAGCTGACAGTTCTTCTCTATGGAATGATCACAGTTCTATATAGGATCACAGGTCTCTGTGATCATTTCACAAGCCACTCCCCTAGGCTCACATTTAACCCCTTGATCACCCACAATGTTAACCCCTTCCCTTTTTAGCACTGATTACTGTAGTAATGTAGGTGTCCGATTTGTCTGCTGCAATGTTGCAGTCCTGCTAAAAATCGCAGATCGCCGCCATTACTAGTAAAAACCCCCAAAAAAATAAAAATGACATAAATCTTTCCCGTAGTTAGTAGACGCGATAACTTTTGCGGAAACCAATCAAAATACACTTATTGCGATTTTTTTACCAAAAATATGTAGCAGAATACAAATTGGCCTAAAATGTTAAAAAAATGTTGATTTTAAATATATTTTTCTTAGGAATGTTATTTAGCAGAAAATGGAAATTATTGTTTTTTTTTTTTTTTTCAGAATTTCGCAATTTTTTTGTTTATAGCGCAAACAATTAAAATTACAGAGGTGATCAAATACCCCCAAAAGAAAGCTCTATTTGTGGGAATAAAAGGACATAAATTTTATTTGGGTACAGCATCGCACGACCGCGCAATTGTCCGTTAAAGTAATGCAGTGCCAAATCGCAAAATATGGCCTGATCATTAAGGGGGGAAATCTTCCGATCCAGAAGTGGTTAAAGTGGTTGTAAAGGCTCAAGATTTTTTTTTTTTACCTTCATGCATTCTATGTAGAGCTCCCAGATAAGATCCTCCCCCTCTTTTGGCCCCCAAGGACTTGTAGAAAGATAGGCTCACCAGCTGAGCACAGCTGGGACTTCAAGAAACAAGCTTGACCCTCAGCAGGATGGCCAGGCAGCCCTTCTGGTTGGGAACCTTTTCTCCAAGGAAAAAGACCTTGCTCTCTGAGACTCCAACCACCACCTGGGCACACATCCCCAGGGATTGGCTAAAGCTACAAACATATTCAGGCTGCTTATCTGACTCTCTCAGACACGGGTATGTTCTGAAGATCTTGCAGGCTGCAGAGCCCACAGCAGCCCCAAATAATCACACACTGCTCTGCTAACAGTAGAACCACAGCAATAAATTTGCCTAGTCAAACCTAGCACCCTAGCTAGGATAGTGCTACATCAGTAACACACATGGATATTGCAAATTACTTTTAGTTTCATCCTTCATATCATATCATATCATATCATTTTTGGACAGTCTGATGGCCCCAGTGGCGTAGCGTGGGGGGTGCAGGGGGGGCCGGCCGCACCGGGCGCAACATTTGGGGGGGCGCATCCCACGCCAGTGTCACTCTAGCAAACTTTAAAAATTCTTCCTAGCGTGTCACTTCAGCCGCCACCATCTTCAGGCTAAACGATGGCCGGTCGGCGCCCTGTGATTGGGCCAAAATTGTCATGTGCGGCAGCGGGGCTGGCCAGTGGCAGAGCCCCGCCTCGCTTCTGGAGCCTGCCTCGCCGTCTTCTAAGTCAGCCCTGCATGTGCCTCCGTCCCGCCTCCTCTAAGCTTTCACAATCCTCCCCGACCCGCCCCCTGTAAGGGCTCGATGACGCGGTGGTGTCCTCTGTGTAGTGGGCAGTGTAGTGTAGTGTAGTGGGCAGTGTAGTGGTCAGGTAGGAATCAGGTAGGTCATTGTAAGGGTCAGTGTCGTTGACAGGTAGGTCAGTGTAGTGGCCAGTACAGGAATCAGGTATGTTAGCGTAGTGGACTGGTAGGTCAGTATAGGAATCAGGCTGGTCAGTACTATTGTAGGAAGGGACTCAGGGAGTACTAAAAGTCCGCAGGTTAGAGGGGCGCAAATTACTTGCCTTGCCCCGGGCGCTGACAACCCACGCTACGCCACTGGATGGCCCTAGATGCAACCAGGTCCTATTTCATGATGATTTAGGCAGTCAGAATAATAAGGTTTTCTTTATTTAAATCTGTTTACAAAATCCATAAAAAAGACAGAAGATCCAGCAACTATTTTCATATTAACATTGGCTAGAAGGGGTCAGAAATGTTTAGTGATGTAGAAAAGCTGTTTAGCTTGGCATTGGGGTGTCAATAAAAACTGTTACCAAAATGCCCTTATAAAGGAAACCAACAGGATCACACTGTGCATCAATCACTTTCTCTGTTCCTTATCACAGACTTATCTCGGAATCTCCCAGAACCTTGCACAGCCTCCAGCTCAGTCTCAGAAGCCTCAGGTAGTATCCTCTTACAGTATAATAAATTGTGAAAATTTGAAAAATATCTACATATGATATACACTATATTGTCAAAAGTATTGGGACGTCTGACTTTATATGCCCATGAACTTCAATGGCATCCCATTGTTAGTCCATAGGGTTCAATATTGAGTTGGCCCACCCTTTGCAGCTGTAACAGCTTCAACTCTTTTGGGAAGGGTGTGCACAAGGTTTAGGATTGTGTCTATGGGAATGTTTGACCATTCTACCAGAAGTGCATTTGTGAGGTCAGGCACTGATGTTGGACGAGAAGGTCTGGCTCTCAGTCTCCACTCTAATTCATCCCAAAGGTGTTCTCTCGGGGGTCAGGACTCTGTGCAGGACAGACCATACAGCAGTTTAACAGGACAGGTTTCACTCAGAACAGGGCTCGCCATGGTTGACCAAAGAAGTTGAGTGCACGTGCTCAGCGTCATATCCAGAGGTTGTCTTTGGGAAATAGATGTATGAGTGCTGCCAGCATTGCTGCAGAGGTTGATGGGGTGGGAGGTCAACCTGTCAGTGCTCAGACCATACGCCGCACACTGCATCAAATTGGTCTGCATGGCTGTCATTCCAGAAGGAAGCCTCTTCTAAAGATGATTCACAAGAAAGTCTGCAAACAGTTTGCAGAAGACAAGCAGACTAAGGACAGGGTTTACTAGAACCATGTCCTGTGGTCTGATGAGAGCAAGATAAACCTATTTGGTTTCAGATGGTGTCAAGCGTGTCTGGCGGCAACCAGGTGAGGAGTACAAAGAAAAGTGTGTCTTGCCTACAGTCAAGCATGGTGGTGGGAGTGTCATGGTCTGGGGCTGCATGAGTGCTGCCGGCACTTGGGAGCTACAGTTCATTGAGGGAACCATGAAGGCCAACATGTACTGTGACATACTGAAGCAGAGTATAATCCCCTCCCTTTCAGAGGGCAGTATTCTAATATGATAACAAATGCAAACACACCTCCAAGACGACCACTGCCATGCTAAAGAAGCTGAGGGTAAAGGTGATGGACAGGCCAAGCATGTCTCCAGACCTAAACCCTATTGAGCTTCTGTGGGGCATCCTCAAACATAAGGTGGTCCACCAGCTCTGTGATGTCATCATGGAGGAGTGGAAGAGGACTCCAGTGGCAACCTGTGAAGCTTTGGTGAACTTCATGCCCAAGAGTGTTAAGGCAGTGCTGGAAAAAAATGGTGGCCACACAAAATATTGACACTTTGGGCCCAATTTGGATAGGTTCACTTAGGGGGGTACTCACTTTTGCTGCCAGCGGTTTTATTTATTTTGAGGGGACAGCAAATTTACACTGTTATACAAGCTGTACACTCACTACTTTACATTGTAGCAAAGTGTCATTTCTTCAGTGTTGTCACATGAAAAGGTATAATAAAATGTTTACAAAAATGTGAGGGGTGTACTCACTTTTGTGCGATACTGTAGTTCCTGGGGGGGTTCCCTTGGTCTGCCTGTAAAGTGGCACATCTGTACCCTGTATAGAACACCCTGAAGCAAAACTGACATTTATAAGGAAAAAAAAAAAAGACATTTGAATTGATTTTCCGGACTGCAAAAAAAAAAAAATTAAAAAAACATTACCGGCAATTGAAAAATGAAAAAAAAAAACACCTAGTTTTGGTCTTCCCCAATCCATACCAGGCCCTGGAAAAGGGGGAGATGAGCGAGTGCCCCCCTCCTTAATCATAGCAGGCCACATGCCCTCAGAATGGGAAGGTGCTTTGGGTTAGAGCCGAACATCCGGCTGAAAGCATAGAAAATTCAGGAGTTCGGCGAACACCCAAGCAAGCGATGTTTGAGCTAAACTATTGCTTGGCCCGAGCCGTTCGCCAATCCCTAACAACTAATCTAAAACATCAGTTTGACAACACATATACATAAAAAAATGACCCCAAAACCCATCCCTTTGATGTTCCCTTTTGTTTACAGTGTTAGACTGACAGCATTGTTGAAACTGTAAGATCTTTCCTCTCCCAGTTGAGTGCTGCTGTACAGGAAATGACAGGTATATACAAGATGCTCAACGAAAAATTGGCGCAAAAATACAAAAAAAAAATATCCTAAAGTGACATGTGCATAACCAATTACAAATCTATGAAATACATGATGGATATTAATAATAAATTGAAATAAGAAAGTGCATGGTGCAAAAAGATTATTTAATTAAATATGCATAACCTCTATGCATATGATCCTACTGAATGGTGATCAAACTCGCATATCTAAAAAAATTTAGCAAATTATGCTGAGCAATAAAGTGCAACAAGACAAGTCCCAAGAAAAGTCCAATAATGTGCAACAAGAAAAATGTGCAAAAAGTGAAAACTGTGATCAGAGGTAATGTACGCAGTGAGGCACCCTTTGTGCTGCTTCCACCAGTCACCCCCAAAATGACTCACCAGATGGAATAGCTGGTAAAATTATAAACTAGTAGTAGCGCTGTTTTAAATGCGCAGGTTGATCTCCTACTTCACTGGATTCTCCTCAGACAGACAGCCATACGAATTCAGACAGGGATATATCATATATGTAGGATAAAAAATACGCCAACATAGTGTGATTCTGTACAATGTAAACAAATTTTATTTAATAAGAATGCAACTCACATTTTTATAAGTGACATCCCGACACTAAGGATTCTGGCAGAGATGCAGTATTAAAGAACAATTAAGGCAGATCCTCTGTGTGTAAACCGTTCGTCTCCGGCTGCAGTGTAATCAGATGTGGGACAGAGACTGACATGCGCAGTGTGTTACAACTTCCTAGTCCCGCCCAACTAGTTTCGTCTTGTGACGTCTTCACAGAGCTGCAGGACGTTGAAGACAGTGCGCTATATTAAAAAACATTGGCCCATATTACTCCAAAATGACACTTTAAAAAATATACTGCCCATATGTCCCAAATTTGTGTACAGGAAAAATAGGTCTATACGCAGTAGGATTGTGAATACTGTGTTAGATCCTCCGAAACAGATTCATCTGTTTCCTAACATGAAATGTTTTTATAGATGTAAACAATGTAAAGCATGTCGGTCTACAAACAAGGATAAAAAGAAAATCACAGAATTTGAAGCGAACACTACTAAAAAAATAAAATAAAGCATTAAATCGCTGATCACATGTGAGACTACACATGTAGTATACATTTTGGAGTGCCCATGTCATTTACAGTACATAGGGAGAACCACAAGAAAATTGAAGGTACGTATAGGCGAATACTGCAGTAACAGTGGCGGCCCGTGCATAGGGGGCGCCAGGGCGCCGCCCCCCCTACCCCTAAAAAAAAGAAAAAAAAATTACAAAAACTAACAAATAAAGTTTTGAAAAAAAAAATTACAAAACGAACAAAGTTTTGAAAAAAAAAAAATTGTGTTCGCCGCTTCACCGGCCTATGTGGTGGCTATGGGGGAGGGGGGTTACGACCCAGAAGAGGCGCCAATTGGCTGCCTTCTGGGGGCATAACCTGGGCGCAAGTCATTGAGCTTGGACACCCCCACTTTCCTGATATCCTGGCTGTGATTGGTCCAGTCTGCAGCCTGGACCAATCATCATCCAGGACATCCCATGGCCCCATGCTGACCCCACTGACGTTGCGTGCGCCAGTCACGCTGCCGCACCGACTGGAGTGGACACTGGACGCGGTGGACCGGCATTGCAGAGAGTGGAGCGGAGACCGGAGAAGAGGAGAGGGAGAAGCCGCCGTGACTCACAGGGCTCCAGCCTCCAGGTAAGTGCACTGCTCTGTCGGGCACGCACGCATAGCTCTGCATTGGGGGATGTATACTGGTGGTCACTGGCTTCACTGGAGGCACGCACACATAGCTCTGCATTGGGGGACGTATACTGGTGGTCACTGGCTGCATTGGAGGCACGCACCCATAGCTCTGCATTGGGGGATGTATACTGGTGGTCACTAGCTGCACTGGAGGCACGCACGCATAGCTCTGCATTGGGGGACGTATACTGGTGGTCACTGGCTGCACTGGAGGCACGCACGCATAGCTCTGCATTGGGGGACGTATACTGGTGGTCACTGGCTGCACTGGAGGCACGCACGCATAGCTCTGCATTGGGGGACATGTATACTGGTGGTCACTGGCTGCACTGGAGGCACGCACGCATAGCTCTGCATTGGGGAACGTATACTGGTGGTCACTGGCTGCATTGGAGGCACGCACGCATAGTTCTGCATTGGGGGACGTATACTGGTGGTCACTGGCTGCATTGGAGGCACGCACGCATAGCTCTGCATTGGGGGACATGTATACTGGTGGTCACTGGCTGCATTGGAGGCACGCACGCATAGCTCGGCATTGGGGGACGTATACTGGTGGTCACTGGCTGCATTGGAGGCACGCACGCATAGCTCTGCATTGGGGAACATATACTGGTGGTCACTGGCTGCACTGGAGGTACGCACGCATAGCTCTGCATTGGGGGACATGTATACTGGTGGTCACTGGCTGCACTGGAGGCACGCACGCATAGCTCTGCATTGGGGGACATGTATACTGGTGGTCACTGGCTGCACTGGAGGCATGCACGCATAGCTCTGCATTGGGGACATGTACGCTGGTGGTCACTCCATTGGAGGCACGCACGCATATCTCTGCATTGGGGACATGTACACTGGTGGTCGCTGCATTGGAGGCACACACGCATATCTCTGCATTGGGGACATGTACACTGGTGGTCGCTGCATTGGAGGCACACACGCATAGCTCCGCATTGGGGACATGTATACTGGTCACTGCATTGGGGACATGTATGCTGGTCACTACATTGAAAGGGGGCATTTATACTGGTCACTATATTGAAGGGGGCATGTACTGTGGGGTTTGTGCTTGAGTTGTTTGTGCGGGGTTTGTGCCTGAGGGGTTTGTGCTGGGGGGGTCTGTACTGTGGGGTTTGTGCCACTCTCAGTCCATGTATACCATAATAGGATGTCTCTCACAGTATATCCCATAATAGGGCCCCTGTTCCCTATTATGGGATATACTAGTAATGATGGACCCTTTAATATGTGATATATTGGGAGAATTGGTTCACGCAAGCAAAATACAGGGGACAAAATGGGTGGAGTCTATAAGGGGTGGGGCTTCTGAGAAATGGGAGGGGTCAAAATGTAAGGGCGGGGTCTTGCACCCCCCCCCCCCATCTTAAAACTTCACCAGCCGCCACTGTGCAGTAATATAAGAAAAGGCTTTGAAAAACACAGTGTATCTAAACATTTTAAACTAAAACATAATAAAGACCCAAGTGTATTAATGTTTTATGGAATAGATAGAGTGAAAGCAAACTGGAGAGGATCAGATATGATGAAAGAAGTATCAAAAAGAGAAACCCAGTGGGTATACGAAATGGGCACTTTATAACCAAATGGGTTGAATATTGATATAGATCTGAACTGTTTCCTCACCAATTTTTAAAGAAAAAATGTATAGGTCCAAAAAAGATTGAGAATACAATATAAAACACAAATTTAATGAGTGGATGACAGATAATACTATCAATAAGCCAATTTAATTCCCCAAAATTGATTTTTAATATATTTATTTTGATAGAAAATCTTTCCCCTAAATAAAACCATAAGCATCGATTGATACAATATAAGATTATCTAATAAGAATAAGAATGGCAATTAATGGATAAAAATAATAATAAACTTGGAGTCAAATTAGATTGTATTTATAATAATGAATTTGGGATTAGTTTTAGTTCTATATTTTTATTGCTATTTGTATTTATATTTTTTTAAACGATTTTAATAGCCACCAAGAGGGTTTATGATAAGAAGTGTTACATCTGTAGCTAACGTGATAATGTTTCCAGTATAGGAATACACTTATGAGCAGGGATTGTTAATAATCAGAGGAGGAAATAGATGGATAGGCAGATGCCCTGATATAAAATGGCGCAGTGTCTTCAACGTCCTACCGCTCCTTGAAGACGTCACAAGATGAAACTAGTTGGGCGGGACCAGGACGTTGGAACACACTGCGCATGTCAGTCTCTGTCCCACGGCTGATTACACCGCAGCCGTAGACAAACGGTTTACACACACAGGATCTGCCTTAATTGTTTCTTTAATACTGCAGAATAATTCTGCCAGAATCCTTAGTGTCGGGATGACACTTATGAAATGTGAGTTGCATTCTTATTAAATAAAAGTTGTTTACATTGTACGGAATCACACTATGTTGGCTTATTCTTTATCCTACATATATGATATATCCCTGTCTCAATTCATATGGCTGTCTGTCTGAGGAGGATCCAGTGAAGTGGGAGATCAACCTGCACATTTAAAACAGCACTACTGCTGGTTTATAATTTTACCAGCTATTCCATCTGGTGAGTCATTTTGGGGGTGACTGGTGGAAGCAGCACAAAGGGTGCCTCACTGCGTACATTACCTCTGAAGATTCATCACAGTTTGCACTTTTTGCACATTTTTCTTGTTGCACATTATTGGACTTTTCTTGGTGCTTATATGGATCACTAATAATTTAAAATTTTATTTATATTGATGGACAATTTTTGTATGATTTTAGTATTTGATCTTGTTATTACTTGTTGTTAATTTATTCAGCGTGTTTGCACAAATTAGCACATATAATTTAGTGTGATTGCACAGATCAGCACACAGAATTTGGTCAGCCTAATTTGCACATTTTATTTAGATATGCATGTTTGATCACCATTCAGTATGATCACATGCATAGAGGTTATGCATATTTAATTAATTAATCTTTTTGCACTGTGCACTTTCTTATTTAAATTTATTATTAATATCCATCATGTATTTCCTAGCTTTATAATTGGCTATGCACATGTCACTTTAGGATATTTATTATTTAGTATTTTTGCGCTGATTTTTACATCTGTTGTTCATCCTATTGCTGCATCCCCTTGCAGTCAATTGGCAGCAATTGTACGCTTACTCGCTCTCAAGATAGCCCTAGATTTTCCTGGCGCTTGCTCCAAATAACTTCAATATACATGATGCTGTTTGTTCACTAAGGTTGTCTAACAAACCTCTGAAGGTTTCACAGAACAGCTGTATTTATACTGAGAATAAATTACACACCGGTGGACTCTATTTACTAATTAGGTGACTTCAGAGAACAATTGGTTCCACTTGATTTTAGGTAGGAGTATAAGAGTAATGCCTCGTACACACGCAACGATTATCGGCCGACCGATCGGCCGTCTTTTGTCCAGTGTTGTTGTGTTGGTTGAAATGTGCTCTAGACTGCACACGAATTTTCTCGGCCAACAAAAACCAACTTCAGAAGTGATGTCATGTGCTGGTTAACTTTCCGTGTGTTTTTTCTTCTCTGAGCATGCCCAGTCTTGCTCATCTGAGTTTTGTCTGCCGAAATCTGTACTGACTGATGGAAAATTGGCCGTTGTGTTGACGGCCAACAAAAATTTTATAGCATGCACACCAGATTTTGTTCGGCCGAAAAGTTGGAGTCGATTGTCGGAAGCATCATACTAACAAGCCGAAAATCGGCCGATCGGACGTTGGCCGAAAATTCACGGCCAACAATCGTTGCGTGTGTACGAGGCATAAGGGGGGCTGAATACAAATGCAAGCCACACTTTTCTGAGTGAAATATTTGAAAACCATGTATCATTTTCCTTCCACTTCACAATTATGTGCCACTTTGTGTTGGTCTATCACATAAAATCCCAATAAAATACATTTATGTTTTTGGTTGTAACAAGACAAAATGTGAATGAATACTTTTTAAAGGCACTGTAATAAAAATACAGATTTGGTTTCTTAAACTAGCTGTAAATTAATATGCATTTAATTATTTTAGACAATATGGACAATATATAATTGGAAATAACCTTTGCTACCTGGGGCAAGTTTTAACTTTTTATATTAACATGTTAAAATCAGCATTTATTTGCTAGTGAATTATTTCAATATTTGTGCAGTTGTTTATAAAACACAAATTTCCAGGTAAAATTACACTGAAATGAATTTTAGTGCACACAATTACAATATAATACTCAAAACAAAAATTATGTTGAAGAAGAAAATAGATACCAAACATGCCAAGATATAAAAAGGACTGTGTCAGTGGGGTCTGAGCAAACTTAAGATTCATGGCAGAACAGGGAGCACATCATATTTAGCGGCTCCAGCGGGTTCAAGTGCTACACCACTGCCAAAAATAACTTCCCAGTTTAAAGGGAACTGACCAGAGCATATTCAGAGCATATTAATTTATAGGAAACTTTTCTCTTGTCTGTTCCCAGAGACTCATCATCACCATGTCTCTTGCATAACACATGGAAGCTAAAGCCAGACTGTCAATCACAGCTCACATGAAACCTTTGTAAATCCTACTACAGCCACTGCTCTTTGGATATGTTGCCATAAAGAGGAAGTGGTTAGAGAGAGAGAGCTAAGGGCTTTGCTACTGACACAGGACAAAAAGTCAAAATGTTTAAATCAGTAACAGTGTTGTTTAGTCTGCTAAGGCTGAATATTTTGGGGAAACAAAGAGTACAGTTGAAACAGCTGATGGAGCAGATTATGAAGACACTAGGGATGATTGAACTTCTGAAAAGTTCGGTTCGGCCAGAACATCCGAACTACCCGAAAGTTCGGCCCGGATTTCAGAACCCCATTGAAATCAATGGGACCCGAACTTCGGTAATCAAAAAACACCATTTTAAAGCCCTAAAACCCAATAAATGCCCCCAAAAAGTGCCTAGGGTTCTGGGTCATGCCCCAGGGACTATTAATCACACAAAAAAAAGTTCTTAAAAATTGTAATTTTTGATAGAGAGCCAATTATTGAAAAAAAAAAAAGAGAGATTTTTTGAATTTGGATTTAGTATCTGGGGGGTCTAAAAAGTGTACCTGTGAAATTCCAGCTCTGTAGCATGTCCAGAACCAGAAAAAAAGAGATCGTTTGTATTTTGTCACTTTCAGAGCACCAATATGGCTCCGCTCCCGTCAGCATTTTTTTTTTTTTGCTGCAGGCGTTAATAGTGCTTTTTTGAGGACATGTTTGGAGTCAGGCATGACATCTTAACATGTCTATAGGGGTATATATACATACACCCATGTCTGTATATATACACCTGCACATATATAGGTGTTAAAGGAGCAGAACACTATACTTTTGCTAATGAAATCATTTGCACTAATATGGTTACGTTCCCAACACCTATATATGTGTGAGTGTAATATACATATCAGTGTGTGTGTATATATACCCCTATATAGAAGTTCAGATGTTTTGCCTGCCTCCAAAGAACCCAAAAAAATGCCTGCAATGCCTGGCATTTTTTTGGGCATTTTTTTTGGTTCTTTGGAGGCAGGCAAAACATCTGAACTTCTGTATAGGGGTATATATATACACACACACTGATATGTATATTACACTTACACATATATAGGTGTTGGGAGCGTAACCATATTAGTGCAAATGATTTCATTAGCAAAAGTATAGTGTTCTGCTCCTTTAACACCTATATATGTGTATGGGTATATATACATATAAGTGTGTGTTTTTATATACCCCTATACAGAAGTTCAGATGTTTTGCCTGCCTCCAAAGAACCCAAAAAAATGCCCAAAAAAATGCCAGCGCCAAAAAAAAATGCCCAGGTTTGTTCTTGCAGGCATTTTTTTTGGGTTCTTTGGAGGCAGGCATGACATCTGAACTTCTGTATAGTGGTATATATATACACACCTACACATATATAGGTGTGAAAGTAGCACAACACTATACTTTTGCTAATGAAATAATTTGCACTAATATGGCTAGGCTCCTAACACACTTATATATGTGTAAGTGTAATATACATATCAGTGTGTGTGTATATATATATATACCCCTATACAGAAGTTCAGATGTTTTGCCTGCCTCCAAAGAACCAAAAAAAATGCCCAAAAAAATGCCAGCGCCAAAAAAAAAAAAATGCCCAGGTTTGTTCTTGCAGGCATTTTTTTGGGCATTTTTTTTGGGGTTCCTTGGAGGCAGGCAAAAAATCTGAACTTCTGTATAGGGGTATATATACATACACACACACTGATATGTATATTACACTTACACAAATATAGGTGTTGGGAGCGTAACCATATTAGTGCAAATGATTTCATTAGCAAAAGTATAGTGTTCTGTTCCTTTAACACCTATATATGTGCAGGTGCATATATACAGACATGGGTGTGAATATATACCCCTACAGACATGTTCAGATGTCATGCCTGACTCCAAACATGTCCTCAAAAAAGCACTAGCAACCCCTGCAGCATAAAGAATGCTGACGGGAGCGAAGCCATTTTACTGCTCTGAAGTGACACAAGAGAAACAATCTTTTCTCTATAGCGGTCACCCTGCTATTGAAGGTTTTTGCCACCCTGCCATAGCAATCAGAGTCAGTTAACCCTACACTACACTACGGTCCCCTTACACTTAACACTTTCCCTACAGAAACTAAATTATTAAAGCTAACTAAAGTGAAAAATAGCTGTCATGGACTTGCAATAGAGATTGGCAAGCTTACCTGTACCTTCATGTCTGTATTAGAGGTCAGACTGCATTTCTGGATCCTTTTTATCACCTATACTTCCTGTTCCTGCCCCGCCCAGGTCTTCACAGGAAGTCTATATTAACCAACGCACTGCAGGCCTGCTTTGCTGTTCAACAGTATTAGTTTCCTGTTCCTGTTTGCCGTGTGCTTGAAATTACTACTCTGTGTACCGACTTTGGCTTGTCCCTGACTATCCCTGTTTGCCTGTTATCCTGACCTTTGGCCTGTCTATTGACTACCCTTGTCTGCCTGTTACCCCGACCTTGGCTTGCCCTTCACCATTCTGTGTGTCCTGAGTGGCTGCTTCCCTTCACTCCCTAAGGAGCGTGACCTGGGGGACCCCAGGGGCCGCGACCTGGGCCCAGCTGCAGCGAAGTCCATCCTCACCACTAGAGGCACTGGTGAACACCTGCTGGGTCTTAGACTCCGCGCCCTGGGGAATCTTGAGTTCACGTTCTGGTCCATCCGCAGCAGTCTGCTATAGGGTTCACTACCTTGCGCTGCGCCCCTGCCTCCAACAGGGTGCAGTTGTCACCTGGCCACAGGTGACCTGACAATAGCACCCTAACTAGACTAGATATCCCTTTCCTCACACTAAAAATTGCTAAATGACACTTTGTAACACATTTTAACAGAAGTAACAGAACATCATTCCATTCTCTTTCATGTCCCTGTATGAGAATGCTAGGAATTTGGCGGGGGCTATCTTATATACTGGGGGGCGTATTCACTAATGATTGGACTATGGACCCCCTAGTCACTCCAATCACATTCCTAGCATTCTCCTGCCCCCTCAATTGGCTTTTACTGATGGTTCTGGTCCAATCACGGGCTTTTAAAGCCCATTTTCTGAACCATTGCATTTTGGTCGGTTCTGGTTGCCAAATTCCGAACTTTTTGGGCAAAAAGTTCTAAATTCGGCCGAACCTCGAACAGCCAATGTTTGGGTCGAACCGATGGTCGACCCGAACCGTTCGATCATCCCTAGAAGACACCACCATGTTTGCATGCTCATGAAATAAAAGGGTTCCCTTTAAAAAGTCACCATGAAAATTCAGCTGCCCCCAACCCATTGATATTCACCTTCACTTCCCTGCTGTTAGCTCCACTCTGACTTTCCCTTTATCCTATTGTTATGGATTGTTATTCAATTTTAACTACTTTAACTTTTTTTTCTTCAATTGTAGATATGTCAGAGACCAACTGCTCCTCCTGCACCCAGACCATCGCAAACCATTGCTCCACCACAGGTAATGTGTAAATATAAAATATTGTGTGGAATGACAAACACAGAAATGTGTCCAGGAGCATAATGCAAGAAGCAATGATGTTCTACAGTCCATCACAAAGAAAAAAACATAATAATGAAAAATGAAGATATTTTATTATTTAAAGTAAATCTTACCTGAATAGCATTTTTTTTTTTGGCTAAAGCACCATGTGCTAAGACAATTGCCATTTAAAAAAAAAAAAAATACTTGTTTTCTTCTTTTTTCATGTTAGTTGCATATCAGTCCTGCCTATCTCCTGCAGCCACTTTTTGTTTATATACATTCATTCATTCCAGCACTGACTGCATGACTTTTCTCAGGGTGGGTTTCCTAATGGTGACAAAAGTGGGCCACGCCTGTCTACTGTGTGTTGGAATTGCCACTTTTAGTCTGCATTGGAAGCCTGTGTGACAGGGTGACAATGCAGGAGTACAGCTGGTAGATAATAACAGTGTGTTCACAGAATTTTTTTTTACAAAGTATGAACTGGGATATTTTGGGCACCAATTAAACACAAATATAGTTTGTGTTTTTCATTACTTTATTGAAACTTGAATACAAAATTCCCATAAAAAGGTATCGGCTTTATCATATTAATCAGCCATATATCAGCTGATAAATCTGTAGGGCCACAGTTGGCCAGATATTTTTCTTACATCAAAACCTCCCAACATACAAATGTTACAGTATAAAGTTTTACAATGGTCAAATCTCGACGTGTTTCGATTTAGAAAAATTTTCTTTAGGAAAAGAGGTGGTTGATCTGAAATACAGTTGTAAAAATGAAAAGAACCTGTTCATATTAAATAAACAATTAGCTATCTATGGTTTCTTAAAGCAGAGCTCAAGTCTCTTAAGGGAAAATTAAAAGTCAGCAGCTACAAAAACTGTAGCTGCTAACTTTTAATAAACACACACTCACCTGTCCTGGGATCCAGAGGCTTACCCAGCCATTTTCTCCCTTTGTCCTCCCTCACCAGCATCTTTACTATTGGCACCCGGCTGTGACAGCTTGCAGCTTCACAGCCGGTTGCCCACTGCACATGTGCGAGCGGCGCTGGGCTCTGTGACTGGTCCCGCAATCTTCTTTGACCTGTCATGTGTCCCAGAAGACTTTGGGAGGGGGGAGGGAAGGAGAACTTCTGCCTCCGATCCCCTAGGCCAGTGATGATGAACCTTGACACCCTAGCTGTTTTGGAACTACATTTCCCATGATGGTCCAACTACACTGCAGGGTACTTGAGCATCATAGGAAAGGTAGTTCCAAAACATCTGGAGTTCCAAGGTTCGCCATCAATGCCCTAGGCAATCAGAGCAGAAGTAGAAGCGGGTACCTGTCAAAATCGGGTACCGGCTTCCCCCTTCCTTCCCAAAAGCTCCATTTCAAAAACAGGAGCAGAGGAGGAGGCCTTAAAACAGAAATTTCCTTTTTGGGTGGAGCTTCGCTTTAACAATGTACATGAGCAACTTACATCAAGCTTTATTAGAACAGCAGGTATTATCAGCTGACCACTATTAAATGTTTATAAACCACAGACCACCCCCACAGAGTAGAAAGCTAGGGAGCACAATGGTGCAAGGATACTGGCTAGATGAAATCCACAGTGAAATATATATATTAAATGGTTTGATTGTTCAAAATGAAGCAGAAAAAGCAAAGTCCCTATTCTCAGTGTAAGAAGAGAGCATAAAACAAGGAAAAGACCAGTTGGGCATCAAAGACTAAAATTATGAAGTAGTGCTGTATACAGAAATTCCCTGGATTACCTGGAAAATATACAGATAGTCATCAAATCAGGGTATATGGTCTACAAGGTAGGTTAGAAACAGTATATAAGTATATATCTCTATGTATATGAAGGTTATTGTATTGCTCTGTATATATTAAAATTGAAATACGAAAAAGATAAATATTGCCCTGCTTGGTACAAGCAAAGTCTTACCTAATTGTCAGACCAAAAAAAAATCAATACCGCATCTTTGTAATTGCTAAGGCATATCTCAAAAGGCTCAGAGAAGTCAGATAAGGTGAAGGTGGGCCACCATTTTATATGCCCAGTCCTAAGGCCAAACCAAGAAAGAGACACGAAAAATGATGAAGTCATACAAAAAATATTCTCCAAAAGTACAAAGGAGCCCTATAACAGGAAGCATATTAACAAGGACATTTATGGTAGGATCAACAGGTATTATTTTAATGAAAGCTGCAGATTTAAAAATATTTAAAGCTACTTGAAATTACATTAACATGTAAAGTTTATATTAAAAAAAGTTTAGTGAGTGGGTTTACATATATTTTAAAAGAAAAAAAATATGTATATTTACATTTTACTTTTATTCAAGTTATTATGCATTGCATTTTAATATTCCAAGAGTGCCATGAAAGACAGAAAAGTCAGAAAAGCAGCCATCCACCTCAATCTCAAAATAATGCAAACATTTCCAACTCATGTTCACACAGCCTCACACAAAGTTAATTAGCAAGGCAGTAGCAACAGTGGGTTCTATCAAGCTTACAGTAAAGAGGCACAGGTTTGCTAAAGCTCTGTCATACCAAGAATAGAAGCTCATAGTGTGCATTGAAATTAGAGTAAGCAATTTCAGTATGTGAGAGGAATTGGTACAACTGTGCAAGACTGAAGGTAAGGCTGGAGTTCAGATTTAAGTCAACCATTCAAGTTATTGTGCATTCCACCCCATCTAATAATGTGAAAATTGTTATAAAGGTTGTATATATCCAACTCCATTTTTTTGAGGTTACATTCAGCCAGATCTGACTTACCAGGTTTTGGGGGAGAGTAAATAATCTAGATTTGTATTTTACGTGGTCTCACAAAGGAAGAGCTCCCCCTCTTTGTCTTCCAAGCAGTTGGTCATATTGTCCACACTAGATCCAATGTTCTTCTATAATATATAGACTTATTCATAAACAAACCACATTAAATGATGCAGCTTTGTATCCTCAATCCTTTATGATTCTCTCTGTTGTTTCAGACTATGAAACCCAATTACAGAAGATAACAAAAGAAGACACAATATGTTATATGATTTTTGTGTATAGCTCCTCTATATTTACCTATACTGTTCACTCTTCATACTTCTAAAAACCTGTCACCAGTGGTTTGCGAACTATCCACTAATACTTTTTCTTAAAATGTTTAATATTTTTATTAAAGCTTATTTTTTTTTATGAATAAACTAGTTTATTTAATCTGCTTCTCCTTTATCTTAACGTGTACCTGTGATTTGGGTTGATTTCCTAAAGGATTTTTTTTTTTTTTTTTTTTATCACTTAAACTTTTCAATCAAGTGCAAAACTGATTTTTTTTTTTTTTTTTTTATTCTGCACATAATTGGATGTTGAAAGTGAAAATGTGTGCAGGGAAACTCAGCAAAACATGGAATTACTAAATATGCATGACAATGCACGAGAAAACGCAAACACATACCTTGTTGCGCATAATAACACATAATGGCATGCATTTTCACAATACAAAGGATACATTTTAAAAGCAGTGAATCTGGCATTTAACAAACATTTCCTGCAGGTGACTTGTCCCAGTACATGTGTTTTTTTAAATGACAATAATTTATTTACCACCAGTGGATGCTTGGTGAAAGTCCCATTTACTGCTTTATAAATTTACTCTCTTTAGAGTTTAATAATCTATTTAGATTTTTAGCTTGTCAGCAACTTAAAAGAGGTGCTGCAGTGAGGAAATATCATGTACTAAGTATTGTCTCATCCTCTTTAACCACTTCAATACTGGGCACTTTCACCCTCTTCCTGCCAAGGCCAATTTTAGGCTGTCAGCCCTGTCAAACTTTGAATGACAATTGAGCAGCCATGAAACGCTGCGCCCATATGACATTTTATCATTTTTTTCCACACAAATAGAGCTTTCTTTCGGTAGTATTTAATCACCACTGGATTTTTAGTTTTATAAATGGAAAAAAAAATGAAATTTTGAAAGAAAAAATTTGTTTTTTTTCATTTCTGTTATAAAATTTGCAAATAAATAATATTTTTTCTTAAATTTAAACCAAAATGTTTTCTGCTACATTTCTTTGGTGAAAATAACCCAAATCACTGTATATTATTTTGTCTGTAGGAAATTTATAGAGTCCACAAACTATGGTATATACAGTGGGGAAAATAATTATTTGATCCCCTAAAGATTTTGTAGGTTTGTCCACTTACAAAAAAAAATGAAGGGTCTATAATTTTTATCATAGGTGTATTTTAAACGATAGCGACAGAATATCAACCAAAAACCCAGAAAAAAAAAACCACATGATACAAATGTTATAAATTGAGTTTCAGTTCAGTGAGTAAAATAAGTATTTGATCCCCAAGCAAAACATGACTTAATACTTGGTAGAGAAACCTTTGTTGGCAAGCACTGAGTGAGGTAAGATGTTTCTTGTAGTTGGTGACCAGGTTTGCACACATCTCAGGAGATATTTTGGCCCACTCTTTTTTTACAGATCTTCTCCTAAGGTTTCTTGACTGTCGCTTGGCAACTCGAAATTTCAGCTCCCTCCATACATTTTCTATAGGATTAAGGTCTGGAGACTCCCTAGGCCACTCTATGCCCTAATGTGCTTCATCTTGAGCCACTCCTTTGTTGCCTTTGCAGTATGATTTGGATCATTGTTATGCTAAAAGACCCATCCACTACCCTTCTTTGGTGTTCTGGCTGAGGGAAGAAAGTTCTCATCCAAGATTTTACAATACATGGCCCCATCCATTGGCCCCTCAATGCAGCAAAGTCAGTTTGTACCTTTAGCAGTGAAACAGCCCCAAAGCATTTTGTTTTTACCTCTGTGCTTGACTGTAGCGATGGTGTTCTTAGGGTCATAGTCCGCATTTTTCTTCCTCCCAACATGGCAAGTTCCCCTCCTCAAGAAGGCACATGTACAGTCATGCCATTGAACATCTAAATTATTCAGAGAAGGATTGGAAGAAAGTGCTGTGGTCAGATGAGACCAAAATCTAGCTCATTGGCATTAACTCGACTTGCCGTGTTGGAGGCCCTTCATTTCTTTGTAAGTGGGCAAACTTACACAATCTGCAAGGGATCAAATATTTATTTTCCCCACTGTATATCTGAAAATTGATTAGTCTTGATGTACTGATGTCCTATCTCATTTCTTAAGGCCCGAAAATGCCAGTACAGTCCCTAGGTCCTCTTTTTGGAAAGTAGGCATCACAAGTTATTTAGTAAGAGGCATGGCGAGTTTTTTGAAGTTGTATTTTTTGGTCACAATTTATTATTATTTTTTCTTTTTTACATACTGTCACCAGTGCAGTACAGTGTCATCATATAATTGGTGTTGTGGTGATCAGGGACACTGAACTGACTGGTGACAGTATGTAAAAAAAAGAAAACATTTTTTAAAAAGAATAAATTATCTGTCGTATTTTCTTTTAGAAGAAGTAGACACATCCAAATAGCTTCAGGTCTTTTCAACTCACAGTCTTGCCGGGGCAACCACCTCTGCCCCCTGCATTGCAAGCACTCTAATTCCCTATATGTTCATTAATAGTAATGGTGATTGGATTTTGCATGTACAGAACATGTGCCAATGTCTTGGTGCACACGTAAATGCCCTGGTGTCTTGGCATGAATGTGCAGCACATGTCCCGATGTCCCAGTGTGCATGTACAGTATATACAATATCAGTGGCAGCTGGTGCATGATAATTTGGGGCGGCTGCAGATCCACCACCCCCCCCCCCCAGCAGAACGGACGGCGGACGGCAAATAACCCCCCTCAGCGGGACGGACGGATGGCCAATACACCATCCCCCCAGCAGGACGGCCAGCGGAACGGAGCCAGCATTCTTACCTCCTCTGGCCATGCATCTCCTCCCCCTTCCTGGCCAATGGCCAGTAAAATTGCTTCTCTTTTCAGGCAATAAGGAAAGGGGTCTCACGACCCATTCCCTGATTGGCTAGGAGGAGAGTCAGTGTGATAATAGGGAATATTTATTTGCAATTGTCATACAACTGGGTGGGCTCAGGGTGCAGTGCTCTGCGCCCAAGCCCACCCTTTTTTGAAGCCTATTAGAGCCTCTGGCTCTAATCAGGTGCTTAAAAAAAAAAAAAAAACCCTATTGGAATCCATGCATCCGGTGCCCTGCATGTAGATTAGGGGGCCAGATGCATCGATGGTGGGGCGGCACCCCTGCGCCCCCAACGGACGGGCTGCCACTGTACAGTATGCTGGTATGACCATAATGTATTAGTCCGTAAGCTTCTGTTAGCAAGGATGGGACTGATGTGTTTCTACAATCTCTGTGAGTCCTTGTACAATGTCAGCAATATATAAAACAGGAAAAAATATGTAAAAGTAAAAATAAACAGAAAATTCCTATCATACTTACCGTAATTTTCCTTTCCTGATAGTCTCCATGGCAGCCTACATGTGGGTTAACCCCGCCTCCACTCCAAGGGTATAGGACCCCCCTCCCATAAATTTCAGCTCTCAGGTACAGCAGGTGTTCCATATCTTAGCCGAATCCAAGACGAGAGGGTGGGTACTCCAGGTGCCATGGAGACTATCAGGAAAGGAAAATTACGGTAAGTATGATAGGAATTTTCCGTTTTCCTGTCTGTCTCCATGGCAGCCTACGTGTGGGAAATAACTAGCTCACTCCACACGGGTGGGAATGCTTTAGCAAAGAAAATTTTAATTCATGCTATTTGCAGACAAAACAGTCAAACCAAAATTAACTGAGGACAGAGAAGCAGGCTCTACACAATAGTGGGTCATAAAAGTATTGACTGATGACCACGAAGCCGCTCGGCAAATCACATCTGGAGCCACGTGCCGCGAGGCCGCCCAGGAAGTAGAGATACTCCTTGTAGAGTGCGCCGTCACCGCCTCCGGAGGAGCCAGCCCCTCAGCTCTATAGGCCTGTTGGATAGCTGCCACTATCCATGAAGCGATAGTCCTGGATGAAGCAGATTTACCTCTGTTCTTTCCCCAGAACAGGACAAAGAGGTTGTCAGACTGCCTGAATGGTGCAGTTGCTTGAAGATAAGCTTTCAAGGATTCTCCTACATCCAATGGATGAGGATTGGACTCATTAGATGACCGGAAAGTAGGCAGGACGATCTCCTGATTCTGGTAAAACACCGAGGTGACTTTCGGATTTGAATTCAGCCTGGGTATTAGTACTACCCGATCCGGGAAAAAAGTCAAGAATGGTTCTTTACATCCGAGAGAACTTAATTCAGAGACCCTTTTAGCCGAAGTAATGGCTACCAGGAAGACAGTTCGGATGGTCAGGTCCTTGATAGAAGAAGAGGAATCTATGCCCGTTTTTGAGAGGGCATTTAGGACAAGAGGTAGATCCCATTTCGGGAACCTAGGTCTTCTCTGAGGATTGAGCCTGACTGCTCCTTTGAAGAATTGTTGAATCAGTGGGTGTTGGGCCCACATGACCCCGGAGAAGGCCGACAAGGCCGAAACTTGAACTCTAAGAGTTGCCACTGAAAGGGGCATATCCAGACCCGTATGAAGAAAACGTAGTATTTCTTGAATCCCAGGGACTGAGGAAGACATACCTTCAGGATATGCAGACTTCATGAATCTTGCCCAGATTCTACAGTATACTCTATTAGTACTTGGTCGTCTCAAGGTGGAAATGGCTGTAGATGGGCAGCCGAGCGATTCCAAACTTTCCCTCTCAAGAACCAGACCGTCAACCAGAGAATTGCAGGACAGGGGTGCACTGATGTTCCCTGAAGAAGCAAGTCTGGTCTGAGGGGAAGAGGGACCGGGTCCCGATAACTCAGTTGTAGGAACAGCGGAAACCATGGCCTGTTCGGCCAGAAAGGCGCCACCATCACTATCTCCACATCTTCCGCTTGAAGTCTTTGCAGAAATTTGAGAATGATGGGTACTGGAGGAAAGGCCTAAGCCCTGCTGATCTCCCACCTGTCGGTTAGCGCATCTGTCCCGTAAGCTTGATGGCATTTGCCTCTCGTGACATACTTCTCCAACTTGTGGTTGCAAGGGGAGGCGAACAGATCGACTTCCGGAGATACTCCCAACGACAGAATCCATTTGAACGACTCCACATGGAGAGACCATTCGTTGTGGTTCAACTGGACCCTGGACAGAAAATCTGCTTGAACATTCTGTGAACCTGGAATGTAAACTGCCGAGATGTTTACTAGGTGAGTCTGGGCCCAGGACATGATCGGGTCTAATTCTCGTAGCAGAGAGAGACTCCGTGTCCCACCTTGTCTCTTCACATAAGACACTGCCGTGGTGTTGTCCATCCAAATCATTACAAATTTCCCCTCTAGCAGGTGTTGGAAAGATCGAAGACCCTGGTAGGCTGCTCGGAGTTCCAGTATATTGGAGACTGGAGTGTGTCTCTGAAAAGACCATCTCCCCTGTGTCATCTCTGTCAGACAATGAGCCCCCCAGCCTGAGTTGCTGGCGTCTGCTGTGATTATAGTCCATGAGACTGGAACCAGAGAGTGACAGTTGAGCAGATTCCTGCGTTGCAGCCACCAAAGAAGACTGTATCTCATGCTGGAGGAGATATGAATGTATTGATCTTTCTCTTCTGTGTTCCATTGTTGTAGGAACCCTTTCTGGAAGGGCCTCATATGCCAGAGAGCCCATTTGACCATTGGAGCCGTGGACACCATGGTGCCAATGATTTTGAGGCACTGAGAGGCTTTCAGCTGAGGAGAAGAAGGAGCCGGAAGGATTCTCTCCCTCACTACCGGTATCTTCTCTAATGGGAGAGAGATTGAATTCTCGACGGTGTCGAATTGCGCCCCAAGATAGACTAGGCGCTGAGTGGGCTCCAGCTGACTCTTTTGTAGGTTTAGCAGCCAGCCAAACTCTTTGAGGGTCGATATGACCTGATCTCTGTGTGCCAATAACTGATCCTTCTCTTGAGACAGAAGCAGAAGATCGTCTAAGTAATGATGTAGACGTATACCTTTCAATCTTATGAAGGCTACCACTGCTAGAAGAACTTTGGTGAATACTCTGGGCGAGGTAGACAGGCCGAAGGGTAGGAAAATGAATTGTAGATGCTGATTCTGAACACAGAAGCGAAGATATTTGTGGAAGTCGGTTGCCACAGGTACATGAAAGTACGCATCTTTCAAATCTATTGAGGCGAGCCAGTCTCCCGGCAGTACTGCCCTTTGAATAGTTGAGAGTGTTTCCATCTTGAATTTTTCGTTCTTTATGAACTTGTTCAGATATGTGAGATCTATAACAGGCCTCCAGGCCCCGTTCTTCTTCTGGACTAAGAAGAGGGGTGAGTAAACCCCTTGAAATTTTTCTTGTTCTGGAACCGGAGCTACCACTCCTTGAGCCACCAAAGCGTCTACATAGGCGAGCAAGACTTCTCTTCTCTCTTCTAGACAGGGTAAATGAGTTGAGATGAATCTTGGAACTGGATCTGCCAGAAATGACCATCTGTGGCCTGTAGAGACCGTCCTGACGGTCCAAAAGTCCGTGATTGAGGCCGCCCAGACATGCTGAAAATGGAGAAGACGTGCCCCCACCTGACATGCCCGGACGGCCCAATCTCAAAAAGATTTAGTGGAATCTTGTCCAGCAGGCGCTGGATTTTTTGATGACCTCCGAGTAGAGGATTGACCACCTCTCCAGTTTCTTCGGAAATCTCTATTAGGCTTGTAAGAGCGTGCATCTCTTGATCTCTCCGTGTATTGCCTCCTAGGTTGAGGCTTCTTCTGACCGAACAATCGTCTGTCCTGCGGGAGGAAGCCTGACTTTCCGCCAGTAGCCTTGGCAATGGCGCTGTCTAGTTTATTTCCAAAAAGGGAAGTACCCTCAAAAGGGATCTTACACCATGCCTGTTTAGAGGCTGGATCCGCAATCCACGGGCGAAGCCACAAGGCCCTCTTTGCTGTTACTGAGGATAGCATTGATCTGGACAGAAGACGCAGAACATCGATAGATGCTTCTCCTAAAAACACTGAAGCCAGCTTGAGTTCGTGAATAGGGGAACTTTCTACGGCTTCTTCCGAGAGACTTCCAAGTTTGGATTCTATATCGGATACCCAGACTTCCATGGCTTTAGACATCGTTGCTAATGCTATCACAGGTTTGCAGGCCGCGCCGGCCATCACAAAGATCCTCTTTAGGTCCAGATCTATCTTCCTATCCAAAGGGTCTTTGAAAGAGACCGCGTCATCCAGTGGCAAAGTGACATGCTTTGCTAATCTTGTAACTGCCTCATCCACAAGAGGAGCAGATTCAAGACGGGCGACATCTTCAGGTTTAAAGGGATATAATTTCCCAAGTTTGGAGGATAAGGAAGACTTACTATCCCCTTTACTCCACTCTTCAGTAATCACCTCTTGTAATTCAGAGAGGGAAGGGAAGTTGACACGCTCCTTACCAAGGTGCTTGAAGAACTTCCGCTGCTTTTTCTGAGGAGACACAGGATCCTCCCATCTGAGAGCTTCTTTAATGGCTCTGATCAGGGGTGAAACCAGGGCGAACTCAAAGCCGCCTACAGCCCCTTCTTCTTCCGAATCACTGTCAGATGATTTTGCAGAAGTAATGCTCAGTTGAGAGGGGCCTTGATCTTCCTGCACTTCCGCTGGAGAACTAGATGTAGTGGGACCAGGTGGTGGGACTGTACCCCATTCTTTCAGGGACTGTTGTACTATTCTCTTCACTAGAGATTCCAATCCTTGATCCTTCTGCACCCTCTCACCGGCTGCTTGAGCAAAACATGGCTCACATAGGGACTTGTCCTCCGGGACATATGCCCCACAACCCCAACAGGCTCTCTGGTATTTGCGGTGACTCTGGTATTGTTTATGGTGTCTGGGGGAGGAATTAGAGCGTCTCCCTTGCTGCCTACTCCCTGGTGGAGATTCACGGCGTTTAGATCTGGAGGATGAACTCCCACGAGGTCTGACAGGGTCTCTTTCTTGTGGTAAATCAGGCCTGGAAGAGGTGATTGAAAAAGAGAAAATCAGGGAGACACTGGATTTAGCCATGACCTAGGGACCAGCAAGCCCTCCCCGCCCCCCCCCTCTGAAAAATGCCAGCACCCACCTGTTGTGAGAGGGCTGGCCACAGGAGGGCGGTGGCGCAGGATCCATACTTCAGGCCAAACAGCCAGACTGATAAAGAAAGGTAATACACATCAGACACCATGTCAGTGATACACTGTGAGGTAACAACCATCCCCCCCCCCCCCCTCTGCAGTCAAGTCTCCATTGCACATACCTGTAGCAAGGCATCCAGAGACACTGGGAAGCTGCCGCAACGCCCACAGTACATTCCCAAAGTACAGGGGAATCATCAGCTGTTTAAATCTCCCGCCGGAATGACGTCAGCGGTGATGCGGTCACTGACGCTACTGCGCATGCGCGGGACCACAAAGCGTCTACCGATTGGACGCTAGGAGCAGAGGAGGAAGAGGAAGGGTTTGCTGGAACGCAGGAAGCGTTCCAGGGCCATTGGGCCAAACAAACATATTGTACAGCGATAGGAAAGAGACAGACAAAGTGCACATAAATAACAAATACCGCTGCCATGAAGGGATGCAATGCGAATCTTCAGACCCATGTCAGAAAATGCAGATCAAGCTTCAGTCAACCGCAGAGAGCAAGAGATTTTAAATGTCACTCACCCGCCCGTGGCTGGGCCCTGGACATGCAGACACCATCCAAAGTATCCTAAGGTAAGCTGGACGTAGTAAGACATCAGAAGTGTAGGTCCTTGGAGGAGGACAAAAAATGAACACCTGCTGTACCTGAGAGCTGAAATTTATGGGAGGGGGGTCCTATACCCTTGGAGTGGAGGCGGGGTTAACCCACACGTAGGCTGCCATGGAGACAGACAGGAAAGTACATTTTTCAAAAGCATAATAAAATAAAACTATAGAAATGGACATACTGGAGAAGGAAAGCACGGTTTACCACATTTTCTGTCCTTAGTAAAGTATTGTACAAATGTTTTTTTAAACGTTTTAACAGTGATACTTAATGTCACTTTTTGTAACTTCAACCAGACTTTCTCATTTTATCAATTTCTATTAAGATCCGTATCTTCTACTTTCAGAGTGTTTAAATTTTGTTTGTTTGGAAAAAACAGGATTTTAAAGTGTGGGCTGTATTGGGTTATTTATGGCATATGGATGTGGTTTTTGTAATGAGTCAGAACTGGTGCTAGGGACATTTCACAATTAATGTTCGTACATCCGCATGTAAACATTAAAGTGTCCATACATGGTCAGTTGCGTGTCAAAAAGTAAAAGCCTAAGTTTAATCAGAAATTTAAAAAAAAAATTGTTTCTGTTGTGCTGCTGTCTCCACTATCAGCTGAAATCTTCCTCCATTGACTTCCCCACTCCCACCACCACCGGGGTTTAATAGAGCCCTACAGAGCTATAACAAGCACTCTTCCAGAGTTCTTGACTATGACTGCATTTTCTGACCAGCTCCCCTATTCATAAAAGCCGTTACTAGTACTACAGCATCTATTATTGAAACGTGATCAATAAATGGAGGACAGGTTGATGATCGAAAGGTCTGCCCCCTCTGTTCATAAATCATGTTTTATTAAAAAAAAAAAAGACTGTAGTGTAGCTTCTATGGATGGAGGAAGTAGGTGGAAGAAGAGGGCATAGATGGGCACTCTTCATGAATACCTGTCACAGCTCTGTAATAATCCCTGTCACACTGAAGATTACAGGGGCACGGTGGGAAGAATTGATGGAGGAAAATTTCAGCTAATAGAGTAGACAATAGTACAAGGGACAATTCCACATCCTACTCACTGACTGATAAAGATGAGAAGCTCCCTTGCCTGGCATCATATATATGTGTATGTGTATAATACATATAAGTGTGTGTATATATACCCCTATACACAAGTTCAGATGTCATGCCTGACTCCAAAGACCCCAAAAAAATGCCCAAAAAAAACACCTGCGCCAAAAAAAACATCCAGGTGTGTTATTGCAGGCTTTTTTTTTGGGCATTTTTTGGGGTCTTTGGAGTCAGGCATGACATCTGAACTTGTGTATAGGGGTATGTATACACACACACTTATATGTATTATACACATACACATATATAGGTGTGAAAAGAGCAGAACACTATGCTTGCGCTAATGAAATAATTAACAGGCATATGGCTCTGCTCCTATCACACCTATATGTGTGTATGTGTATAATACATATAAGTGTGTGTGTATATATACCCCTATACACAAGTTCAGATGTCATGCCTGACTCCAAAGACCCCAAAAAAATGCCCAAAAAAAAAACGCCTGCAATAACACACCTGGGCGTTTTTGGCACAGATCTTTTTTGGGCATTTTTTTGGTGTCTTTGGAGGCAGGCAAAACATCTGAACCTGTGTATAGGGGTATATATACACACATACTTATATGTATTATACACATACACACATATAGGTGTGATAGGAGCGGAGCCATATGCCTGTTAATTATTTAATTAGCACAAGCATAGTGTTCTGCACTTTTCACACCTATATATGTGTAGGTGTATATATACATACATGTGTGTGTATATATACCCCTATACACAAGTTCAGATGTCATGCCTGACTCCAAACATGTCCTCAAAAAAGCCCTATAAAAGCCTGCAGCAAAAAGCAGGCTGACCGGAGAGAAGCCATATCGCTGCTCTGTAAGTCACATAAGAGAAAACGATCTTTTCTCTATAGCGGTCACCCTGAAATGGAAGGGTTTGGTCACCCTGCCATAGCAGTCAGCGTCAGTTCACCCTGCACTACACTACGGTCACCCTGGCACTTAACACTTTCCCTACAGAAACTTGATTTTTGAAGCTAACTATAGTGGAAAATAGCACCCTAACTACACTAGATATCCCTTTCCTCACACTAATAATTGCTAAATGACACTTTTGAAGCAGAAGTAACAGAACTGCTTCCACTCTCTTCCATGTCCCTGTATTAAAATGCTAGGAATTTGGCGGGGCTATCTTATATACTGGGGGGCGTATTCACTAATGATTGGCCTCTGGACCCACTAGTCACTCCAATCACATTCCTAGCATTCTCCTGCCCCCTCAATTGGCTTTTACTAATGGTTCTGGTCCAATCATGGGCTTTTAAAGCCCATTTCCTGGCCCATTGCATTTTGGTCGGTTCTGGTTGCCAAATTCTGAACTTTTTCAGCAAAAAGTTCTAAATTCGGCCGAACCTCGAACAGTCAATGTTCGGGTCGAACCGATGGTCGACTCGAAACGTTCGATCATCCCTATTAATCACACAAAAAAAGTTCTTAAAAACTGTCGTTTTTGATAGAGAGCCAATTATTGAAAAAGTTATTGAAAAATGAGATTTCTTTGGATTTAGTGTCTGGGGGGTCTAAAAAGTGTACCTGTACCTGAAGTTTCAGCTCTGTAGCATGTCCAGAACCAGAAAAAAAAGATCATTTTTCTTAGAATTTTTTGTAGCGCAGGGATGGGGTTCCACTCCTTTCACACCTGGGCGTTTTTGTTTCAGGCGTTTATTGGGCCTTTTTTGGGTGTCTTTGGAGGCAGGCATGACATCTGAACTTCTGTATAGGGGTATATATATAGATATATGTGTGTGTGTATATATATATGTATATATATATATATATATATATACAGTGGGTACGGAAAGTATTCAGACCCCCTTAAATTTTTCACTCTTTGTTATATTGCAGCCATTTGCTAAAATCATTTAAGTTCATTCTTCTTCCTCATAAATGTACACATAGCACCCCATACTGACAGAAAAACACAGAATTGTTGACATTGTTGCAGATTTATTAAAAAAGAAAAACTGAAATATCACATGGTCCTAAGTATTCAGACCCTTTGCTCAGTATTTAGTAGAAGCCCCCTTTTGATCTAATACAGCCAGGAGTCTTTTTGGGAAAGATGCAACAAGTCTTTCACACCTGGATTTGGGGATCCTCTGCCATTCCTCCTTGCAGATCCTCTCCAGTTCTGTCAGGTTGGATGGTAAACGTTGGTGGACAGCCATTTTTAGGTCTCTCCAGAGATGCTCAATTGGGTTTAAGTCAGGGCTCTGGCTGGGCCATTCAAGAACAGTCACGGAGTTGTTGTGAAGCCACTCCTTCGTTATTTTAGCTGTGTGCTTAGGGTCATTGTCTTCTTGGAAGGTAAACCTTCGGCCCAGTCTGAGGTCCAGAGCACTCTGGAGAAGGTTTTTGTCCAGGATATCCTTGTACTTGGCCGCATTCATCTTTCCCTCGATTGCAACCAGTCGTCCTGTCCCTGCAGCTGAAAAACACCCCCACAGCATGATGCTGCCACCACCATGCTTCACTGTTGGGACTGTATTGGACAGGTGATGAGCAGTGCCTGGTTTTCTCCACACATACCGCTTAGAATTAAGGCCAAAAAGTTCTATTTTGGTCTCATCAGACCAGAGAATCTTATTTCTCACCATCTTGGAGTCCTTCAGTAGTGATGTACCGAACGGTTCGCCGGCGAACGGTTCCCGGCGAACTTTGAACGTTCGCGTTCGCCGCTGCGGGTGAACATATGCGATGTTCGGTCCGCCTCCTATACATCATCATTGAGGCAAACTTTGACCCTGAATCTCACAGTCAGCAGACACATTCCAGGCCAATCAGCATACCTCCCTCCCACACCCTCCCACCTCCTATAAATAAGCAAGGGCAGCATCCATCTTAGATCATTTCTGTGTTACTGAGAGCAGGGAAAGTGCTGCTGCTGCTGCTGTTATAGCTAGGGACAGTTAGTCAGTGTTCCCGGTCTTGTTAGCCAGTGTTCTTGGTACACTCCTGCTGTAAGGACAGCACCCCAAAAAGCCCTTCCTAGGGCTGGTATTTGAGGTTTTTTTTGGATATATATATATATATATATATATATATATATATCTATTGTCCCCAAAAAGCCCTTTTGAGGGCTGGTATTTGTGTAATTTTTTTTGTTCTGTGATATATATATATATATATATATATATATATATATATATATATATATATATATATATATATATATATATATTGTCCCCAAAAGCCCATTTGAGGGCTGGTATTTGAGTATTTTTTTTATATATATATATATATATATATATATATATCTATTGTGCACTGCAGTTACCTGCCCGCTGTGTGTGAGAGGCCACAGACCCACCACAGACTGTACTGTGTGCACACCACACTCATTTCGGGGTGGCACAGGCACAGTACCTTGCATTTTAAAAAATATTTTTTCTTTTCCTCTGTCATAATTGCAGTGAGTGCTGTGTCAGGTCCACAGAGTGTACTGTACCCACTGCAGTGCATTGCCCACCACTGATATATATACGGTGGCACAGCATCTTGTTGCAAATTGAAAAAAAATATATTTTTTATTATTGCAGTTGCCTGGGCTGCCAGTGACTGTCAGGTCCACAGAGTGTACTGTGCCCACTGCAGTGCCACTGCCCACCCACCACTGATATATACGGTGGCATATTATATATATATAATTATATATATATAATTTGGTGTATGTATGTATGTGTGTGTATGTATGTATGTATATAGATAGATAGACAGATAGACAGACAGACACAATATATATTATCGAAAATATATATATATTAGAGACAATATATATACTATGTATATATTATATACAATATATATACAATATATATACATTATAGACAATATATATACATTATAGAATATGTTATATACCATATATTAGTGTATATAATAGGGAACAGGTTCATATCTCTGAACTTTCTATATAGATATTGATAGTCATACCCTGCTTTAAGTAGACTCACTTTATATACAATCGTGAGTAAGGACACAGCTTGTTCAGCTTGCCATGACACTGCTCACAAACCATAAGTGATAGGGATAACAAACTTAGGGAGCAACGAGAGGGTACCCAGAACTACACCATATCCATTTTGTGGCTGGCCAGCTTGCCTAGGTAATCTATCATGTCATAGTCCAGGATCCCCTTAACATGCTCCCACATGGTTTGGGAGCAAGGCCATGTCAATGTGGCCAAAATTTACAATGGAGCTGGTGTATTTTCATGCATTGAGAAAAGAAAAAAGGGATTGCTTCACTTTAAGTACATTTTCGGTTTACATACATGCCCTGGTCCCATTGTGTACTTAAAGTGGGGTATGCCTGTATATAGATAGATTTGATTAGTTTCTACTTTTACACAAAATGAAACACAATTATCTGTGACAGATTGCTCTGACGCTTTGGAATCTGTCTAGATAAAGACAAATGTATTTACCCTTTTCATATATGCAAGATTAGAAACATTATATTCCCTAAATACATAATGCCAAAAATTATTGCCTTACATACATCCATACACACTGCAAGCTCTGCACCGTTTGTCTTTTCGGAGACTCGCCATCATAAGCTGGATCTGCACACAGCAGCTAATTTGTTCACCTGAGATGGAATCAGTGCTCACAAAAATATGGACTGGTCATGTCTTCAAAGGATTGCATTGGACAACTCACCTCTAAACGAAACACATGAGTGTATAATCACTTGTCTTAATGGATCACATTCCCAGCACACGCATCTCACACTGCCATATGTGTTTCAATGGGGGTGTCCATTGCAAGTTAAATACGCCCCCAGATCCCATTGCTTTGTTAATTTACAGATATAACTGGAATCTGATGGCACTGCTGTCAACCACTATGCCATCAAATTCTGCTGGGGAACTTTAAAAAGGATTATGTGTGATTGTGTGGATAATTCTGACACATTAAATTCACATCTCCCACATCCCATGTGCTCCTCTTGCAGGAATAGCGAATCCAGGGTAATTCAGCACAGCATAATGAACAGACACACCCAATCAGACAGCTCATGTTAAAAGGGACCTGAAAAGCAATCTGCATGGCTTGCTTTTCCAAGCATTGGCTAGTTTAGTGAGCCTGGACTAATAACAGTCACTGTAATGCTACCCATACTGCTGTCCTTTTAACATATGACAAAAGTTGATACTTATGCTACATGTGTGTAAAGTTACTTGCACCCTGCTAAATGGACAGCAATAAGGTTGTAAATACAGTGACTGTAATTAACATGCCAAGGGCTATGAATTGTACATGTATTCTAGCTAAATATAGCAGCTTCATTAGGAAATATTTAATTTACATCTCTCTTATCTCCATCTCTGCTGCATGTTATTTTGGCATAGGAATTCTATCCCATTAGCAGAGGAAGCACAAGGCTGTGCAGTGATGGACAGTGCACCCTGTGTACCCATTGGCTAAGGAGGCAGCAGGAAGTGGATCAGCCTGCCTCCTGTTACCTCCTCAGCCAATGAGTAGCTGAAAGGCTCTTAAGTCCCTTCCTCCTAACATCTCCTGAGTCCCAGGCCTTCCAGCTAGTTTAGTGTGCTTACTATGCATTTATCCTTCGGCGCTTCTCCTGCCTTATGTGTCAACTGGCTACTGTCTCCTGCACACTTCATGGATGGTGGGTCAGGGGCCCCTACAGGCACTCTGGCCCCCTACATGTGTATTGGCTGTCCCCCCCCTGATGGCGGCCCTGGGTGTGTAATGAAAGGACAATTGTCAAAATGTCTAGATCATGTAGAGGAAATCATCAGTTGGGGCAACCTATGTCATGGAGGTAGATTTTGACATCGATGTCTATGTATCCCCAGAAATGGTATTCTTTGTTCTACAAAATCTCAAAGACGACCTAGCATGTTTTTGTAAGACTGTACTTTTTTGGACATACTTGGACTCAAACATACATTGCTCTTTCCACAGCTCCTCCTCCTCTGGGGGTATGATCAGGTGAACGTGCATCTTCACCAAAAGTACAAAATGATGCGTCGTCTCCGGATGAGGCTGCTGCGGAGATTCAACTTCCTGCCTCTGGTGGTTGATCTTCAGCGGGCCTGGAGTGATGCCAAAAGGCGCTCACCCAGGCTCCTGAAAAAGGCTGTGGAGCAAATCTCCGGTAAGTAAAAATATACATGACATGTGACCAGATAGGTTATAATTTTGTGGGTAGGTGGACATGTGTTTAGGTATGCAACAACACAAATACCAACAACCCCCCCCCCCCTCCCCTCCCTCTCGCTCCTACCTTTCCTACCTCCATCAAGTGTCTCTTCACAACCTTTAATACTACTATGTACAGGATTTTTTTTAATGTTTATTTTTTCTCTTCTGCTTCTAGCAAAAGCGGACGGGCGACACCCTTTTGTACTTTTGGTGAAGAAGGGGAGGAGGAGGACTGCCACATTGAACTATGCCTTCAGACGCAGCGAGCCATTTGAGCTGCTACAAATTGTGGATCGTAAGTAGAAAAATGTACGTTTTAGAAATGTCTAATCTCTAATCACATTTCACAGAGCCCCATTTACATCGGAGTCTCCAGACTTACTACACTGTAAGAGGGAAGTATGAAGTCTCTGATGTAAGGAGAGTTCAGGGAACCATTATTTGAGTGGGAAAGCTGGGGACTCTGGTGTAAAAGGGAACTCTGTGGTCACCAAAGCTCCCCCATACATCTGAGCTTACACAGACCCCCTTACACTTCCCTTCCTCAGTCCACCACAGTCAAGGGCACAACAAGTCCCAACGCAGAAGACTACCTGCTTGGACTTGTACTGCTCTCTGTAGGGGACTAAGGAACTACTGCCTGCTATGCTAAGACTTGTAGTGCCCTCTGTTAGGGACTAAGGATTCCTCAGTCCTCCACATTCTAGGGCACTATAAGTCCCAGCATAGTGGGCTGTCATACCTCAGTCCCTCACAGCTCAGGGCAAAAACAACAGAGTTAAACATCTAAAGGACAACTCCAAAACAAACTGACATTATAGAGCATATGGACTCTGTCCATTATTGTTAAAGACCCGCTACCCTTCACCTTCCACCTCGGGTGCTGTCATTGTGTAGGGCAGAGTGCTCCATCTCCACCATGTTTGGCTTTCATGTCAGATATGCAGGACTTGCTCAGCTCCACACTCTTCCCTGGCAACTGACTCTGGCGTCATTGGGGGTCTTTCCTCCTCTAGAAAACACCCAGGGGCCCTCTCCTTGTCCCCCAGCCACCCAGGGCCTTCTTCTCCTCCTCCTCCACCAACCATTTTCGGACTCTTTCAAATTCCCTGGGGCTACTCACCCCTTTGCATAGTAGACACCACAAATCTATGAGCAGCCTGCAAAATATCAAGTCTGGGCCTGGTTACCTGTATGTTACGGGTCCAGGGCGGAACTCTCCTCCCAGAGCAACAACCGATGATAGCAGAGTGAGTTGACCAGGCAGTAACTTCCTACTGGTGCAGGTACACACCTACCGATTCCTCAACATCTTAGGATAACATGATCAGACGGCCAATCCCCAGTCAGAGAAGGAGGAGTAAGTGTCAGTGGACAACAGACACCTGGCAGACGCAGTGATGGGACTGCAGCACACTGCTGCAACTTTTAGATCCGAGGATTGAAAGCAATCTTTGACTTGGGCAATTTCCCTGACTGTGCCCTTCGAAATGTTGGTGCTCCGCCACTGGCTGCAAGGCCCCTGTAGGTGCGAGCCCTTAGGTGACCGTTTAATTTGCATGGTGACCTCCTGTTTTAAAACATGCTCAATGCATCTCATTGGTGTAAGTGCACTTCTATGTTCTGAATTGTAGGAGCATTGAGTATGGTGCTAGCATGATGAGAGGTTACTGCCTATTTGTGTCCATAAATAATATATAATGTATTATTTTTGTTGTTTATTTTTTGGTTTATTTTTGTAGAAACCAGTGATGAGGATCTGGAGCCTCACACTTCTCAGGCCCAGTGTAAGTAATGTGGATGTGCTGTTGTGTTGTGTATTAGGTCGAACTTGGAGGAATGATTGTTTGTTTTGTTTTCTTTTGTGGTTGATGTAACTTCAGCAAGAGAGGAGCCTCAGGCAGGGCCAAGTCGCCTGGATCCGGGCCAGGAAAAAACTGTTGGCCAAGAAGAGGCCAATTGGTCTGACTCAGATGAGGACCTGGGCTCTCCTCAAATGGGAAGTAAGTATTCTACATGTGTTTGTGTGTTCAATGTGTCCTGGGAAATATAAGGGCTGTAATATATATATTTTGACATTGGGGTTTTGTACCAGCTGACATTGAGGATGTTTGTTGTGGAGGACTAGGGAAGAGGGGCCACTGCTTACCCAGTCCACTGTAACTACTACCTTCAATGTTTCCAGACTACTTTCTGTGTGCCTTTATCAAATAGCTTTTGTTCAAGGATTGTATCCGTGTCTTTGTGTTTCTAGGAGATACAACACCATCCCCCTATGAAGGGACACCATCCCCCCATGAAGGGTCTCCCCCATCCTCCCCCACTCCAGGCTCCCCTGAACTAGTCTGTAAGTACCTAAAATTTGATTCTCACATGAATTGTGTGTGCTAGGATGATGTGTATCTAGGATAATCTAAGTTGGAGTCAAAGCAAGTGTAGTTTTGCTATATGTGACAGGAAGGTTGGTCATGAAACACTCTTGCTTAACCTTCATGTTTGAAAGGTGGTTTTGGGGAGCATTACAGGACATGTTATCTTTTGTAAGTTATCTCAAGCCACCCTATTCTAAATTGGTGTTAGTTTCTCTACATTGGAAATGGTGTGCTTTGTACTTGTAAATTTTTTGGGGACATTGTAATTTAATCATGTCCTGATTTAGTCAACACTGAAAATGTGTGTTTATCAATCTTTCATAAATACTCTTCCTCGGTAATGTACCACATTCCAGTTCACAATTTGTGTTCCTTTTGTGCAGTTTCTCCTGAGCCAGCAAGCCCATCCAGTTCGGGGGCCCAAAAAAAACTTGATGATGGTAAGTTGTGTGCTTTTGCAGTAATGTGTCTACTTAGTAAGTGGAGAAATGCTAACTGTGTATGTCCCCGATCAGGCTTCAAGTTGTTCTAAAGGCAGCAGGTTCTTTATGTGAATGCATTCTATGCATTAGTATTCCAAGTGATAGGTGTGCATATTCCCCCTTACTGGGACCATTTTCTTACTGTCTAAAATTTTGCACAAATACTTGTCTGGAACAGACTCCCCCTCCTCCTTAACTGAGGTGACAGCATGCCAATATTGCCTCCTGATGCTGTCACTCCTAATCATTGAGACCATCGGAAGGGAGGGGGGCAAGGCTGGCTCACAGCCTAGTGCCTGAACAGGCACAGGGTGCTTGGCTTCATCTCATGTGCCTCCATAGCAAGCTGCCTGCTGTGGGGTCAACCAACAGGAGGGAGGTGCCTAGAGGTGTGTACAGGGGCCATGTAAAAAGGAGGATTGTTATTTCTCTCGTCCCCAAAAACCTAGAGAGTGTAAGTCTAACCTAATTAGTTTTCCGCAGCCCTCCAAAAATGATATGTTTCCAACACTTAGAACAGGCAGGGCTGAGGCACCAAAAACATCAGAAAAACACAATCAGCACAAAAGCAGGGAGTACGTATCCTTAACGCTACAAGCTTCACCCAGAAGAATGACGCTTGCACTGTACAAATCTGCATCACCACCATATCAAAGTCTAAATAAAACTTTCAGGGAAATGTGGAGGGGTAATGAGTGGGTGTTAGAGCGTTTTCATGACTGCGTAACCTACAGTTAGCGTGAGTCAATTTGTTGATAAACTTTTTCTTCTCTCTTAACACAGCTGGGATGGCGGAAAGGACATCAGGGGAGCAGACACATCTGCTCCGTCCAGAACTGGCCCTCAAAATTCCTAAGGGTGAGTCTCTACTATGTGTCAGGTTCAATCTATAGACAGTAAGAGGGAGAGAGAACGCTCCACAGATTCCAATGGTGATAGAGATAAATGTGTGCACATGTATCGTGTTGACCAATTGAACCCAAAACACCTTACATTCTTCAAAATGATTGCTTGTGTTTACATGCAGAAAAGCCTTTTACTTAGCTTTAGTGGAACTGCTACTAACATTCTAAGCCATCTTATGTAACCTTTTGAACAATTTGCTGTGAAAGTTTGAGTTTAAGGTTTACAACAGCAATTTAGCATATTTGCTTCAGAGTGTTGATAAAAGCCAACCAATAGACTCCTAAGCATATTTGTTGAGGCACATTAATTACAATCCTTGTTTGGATCCTTTTGCATAAAACTAATTGTCATGTTTTTTTCTACCCAGGGCACACCCACCTCACCTACGAGGTCCTCCTGGATTACATGAGGTGGTGCGGAGACAGAATTTTTTATTTGGAAGACCTTTGTGGCGTGGATCCAGACCCTGAGGAGCCATTCGTGAGGAATGTGACACCTTTAACCCCTTCCGTACCGCGTCATGTAAAATGACGTCGGCACAAATCCTTTCTCGATCCGGGCCGACGTCATATGACGGCGCCCGGATCTCCCCGCTACTGCGCGCCCCCGGGGGCGCGCAGCGCGGCGATCGGGGGTGAGGCTCGTCCCTCGGACTGAGCCCAACCCCGATCAAGGTAAACAGCCAATGAAATTGGCTGTTTACCACGTGATCGGCTGTGTCAATCACAGCCGATCACATGAGCGGCTCCAGCGCGAGCCGCTCGTTCCTTCCTTAATGCGCGCCCCCGGGGGCGCGCAGCGCGGCGATCGGGGACGAGGCTCGTCCCTCGGACAGAGCCCATCCCCGATCTAGGTAAAGAGCCAATGAAATTGGCTCTTTACCACGTGACCGGCTGTGTCCAATCACAGCCGGTCACAAATGTCATCAGAGAACATGGTAACTAGCTGTCACCGTGTTCTCCTCCTCACACACTGATCCTGTGTGAGGAGGAGATTGTGGTAACAGCTAGTTACCAATCATAGTGCACCCCAACCACACTGATTGCCCCCCCCCAATAAAGAGCACCTGTCACTAGCCCATCAAAGTACCCGAGTACCTGTCACCAGCCCATCAGGTACTCAGATGACAGGTACTCGGGTACTCTGATGGGCTGGTGACAGGTACTCGGGTACTCTGATGATGGGTACTCGGGTACTCTGATGACAGGTACTCGGGTACTCTGATGACAGGTACTCTGATGGGCTGGTGACAGGTACTCGGGTACTCTGATGACAGGTACTCGGGTACTCTGATGACGGGTACTCGGGTACTCTGATGACAGGTACTCGGGTACTCTGATGACGGGTACTCGGGTACTCTGATGACGGGTACTCGGGTACTCTGATGACAGGTACTCGGGTACTCTGGTGACAGGTACTCTGATGGGCTGGTGACAGGTACTCGGGTACTCTGATGACAAGTACTCGGGTACTCTGATGACAGGTACTCGGGTACTCTGATGACAAGTACTCGGGTACTCTGATGACGGGTACTCGGGTACTCTGATGACAGGTACTCGGGTACTCTGATGACAGGTACTCGGGTACTCTGATGACAGGTACTCTGGTACTCTGATGACAGGTACTCTGGTACTTTGAGTACCCGTCATCGGAGTACCCGAGTACCTGTCACCTACCCAACAGAGTACCCGAGTACCTTCCACCTGCTCATCAGAGTACCTGACACCTGAAGTACCTGAGTACTTGCCACCTGCTCATCATTACCCATCACTACTCATCAGTACTCATCAGTACCCATCAGTACCTATCACCTATTAGTATCAGTACTGATCATCCGTACCCATCAGTACAGTATCAGTATCACCTATCAGTATCAGTACTACTCATCAGTACCTATCACCTGCCTGTCACCTGCCCATAAGAGTACCCGAGTACCTGTCACCTGCCTATCGGAGTACTCGAGTACCTGCCACTTGCTCATCAGTACCAGAGTACCTGTCACCTGCCCAGCAAAGTACCCGAGTACCTGTCACCCTTCATACAGCCACCATGTCTAAGTCCAAAAAGGTTAACATACATCGTCCGTTTAAACCTAAATACCGGTGTTATGGCAGCAGATAGCTGCCATAACCCTGGTATTTTTTTAAACGGTGGACGGTTGGCTTTCCGATAAGGGTGGTCCCAGCGGCAGATTCGCCGCGGGATCACCCTTCCGGGGTGGCGGAAGAGGTGCCCCCCCCCCTCCCGCTGCATTCTGGTCCTTTTCCCCGCTTACCGGACCCGCCGGCAGCGGGGAAAACGATCCGGTCCCAGATCCTCACAGACAGGATGTCGAGTGAGGGCAAGCTTGCCCTCACTCGACTCTATGGTCTTGGAGGACCGGAGCTACGGCAAACGTCGTTGCCTAGCAACCAGTTTAAAGGTCCCTTTTTTTTTTTTCATTTTATTTAATTTTTTTTTAATTTTTTTTTTTTATTTTTTCTATCTTTTAGTGTACTTGTGAGATCTGAGGACTTTTTGACCCCAGATCTCACAAAAAAGAGGTCCTGTCGTGCCTTTTTCTATTACAAGTAATGTTTACATTTCTTGCAATAGAAATAAAAATGATCAATTTTTTTTTTTAAATAAATAAATAGTAAAAAAAAAAAAAAAATTAAAGCGCCGTGTCCCCGCGAGCTCGCGCGCAGAAGCGAACGCATACGGAAACCCCGCCCACATATGTAAACAGTGTTCAAACTACACATGTGAGGTATCGTCGCGATCGTTAGAGCAAGAGCAATAATTTGAGCCATAGACCTCCTCTGTAACTCTAAGATAGCAACCTGTAGAAATTTTTAAAATGTCGCCTATGGGGATTTTTAAGTACCAAAATTTGTCACCATTCTGTGAGCGTGCGCAATTTTGAAGCATGACATGTTGGGTATCTATTTACTCGGCGTAACATTATCTTTCACATTATGGAAAACAATTGGGCTAACTTTACTGTTTTCTTATTTTTTAATTAAAAAAAGTGATTTTTTTCCCAAAAAATTGCGTTTGGAAGACCGCTGCGCAAATACGGTGTGATAAAAAATATTGCAATAATCTCCATTTTATTCTCTAGGGTCTCTGCTAAAAAAAAATATATAATGTTTTGGGGTTCTAAGTAGTTTTCTAGCAAAAACAACTGATTTTAGCTTGTAAACACCAAATGTCAAAAATAGGCCTAGGCAAGTGGCTAGGATGCATGATGATGCTCCTTGGATGTTTAGGCCCCTCTATATGGCTAGGCTGTGAAAAAGTCTCACACATGTGGTATTGCCATACTCAGGAGGAGTGGCAGAATGTATTTTGGGGTGTCATTTTTGCGATGTACATGCTATGTGTTAGGAATATCCTATAAATTGACAACTTTGTGTAAAAAAAAAAGTTTTTATTTTTTTCCCACATTTTCCAAAAACTTGTGGAAAAAAATGACATGTTCAAAGGACCCATAATGCCTCTTAGAATATACGTTGGAGTGTTTGCTTTCCAAAATGGGGTAATTTTGTGGACTTTTCCATTGTATTGTTGCTCTAGGGCCTTGAAAAGTGTGATAGGTAGTAAGAAAGTTTTATGTGTATTTATGCTCCTAAAACGCCTTATGGTGCTACTTGGACGTGGAGTCTCTTTTTGTGGCCAGGCTGTGTAAAAGTCTCACACATGTGGTATCACCATACTCAGAAGGAGTAGCAGAATGAATTTTGGGGTGTCATTTTTGCTGTGTACATGCTATGTGTTAGAAATAGCTTATAAATTGACAACGTTTTGGGAAAAAAAAAGAAAAAAAAATGTTTTCTTCATTTTCCCAAGAATTGTGGGAAAAAATTATAACTTCAAAAAACTCACCATGCCTCTTACTAAATACCTTGGACTGTCTACTTTACAAAAAGGGGTCATTTGGGGGGTATTTGTACTGTCCTGACATTTCAGGGCCTCAAGAAAGGAGATAGGCCATCAGTACATCTGGTGTGATCAATTTTCAGTAATTGGTACCATAGCTTCTAGACTCAATAACTTTCACACAGACTAAATAATATACACTAATTTGGGTTAATTTTACCAGAGATATGTAGCAGTATAAATTTTGGCCCAAATGTATGAAGAAAAATTAATTTTTTGCAAAATTTTATAATAGAAACTAAAAAAAAGTGTTTTTTTTGCAAAATTTTTGCTCTTTTTTTGCTTATATCACGAAAAAAAAAAACCCCAGTTGTGATCAAATACCACCAAAAGAAAGCTCTATTTGTGTGAAAAAAATGATAAAAATTTTGTTTGGTTACAGTGTAGCATGACTGAGCAATTGTCATTCAAAGTGTGAGAGTGCTGAAAGCTGAAAATTGGTCTGGGCAGGAAGGGGGTCTAACTGCTCTGTATGGAAGCAGTTAAAAAGATCCTAGTTTTTATTTTTTTATTTGTTTGGTTACTTTTACAAAGAAATGTCACATTTGTCCATTATAAACAAAAATCTAACAAAAAAAACAAAAAAAATTATAAAAAAACCCTTGTTTTTGGGACCAAAAAAACCAAAAAAAATTATAAAAAAACCCTTGTTTTTGGGACCAAGAAAAACAAAAAAAATTATAAAAAAACCCTTGTTTTGGGGACCAAAAAAAACAAAAAATATTTTCAAAAAAACCCTTGTTTTTGGGACCAAAAAAAACAAAAAATATTTTCAAAAAACCCTTGTTTTTGGGACCAAAAAAAAAAACAAAAAATATTTTCAAAAAAACCCTTGTTTTTGGGACCAAAAAAAACCAAAAAAAATTATAAAAAAACCCTTGTTTTGGGAACAAAAAAAAGAAAAAATGTTTACAAATAACCCTTGTTTTGGGAACACAAAAAACAAACAATGTTTACAAATAACCCTTGTTTTGGGAACACAAAAAACAAACAATGTTTACAAATAACCCTTGTTTTGGGAACAAAAAAAACAAACAATGTTTACAAATAACCCTTGTTTTGGGAACACAAAAAACAAACAATGTTTACAAATAACCCTTGTTTTGGGAACACAAAAAACAAACAATGTTTACAAATAACCCTTGTTTTGGGAACAAAAAAAAGAAAAAATGTTTACAAATAACCCTTGTTTTGGGAACACAAAAAACAAACAATGTTTACAAATAACCCTTGTTTTGGGAACACAAAAAACAAACAATGTTTACAAATAACCCTTGTTTTGGGAACAAAAAAAAGAAAAAATGTTTACAAATAACCCTTGTTTTGGGAACACAAAAAACAAACAATGTTTACAAATAACCCTTGTTTTGGGAACAAAAAAAAGAAAAAATGTTTACAAATAACCCTTGTTTTGGGAACACAAAAAACAAACAATGTTTACAAATAACCCTTGTTTTGGGAACAAAAAAAAGAAAAAATGTTTACAAATAACCCTTGTTTTGGGAACACAAAAAACAAACAATGTTTACAAATAACCCTTGTTTTGGGAACAAAAAAAACAAAAAATGTTTACAAAAAACCCTTGTTTTTTGTGAAAAACTAAAAAAAAATTGTAAAACAAAAAATTTTTTTTAATAAAAATAAAATAAAAGTATGTTGTTCGTTGCAACACAAATGTTACATTGGAAATTTTGTTGATTCTATTATATATTTTAATATATTTTTTGTACGCTACAGTTGGTAGACACCTACATGTGTTATTAAAAAGAGTTTCTTTTATTACCAAAGTTTTCTTTTTGGTGTACACATCGAATGTCTTTTGTGTTGTATTTGTTTAGTCGAGTGGTGTGGTCTGTAATTGTTAGTATGTTGTTAGTATGTTGGCTTTGGTTTATGTTAGCCTTGAGACTTGTTTTGAAGCTACATTTGAAGGGAGACCTTTTCTTGGGTCATTATGTGAACATTGAGTTTTCCAAATTTACATGAAATCATATGTTTGGAGATAGAGAAGCACGTGTGTATAAATGTCTACATTAACCAGGGCCATTACTTGGCCACCAACACTCCAAAAAAACCAAAGATCAAACACAAACTAATCATTTTGCATAAAATTTAATTTCATCACCAAAAAAAACACTATAATAAATCATATTGTGCCACCCTCAAATTAAACAAAAAAATGGCCCCACAAATTGGCCAATGTAACAATCATTAACAAAACTAACCCCAAAAAAAAAAAAAAACAAATTAAGTTGGTGGTGGTGGTGGTGGTGGTGGTGGTGCCTGAAGCAGTGTGGTGAGCAATGGAAAGGTTCCTGCCATCAAATGGTGGCCAATAGTCCCATCTGCTCTGGGGTTAGCCTTAGAGTTCTGGTAAAGTGGCCCATTAGGATCAGATCTTGTGTCTGAGGCTGCTGCTGATGCAGGGTGTTGAACCCTGGAAATGTCCCAGACTGAAGATCTTGTGCCAATAGTCCCATCTGCTCTGTGCTCAGCCTAAGAATTTGGGGAATGTGTGCCATTACCATGAGATGTGATAGTTGCTGCCCCGAGGCTATTTGATGCTGCTGGTGGTGCAAGGGTTGTGAAGATGTGTGGGGAGTGGTGGTTGATTGGTTGTTGTGGTCCACGGTGCGGGGGGAAACGACATGTCGCTTTGGTGAGAAAAAAGGAGGACGGCCTGGGGAGGAGTGAAGTGATAAAGGTGTGTAGGGAATGTAGTCAGGTGGAAGGGGTATTGTGGAACCAGTGCGCATTAAGGTTGTGCAGGAGGATTGCTCATTGAGGGGTGTGGGAGTCTGAACGGAGTGTGAAGTGCTAGGAGTGGCTACAGGAGGAATTGTCCCATCCCCAGCTGCCTGACAAGTGGCCAACACTGGCATTACCCTCCCACTACCACAACCTGCAGTGGCAGGTGAGTGAGATGTTTGGGAGGGCTCTGCCAATGGGGCATCTTCAGATCCAAACAGGCATTGGCGTGTGGCCAGCACCTGAGTGTCAACACTTTGCCGATCCCGTTGATGCTGGTCTGCTAAACTTACCAAGCTGTTTTGCATATCCTGTTGAACCTGTACCATTGTTGCTACAGATTCCTGTATGAGCCCGAGCAGACGTACTACCTCAGTAGATTGCTGAGTACGCCTCCTTAACTCATTTTGGATCCGATACTCATCAAGCAGCCTCTCGGCTACATCCAGCATAGATGGACGAGGTTGGGTAGGTGACAATCCCTCTGCATCTAAGGCTACCTGAAAGCAGAAGAAATAGACCAAATCATTATCAAACATCATGACTAAATATTTCAGATTAGTTTGACAACTTAACACCCCAAGCAGAACGTTGAAAAGTTTGATGTGCTTCTAATAAGTACTTGTTCATTGTAAGATTATCCAAGCTAGCAACACTTCTGATAATGGGTACATATTATATTGGTAGGACTAATATGACAAAGGCAAAAAAGTTTCAACATGAAGGTGTTCCCAATTAACCCTGGTGTGGTAGGTTGTTTATGCTTTTGGTAAATCTGTTACTACACCAATGACTTTCTACATCTACGTATGTTGTCTAAAATCTTGCCATCAATCGGCTACAGGACAACCCAACCAAACGATACCCATGAATTTGGACCTGGAAAATCAAAGACTGGCCGGACTTTAAAGATCCTGGATGTTTTTGGAACATTAGTGGCACACCAAATTATAACATAATTCCCTGATGTTCAAGATAGAACTCTTGTTGTGCTGGTGCATCGTCAGAATGTCATAGCACTAATTTAACACACACAATGTAAGCCGCATCTAGCCCAAAATCATTACTACCATTGAAATGTTACATGTGCACCTTGTTCCCTTATATCACATACCACAGCACTGGATGCAGAATCGTCGCCAGCTCCTGATCCAACTCCAGCTGCTATGTCAAGAGGGGCCTGATGTTCTTTAAAAAAAAAAAAACATGTTTAGTACATAACCTTAGGCAGTAATGATTATGGCCAGATTGCCCTCCTAGCTTCAGGAATGAAGCATTGAGGCCAAACATTCAAAAGTGCTTTTCCTGGGCTCATAGGACACTTGCTAAACCCTCCCAAAGGTTAAGAAGGCTTGGTCTGCCTACTAATGACGGCACCCATTAATGCTGTCAACTGTGTTTTGCAGGGTAAACATCTAAAAGGCAACACTCTTTCATACGAAAAAACATGTGTGTTAATGGGGTTAATAAGATTCCAAAAAACATTATTTGGCTAGACATACCAACACCTTCCTCCAGGCCTTGCTGCACTGGGTGTGTTCCCTGCTGCAGATCTTCTGTAAAGGACATAGCAATATGAGCTATCTTGGAAAAAAAAAAAAACATCTACATTGTTTGGCACAGTATGATATTGGACCTACCAGGAGGAGGGTCAGCACTGATGTCAACACCTGTGAGTCCGTCTGGGTCGCCAAGCTGCATGGGCTGTGGAGGGGCTGAGATCTGTGCTACAGATGAACAAATTGCAGGTTGGGGAAAACAAAAAAAGGACAATTGGAAGGGCAAGTATCAAATTCTATTCATGTCACACACCCTGGGTGTGTAATGAAAGGACAATTGTCAAAATGTCTAGATCATGTAGAGGAAATCATCAGTTGGGGCAACCTATGTCATGGAGGTAGATTTTGACATCGATGTCTATGTATCCCCAGAAATGGTATTCTTTGTTCTACAAAATCTCAAAGACGACCTAGCATGTTTTTGTAAGACTGTACTTTTTTGGACATACTTGGACTCAAACATACATTGCTCTTTCCACAGCTCCTCCTCCTCTGGGGGTATGATCAGGTGAACGTGCATCTTCACCAAAAGTACAAAATGATGCGTCGTCTCCGGATGAGGCTGCTGCGGAGATTCAACTTCCTGCCTCTGGTGGTTGATCTTCAGCGGGCCTGGAGTGATGCCAAAAGGCGCTCACCCAGGCTCCTGAAAAAGGCTGTGGAGCAAATCTCCGGTAAGTAAAAATATACATGACATGTGACCAGATAGGTTATAATTTTGTGGGTAGGTGGACATGTGTTTAGGTATGCAACAACACAAATACCAACAACCCCCCCCCCCCCTCCCCTCCCTCTCGCTCCTACCTTTCCTACCTCCATCAAGTGTCTCTTCACAACCTTTAATACTACTATGTACAGGATTTTTTTTAATGTTTATTTTTTCTCTTCTGCTTCTAGCAAAAGCGGACGGGCGACACCCTTTTGTACTTTTGGTGAAGAAGGGGAGGAGGAGGACTGCCACATTGAACTATGCCTTCAGACGCAGCGAGCCATTTGAGCTGCTACAAATTGTGGATCGTAAGTAGAAAAATGTACGTTTTAGAAATGTCTAATCTCTAATCACATTTCACAGAGCCCCATTTACATCGGAGTCTCCAGACTTACTACACTGTAAGAGGGAAGTATGAAGTCTCTGATGTAAGGAGAGTTCAGGGAACCATTATTTGAGTGGGAAAGCTGGGGACTCTGGTGTAAAAGGGAACTCTGTGGTCACCAAAGCTCCCCCATACATCTGAGCTTACACAGACCCCCTTACACTTCCCTTCCTCAGTCCACCACAGTCAAGGGCACAACAAGTCCCAACGCAGAAGACTACCTGCTTGGACTTGTACTGCTCTCTGTAGGGGACTAAGGAACTACTGCCTGCTATGCTAAGACTTGTAGTGCCCTCTGTTAGGGACTAAGGATTCCTCAGTCCTCCACATTCTAGGGCACTATAAGTCCCAGCATAGTGGGCTGTCATACCTCAGTCCCTCACAGCTCAGGGCAAAAACAACAGAGTTAAACATCTAAAGGACAACTCCAAAACAAACTGACATTATAGAGCATATGGACTCTGTCCATTATTGTTAAAGACCCGCTACCCTTCACCTTCCACCTCGGGTGCTGTCATTGTGTAGGGCAGAGTGCTCCATCTCCACCATGTTTGGCTTTCATGTCAGATATGCAGGACTTGCTCAGCTCCACACTCTTCCCTGGCAACTGACTCTGGCGTCATTGGGGGTCTTTCCTCCTCTAGAAAACACCCAGGGGCCCTCTCCTTGTCCCCCAGCCACCCAGGGCCTTCTTCTCCTCCTCCTCCACCAACCATTTTCGGACTCTTTCAAATTCCCTGGGGCTACTCACCCCTTTGCATAGTAGACACCACAAATCTATGAGCAGCCTGCAAAATATCAAGTCTGGGCCTGGTTACCTGTATGTTACGGGTCCAGGGCGGAACTCTCCTCCCAGAGCAACAACCGATGATAGCAGAGTGAGTTGACCAGGCAGTAACTTCCTACTGGTGCAGGTACACACCTACCGATTCCTCAACATCTTAGGATAACATGATCAGACGGCCAATCCCCAGTCAGAGAAGGAGGAGTAAGTGTCAGTGGACAACAGACACCTGGCAGACGCAGTGATGGGACTGCAGCACACTGCTGCAACTTTTAGATCCGAGGATTGAAAGCAATCTTTGACTTGGGCAATTTCCCTGACTGTGCCCTTCGAAATGTTGGTGCTCCGCCACTGGCTGCAAGGCCCCTGTAGGTGCGAGCCCTTAGGTGACCGTTTAATTTGCATGGTGACCTCCTGTTTTAAAACATGCTCAATGCATCTCATTGGTGTAAGTGCACTTCTATGTTCTGAATTGTAGGAGCATTGAGTATGGTGCTAGCATGATGAGAGGTTACTGCCTATTTGTGTCCATAAATAATATATAATGTATTATTTTTGTTGTTTATTTTTTGGTTTATTTTTGTAGAAACCAGTGATGAGGATCTGGAGCCTCACACTTCTCAGGCCCAGTGTAAGTAATGTGGATGTGCTGTTGTGTTGTGTATTAGGTCGAACTTGGAGGAATGATTGTTTGTTTTGTTTTCTTTTGTGGTTGATGTAACTTCAGCAAGAGAGGAGCGTCAGGCAGGGCCAAGTCGCCTGGATCCGGGCCAGGAAAAAACTGTTGGCCAAGAAGAGGCCAATTGGTCTGACTCAGATGAGGACCTGGGCTCTCCTCAAATGGGAAGTAAGTATTCTACATGTGTTTGTGTGTTCAATGTGTCCTGGGAAATATAAGGGCTGTAATATATATATTTTGACATTGGGGTTTTGTACCAGCTGACATTGAGGATGTTTGTTGTGGAGGACTAGGGAAGAGGGGCCACTGCTTACCCAGTCCACTGTAACTACTACCTTCAATGTTTCCAGACTACTTTCTGTGTGCCTTTATCAAATAGCTTTTGTTCAAGGATTGTATCCGTGTCTTTGTGTTTCTAGGAGATACAACACCATCCCCCTATGAAGGGACACCATCCCCCCATGAAGGGTCTCCCCCATCCTCCCCCACTCCAGGCTCCCCTGAACTAGTCTGTAAGTACCTAAAATTTGATTCTCACATGAATTGTGTGTGCTAGGATGATGTGTATCTAGGATAATCTAAGTTGGAGTCAAAGCAAGTGTAGTTTTGCTATATGTGACAGGAAGGTTGGTCATGAAACACTCTTGCTTAACCTTCATGTTTGAAAGGTGGTTTTGGGGAGCATTACAGGACATGTTATCTTTTGTAAGTTATCTCAAGCCACCCTATTCTAAATTGGTGTTAGTTTCTCTACATTGGAAATGGTGTGCTTTGTACTTGTAAATTTTTTGGGGACATTGTAATTTAATCATGTCCTGATTTAGTCAACACTGAAAATGTGTGTTTATCAATCTTTCATAAATACTCTTCCTCGGTAATGTACCACATTCCAGTTCACAATTTGTGTTCCTTTTGTGCAGTTTCTCCTGAGCCAGCAAGCCCATCCAGTTCGGGGGCCCAAAAAAAACTTGATGATGGTAAGTTGTGTGCTTTTGCAGTAATGTGTCTACTTAGTAAGTGGAGAAATGCTAACTGTGTATGTCCCCGATCAGGCTTCAAGTTGTTCTAAAGGCAGCAGGTTCTTTATGTGAATGCATTCTATGCATTAGTATTCCAAGTGATAGGTGTGCATATTCCCCCTTACTGGGACCATTTTCTTACTGTCTAAAATTTTGCACAAATACTTGTCTGGAACAGACTCCCCCTCCTCCTTAACTGAGGTGACAGCATGCCAATATTGCCTCCTGATGCTGTCACTCCTAATCATTGAGACCATCGGAAGGGAGGGGGGCAAGGCTGGCTCACAGCCTAGTGCCTGAACAGGCACAGGGTGCTTGGCTTCATCTCATGTGCCTCCATAGCAAGCTGCCTGCTGTGGGGTCAACCAACAGGAGGGAGGTGCCTAGAGGTGTGTACAGGGGCCATGTAAAAAGGAGGATTGTTATTTCTCTCGTCCCCAAAAACCTAGAGAGTGTAAGTCTAACCTAATTAGTTTTCCGCAGCCCTCCAAAAATGATATGTTTCCAACACTTAGAACAGGCAGGGCTGAGGCACCAAAAACATCAGAAAAACACAATCAGCACAAAAGCAGGGAGTACGTATCCTTAACGCTACAAGCTTCACCCAGAAGAATGACGCTTGCACTGTACAAATCTGCATCACCACCATATCAAAGTCTAAATAAAACTTTCAGGGAAATGTGGAGGGGTAATGAGTGGGTGTTAGAGCGTTTTCATGACTGCGTAACCTACAGTTAGCGTGAGTCAATTTGTTGATAAACTTTTTCTTCTCTCTTAACACAGCTGGGATGGCGGAAAGGACATCAGGGGAGCAGACACATCTGCTCCGTCCAGAACTGGCCCTCAAAATTCCTAAGGGTGAGTCTCTACTATGTGTCAGGTTCAATCTATAGACAGTAAGAGGGAGAGAGAACGCTCCACAGATTCCAATGGTGATAGAGATAAATGTGTGCACATGTATCGTGTTGACCAATTGAACCCAAAACACCTTACATTCTTCAAAATGATTGCTTGTGTTTACATGCAGAAAAGCCTTTTACTTAGCTTTAGTGGAACTGCTACTAACATTCTAAGCCATCTTATGTAACCTTTTGAACAATTTGCTGTGAAAGTTTGAGTTTAAGGTTTACAACAGCAATTTAGCATATTTGCTTCAGAGTGTTGATAAAAGCCAACCAATAGACTCCTAAGCATATTTGTTGAGGCACATTAATTACAATCCTTGTTTGGATCCTTTTGCATAAAACTAATTGTCATGTTTTTTTCTACCCAGGGCACACCCACCTCACCTACGAGGTCCTCCTGGATTACATGAGGTGGTGCGGAGACAGAATTTTTTATTTGGAAGACCTTTGTGGCGTGGATCCAGACCCTGAGGAGCCATTCGTGAGGAATGTGACACCTTTAAAAAGATCCTAGTTTTTATTTTTTTATTTGTTTGGTTACTTTTACAAAGAAATGTCACATTTGTCCATTATAAACAAAAATCTAACAAAAAAAACAAAAAAAATTATAAAAAAACCCTTGTTTTTGGGACCAAAAAAACCAAAAAAAATTATAAAAAAACCCTTGTTTTTGGGACCAAGAAAAACAAAAAAAATTATAAAAAAACCCTTGTTTTGGGGACCAAAAAAAACAAAAAATATTTTCAAAAAAACCCTTGTTTTTGGGACCAAAAAAAACAAAAAATATTTTCAAAAAACCCTTGTTTTTGGGACCAAAAAAAAAAACAAAAAATATTTTCAAAAAAACCCTTGTTTTTGGGACCAAAAAAAACCAAAAAAAATTATAAAAAAACCCTTGTTTTGGGAACAAAAAAAAGAAAAAATGTTTACAAATAACCCTTGTTTTGGGAACACAAAAAACAAACAATGTTTACAAATAACCCTTGTTTTGGGAACACAAAAAACAAACAATGTTTACAAATAACCCTTGTTTTGGGAACAAAAAAACCAAACAATGTTTACAAATAACCCTTGTTTTGGGAACACAAAAAACAAACAATGTTTACAAATAACCCTTGTTTTGGGAACACAAAAAACAAACAATGTTTACAAATAACCCTTGTTTTGGGAACAAAAAAAAGAAAAAATGTTTACAAATAACCCTTGTTTTGGGAACACAAAAAACAAACAATGTTTACAAATAACCCTTGTTTTGGGAACACAAAAAACAAACAATGTTTACAAATAACCCTTGTTTTGGGAACAAAAAAAAGAAAAAATGTTTACAAATAACCCTTGTTTTGGGAACACAAAAAACAAACAATGTTTACAAATAACCCTTGTTTTGGGAACAAAAAAAAGAAAAAATGTTTACAAATAACCCTTGTTTTGGGAACACAAAAAACAAACAATGTTTACAAATAACCCTTGTTTTGGGAACAAAAAAAAGAAAAAATGTTTACAAATAACCCTTGTTTTGGGAACACAAAAAACAAACAATGTTTACAAATAACCCTTGTTTTGGGAACAAAAAAAACAAAAAATGTTTACAAATAACCCTTGTTTTGGGAACACAAAAAACAAACAATGTTTACAAATAACCCTTGTTTTGGGAACACAAAAAACAAACAATGTTTACAAATAACCCTTGTTTTGGGAACAAAAAAAAGAAAAAATGTTTACAAATAACCCTTGTTTTGGGAACACAAAAAACAAACAATGTTTACAAATAACCCTTGTTTTGGGAACAAAAAAAAGAAAAAATGTTTACAAATAACCCTTGTTTTGGGAACACAAAAAACAAACAATGTTTACAAATAACCCTTGTTTTGGGAACAAAAAAAAGAAAAAATGTTTACAAATAACCCTTGTTTTGGGAACACAAAAAACAAACAATGTTTACAAATAACCCTTGTTTTGGGAACAAAAAAAACAAAAAATGTTTACAAAAAACCCTTGTTTTTTGTGAAAAACTAAAAAAAAATTGTAAAACAAAAAATTTTTTTTAATAAAAATAAAATAAAAGTATGTTGTTCGTTGCAACACAAATGTTACATTGGAAATTTTGTTGATTCTATTATATATTTTAATATATTTTTTGTACGCTACAGTTGGTAGACACCTACATGTGTTATTAAAAAGAGTTTCTTTTATTACCAAAGTTTTCTTTTTGGTGTACACATCGAATGTCTTTTGTGTTGTATTTGTTTAGTCGAGTGGTGTGGTCTGTAATTGTTAGTATGTTGTTAGTATGTTGGCTTTGGTTTATGTTAGCCTTGAGACTTGTTTTGAAGCTACATTTGAAGGGAGACCTTTTCTTGGGTCATTATGTGAACATTGAGTTTTCCAAATTTACATGAAATCATATGTTTGGAGATAGAGAAGCACGTGTGTATAAATGTCTACATTAACCAGGGCCATTACTTGGCCACCAACACTCCAAAAAAACCAAAGATCAAACACAAACTAATCATTTTGCATAAAATTTAATTTCATCACCAAAAAAAACACTATAATAAATCATATTGTGCCACCCTCAAATTAAACAAAAAAATGGCCCCACAAATTGGCCAATGTAACAATCATTAACAAAACTAACCCAAAAAAAAAAAAAAAACAAATTAAGTTGGTGGTGGTGGTGGTGGTGGTGGTGGTGGTGGTGGTGGTGCCTGAAGCAGTGTGGTGAGCAATGGAAAGGTTCCTGCCATCAAATGGTGGCCAATAGTCCCATCTGCTCTGGGGTTAGCCTTAGAGTTCTGGTAAAGTGGCCCATTAGGATCAGATCTTGTGTCTGAGGCTGCTGCTGATGCAGGGTGTTGAACCCTGGAAATAATTGAAACTAAGGTGACCAGCGCTATGGAATATACAGTGAGAGTAGGTACGGTGTAAGCTGCCAACAACCAAACCCAAAAGGGTTAAAGAGTGAAATATGTGCTAGTTGGGTTGTGAACGGCGCTACAGTGTTAAAAAATACACTTGGTGAATAAATAACGTAAAAATGTTGAAAGTGCTTGATATTAAATAAATAGATATATTTTATAAAGTGCACATGTGACTCATAGTTTTCAGAGACTATTTGTAGTGAAGAAACACACATACCCTGTGCCTTTAAAAAGTGCGATAATAAAGTGCATAAGTGCTAGTGCAAAACAAAAGACACAAAACTGAAATAGGGCAGTGGTTTTTTTATTTTTCATTAAACATACCATGTGTGATGTGTGTCTAATTTAAAGAACAAATCATAAAGTGGTTGTGCACAATAAAAAAACTCTCAAAGGTTCTGTGCTGCAGTGAGCAGAAATGTGCAAAAATGAAACATTCAGTTGAAAAATGATTGTGAGTAAAAAGGACTTTAGGGCTGCAGACACCTGCGTGACCGCTAGGTGTCACACCCTGTATACAACCTGGTGAGGCTTTTCTGCTGGATGGATACCGTGTAGGGGTTATTTCCTCCTCTGGTCTCCTAATGTGCCGCGTGGTGCCTCAAAAAAGAAACACAGAGACGAAAAACCCCCTGGTGCCGTATCTCAAAAACAAGGGCAGAAAAAATGTAGTGACTCACGGTGGAAGATGCAGGCTGTCCGCGATCAGTGTTGTTGTGTGCCGGGAAGCTTCCGCGTTCCACGGCTCTGGCTCCGAGTGCCGGAAATGACGTGTTGACGTCGAAGACTCCGCCCTACCGGTTTCGTCAAATGACGTCTACAGGAGCGGCGTCAACGTACTGACTTCCCGGCCATTAAATAGCGTCCCATCTCCTAGCAACAACAGGGCCTCCCCCGCCGCCATATTGGTGCTGTCAGCTGAAGCCGGACCGAGGCCATCTTGTGCCTCAATGCAATGCCCGCCTCGCTAACCCTAATAGGAGTGTTTAGCTATCTGTTCATCATTTCGGGGACAGCCTGTTCGGATCAATTTAAACGACAATTTAAAAAACTTTATTGATGAAAAAAAAAAAATTATTTTTTTTTTTTTTTTTTTTTTTTTTTTAAAAAAGATGTGTAAAATAAAAAAATATAAAAAATATAAAAAATTAATTAAAAAATTAATTATAAAAAATTAAGAATTATATAAAAAAATATTTTAAAATTGCTAAAAGCAACGGTGCATATTCCTCTTTAAAAACATTAGTCTGACTATAAGAAGCGGAGTATTTCTTTTATTTTAAAAAATGTATATATATACCACACACTTAGGGAACAAACCATGGCATCATATATATGGCAGATGTTGGATGAGAAGGTTCAAAAATAGGGATCAAAAAACGGTTTACAATCTAATGATATCACGGCGTGTATTATGTGGGTTATTCACAGACGTGATAAGTTATTAATCTTAATATACAAAAAAAATTAAAATAAAAAAATAAAATAAAGAATATTTTTATAGGATAAAAAGAAGAGAATTATTACAATATGACTGTGGACCAAATTCCATTGAAGAGATTCGTATGCACAGTCAAGGTTTATGATCCACGGGATATCACAGAGATTAGAAATGTAAAATCCGATTGATGCCAATCTTTTTGTTTTTTGTTTCTTCATATGTTTTCTTGGAAAAACACACAAAACACAAAAAGACCACAAAAAAAAACACAAAAAAAACCCCAAAAAGGGGAGAAAGGATGTAGGATGAGAAGGCTAATAATGGAATCTTGTTTCAAGGGTTTTAATCTATATGTTTAAAATCTCTCTATCAAGGGTATGCATGGAAAAGTACTTCTTTTTAACTTCATACTTTTTTGAGAAATATGTAGGAAGAAACTATGTGAAAAAAAGGGAGAGAGAAGTGGCTGGGAGGATAATTTTTTCATATAACGTGATGTCAACAAAATGTTTATAATATAAGAAGCTGTTCAAGGTTTTATTGAAGGGTCAAAAAAAAATATTCTTAAAAGATAATTCAAAATTATTATATAAATATTCAGGATAATATATATCTTTATAAACTTATTTCCGAAAGTGGCTTTAAAGGAGTTTTTTTTTTTTAAAAATTTAGTTTTTTCAAAAATTTGCTAAAAAACTTGGAAAGAAGGAATAAAACGGATAAAAAGGATAAGAAAACTGATAAAAAAACTATACATCTGTAATAAAACAGTTCAGATCTATATCTGCGTTCAAACCATCGGGGCGGAGGGATCTCATTAAAAAAATCCACTTGGTTTCATTTCTAGATACCATTCTTTTCTTATTTCCTCCCCTCCAATCCCCTTTTATTTTGTCTATGCCATAAAACACTAATCCTGATGGATCTTTAGAGTGTTTTTCTTTAAAGTGCCTGGATAAATTATGTTTATCAAACCCCTTTTTAATGTTTTTTATATGTTCCCTGATTCTAACATACAGGGGTCGGGTGGTCCTACCAATATATTGCATATGGCAGGGGCACTCAATGACATAGGTCACGTGTGTGCTGTTACAAGTAATGGTATCTTTTATTTTGTATTCAACACCCGTGGTATAGGATCTGAAATTGTTAGTTCGCCTCTTTTGGGATGTGTTATTCCTACAAGGTAGGCATTTTCGGCACCTAAAAAAACCATTAATACTGGTGGGTAAAGAAATGTTTTTTGGTGGGTTAACCACATTGTGTACCACCTTGTCCTTTAACGTTGGTGCCCTTCTATAGACAAAGGAAGGTTTGTTGGGTAAAATCTTTCTTAGTGTTCTATCAGCTGTGAGAATGGGCCAATGTTTTCTAAAGATTTTTTCCACTTCCTTGTGTTGTCTATTAAATCCTGTGATGAACGCGAACTCATGTTTATTTTGACTCTCTTTTCTTGAATTCTCTTTGATAAGGTCTTTTCTGTCCAAATTCCTTATTGTTCTCTTTAAATGCTCCAAGTTTTTCTTTTTGTATCCTTTTTCTATGAATCTTTGAATGAGCATATCTGCTTGAATGTCAAAATCTTGAGTGTTACTGCAGTTTCTCCTTATCCGTAGCAACTGTCCCTTAGGAATATTTCCTAACCATTGTGGATGGTGACAGCTCCTAATGGGGATATATCCTGAGTGTTGAAAACCGATAAAAACGGATATATCCCCATTAGGAGCTGTCACCATCCACAATGGTTAGGTTGCTACGGACAAAAAGAAAAACTTGGAGCATTTAAAGAGAACAATAAGGAATTTGGACAGAAAAGACCTTATCAAAGAGAATTCAAGAAAAGAGAGTCAAAATAAACATGAGTTCGCGTTCATCACAGGATTTAATAGACAACACAAGGAAGTGGAAAAAATCTTTAGAAAACATTGGCCCATTCTCACAGCTGATAGAACACTAAGAAAGATTTTACCCAACAAACCTTCCTTTGTCTATAGAAGGGCACCAACGTTAAAGGACAAGGTGGTACACAATGTGGTTAACCCACCAAAAAACATTTCTTTACCCACCAGTATTAATGGTTTTTTTAGGTGCCGAAAATGCCTACCTTGTAGGAATAACACATCCCAAAAGAGGCGAACTAACAATTTCAGATCCTATACCACGGGTGTTGAATACAAAATAAAAGATACCATTACTTGTAACAGCACACACGTGACCTATGTCATTGAGTGCCCCTGCCATATGCAATATATTGGTAGGACCACCCGACCCCTGTATGTTAGAATCAGGGAACATATAAAAAACATTAAAAAGGGGTTTGATAAACATAATTTATCCAGGCACTTTAAAGAAAAACACTCTAAAGATCCATCAGGATTAGTGTTTTTTGGCATAGACAAAATAAAAGGGGATTGGAGGGGAGGAAATAAGAAAAGAATGGTATCTAGAAATGAAACCAAGTGGATTTTTTTAATGAGATCCCTCCGCCCCGATGGTTTGAACGCAGATATAGATCTGAACTGTTTTATTACAGATGTATAGTTTTTTTATCAGTTTTCTTATCCTTTTTATCCGTTTTATTCCTTCTTTCCAAGTTTTTTAGCAAATTTTTGAAAAAACTAAATTTTTAAAAAAAAAAAAACTCCTTTAAAGCCACTTTCGGAAATAAGTTTATAAAGATATATATTATCCTGAATATTTATATAATAATTTTGAATTATCTTTTAAGAATATTTTTTTTTTGACCCTTCAATAAAACCTTGAACAGCTTCTTATATTATAAACATTTTGTTGACATCACGTTATATGAAAAAATTATCCTCCCAGCCACTTCTCTCTCCCTTTTTTTCACATAGTTTCTTCCTACATATTTCTCAAAAAAGTATGAAGTTAAAAAGAAGTACTTTTCCATGCATACCCTTGATAGAGAGATTTTAAACATATAGATTAAAACCCTTGAAACAAGATTCCATTATTAGCCTTCTCATCCTACATCCTTTCTCCCCTTTTTGGGGTTTTTTTTGTGTTTTTTTTGTGGTCTTTTTGTGTTTTGTGTGTTTTTCCAAGAAAACATATGAAGAAACAAAAAACAAAAAGATTGGCATCAATCGGATTTTACATTTCTAATCTCTGTGATATCCCGTGGATCATAAACCTTGACTGTGCATACGAATCTCTTCAATGGAATTTGGTCCACAGTCATATTGTAATAATTCTCTTCTTTTTATCCTATAAAAATATTCTTTATTTTATTTTTTTATTTTAATTTTTTTTGTATATTAAGATTAATAACTTATCACGTCTGTGAATAACCCACATAATACACGCCGTGATATCATTAGATTGTAAACCGTTTTTTGATCCCTATTTTTGAACCTTCTCATCCAACATCTGCCATATATATGATGCCATGGTTTGTTCCCTAAGTGTGTGGTATATATATACATTTTTTAAAATAAAAGAAATACTCCGCTTCTTATAGTCAGACTAATGTTTTTAAAGAGGAATATGCACCGTTGCTTTTAGCAATTTTAAAATATTTTTTTATATAATTCTTAATTTTTTATAATTAATTTTTTAATTAATTTTTTATATTTTTTATATTTTTTTATTTTACACATCTTTTTTAAAAAAAAAAAAAAAAAAAAAAAAAAAATTTTTTTTTTTCATCAATAAAGTTTTTTAAATTGTCGTTTAAATTGATCCGAACAGGCTGTCCCCGAAATGATGAACAGATAGCTAAACACTCCTATTAGGGTTAGCGAGGCGGGCATTGCATTGAGGCACAAGATGGCCTCGGTCCGGCTTCAGCTGACAGCACCAATATGGCGGCGGGGGAGGCCCTGTTGTTGCTAGGAGATGGGACGCTATTTAATGGCCGGGAAGTCAGTACGTTGACGCCGCTCCTGTAGACGTCATTTGACGAAACCGGTAGGGCGGAGTCTTCGACGTCAACACGTCATTTCCGGCACTCGGAGCCAGAGCCGTGGAACGCGGAAGCTTCCCGGCACACAACAACACTGATCGCGGACAGCCTGCATCTTCCACCGTGAGTCACTACATTTTTTCTGCCCTTGTTTTTGAGATACGGCACCAGGGGGTTTTTCGTCTCTGTGTTTCTTTTTTGAGGCACCACGCGGCACATTAGGAGACCAGAGGAGGAAATAACCCCTACACGGTATCCATCCAGCAGAAAAGCCTCACCAGGTTGTATACAGGGTGTGACACCTAGCGGTCACGCAGGTGTCTGCAGCCCTAAAGTCCTTTTTACTCACAATCATTTTTCAACTGAATGTTTCATTTTTGCACATTTCTGCTCACTGCAGCACAGAACCTTTGAGAGTTTTTTTATTGTGCACAACCACTTTATGATTTGTTCTTTAAATTAGACACACATCACACATGGTATGTTTAATGAAAAATAAAAAAACCACTGCCCTATTTCAGTTTTGTGTCTTTTGTTTTGCACTAGCACTTATGCACTTTATTATCGCACTTTTTAAAGGCACAGGGTATGTGTGTTTCTTCACTACAAATAGTCTCTGAAAACTATGAGTCACATGTGCACTTTATAAAATATATCTATTTATTTAATATCAAGCACTTTCAACATTTTTACGTTATTTATTCACCAAGTGTATTTTTTAACACGGTAGCGCCGTTCACAACCCAACTAGCACATATTTGAACCCTGGAAATGTCCCAGACTGAAGATCTTGTGCCAATAGTCCCATCTGCTCTGTGCTCAGCCTAAGAATTTGGGGAATGTGTGCCATTACCATGAGATGTGATAGTTGCTGCCCCGAGGCTATTTGATGCTGCTGGTGGTGCAAGGGTTGTGAAGATGTGTGGGGAGTGGTGGTTGATTGGTTGTTGTGGTCCACGGTGCGGGGGGAAACGACATGTCGCTTTGGTGAGAAAAAAGGAGGACGGCCTGGGGAGGAGTGAAGTGATAAAGGTGTGTAGGGAATGTAGTCAGGTGGAAGGGGTATTGTGGAACCAGTGCGCATTAAGGTTGTGCAGGAGGATTGCTCATTGAGGGGTGTGGGAGTCTGAACGGAGTGTGAAGTGCTAGGAGTGGCTACAGGAGGAATTGTCCCATCCCCAGCTGCCTGACAAGTGGCCAACACTGGCATTACCCTCCCACTACCACAACCTGCAGTGGCAGGTGAGTGAGATGTTTGGGAGGGCTCTGCCAATGGGGCATCTTCAGATCCAAACAGGCATTGGCGTGTGGCCAGCACCTGAGTGTCAACACTTTGCCGATCCCGTTGATGCTGGTCTGCTAAACTTACCAAGCTGTTTTGCATATCCTGTTGAACCTGTACCATTGTTGCTACAGATTCCTGTATGAGCCCGAGCAGACGTACTACCTCAGTAGATTGCTGAGTACGCCTCCTTAACTCATTTTGGATCCGATACTCATCAAACAGCCTCTCGGCTACATCCAGCATAGATGGACGAGGTTGGGTAGGTGACAATCCCTCTGCATCTAAGGCTACCTGAAAGCAGAAGAAATAGACCAAATCATTATCAAACATCATGACTAAATATTTCAGATTAGTTTGACAACTTAACACCCCAAGCAGAACGTTGAAAAGTTTGATGTGCTTCTAATAAGTACTTGTTCATTGTAAGATTATCCAAGCTAGCAACACTTCTGATAATGGGTACATATTATATTGGTAGGACTAATATGACAAAGGCAAAAAAGTTTCAACATGAAGGTGTTCCCAATTAACCCTGGTGTGGTAGGTTGTTTATGCTTTTGGTAAATCTGTTACTACACCAATGACTTTCTACATCTACGTATGTTGTCTAAAATCTTGCCATCAATCGGCTACAGGACAACCCAACCAAACGATACCCATGAATTTGGACCTGGAAAATCAAAGACTGGCCGGACTTTAAAGATCCTGGATGTTTTTGGAACATTAGTGGCACACCAAATTATAACATAATTCCATGATGTTCAAGATAGAACTCTTGTTGTGCTGGTGCATCGTCAGAATGTCATAGCACTAATTTAACACACACAATGTAAGCCACATCTAGCCCAAAATCATTACTACCATTGAAATGTTACATGTGCACCTTGTTCCCTTATATCACATACCACAGCACTGGATGCAGAATCGTCGCCAGCTCCTGATCCAACTCCAGCTGCTATGTCAAGAGGGGCCTGATGTTCTTTAAAAAAAAAAAAAAAAAACATGTTTAGTACATAACCTTAGGCAGTAATGATTATGGCCAGATTGCCCTCCTAGCTTCAGGAATGAAGCATTGAGGCCAAACATTCAAAAGTGCTTTTCCTGGGCTCATAGGACACTTGCTAAACCCTCCCAAAGGTTAAGAAGGCTTGGTCTGCCTACTAATGACGGCACCCATTAATGCTGTCAACTGTGTTTTGCAGGGTAAACATCTAAAAGGCAACACTCTTTCATACGAAAAAACATGTGTGTTAATGGGGTTAATAAGATTCCAAAAAACATTATTTGGCTAGACATACCAACACCTTCCTCCAGGCCTTGCTGCACTGGGTGTGTTCCCTGCTGCGGATCTTCTGTAAAGGACATAGCAATATGAGCTATCTTGGAAAAAAAAAAAAACATCTACATTGTTTGGCACAGTATGATATTGGACCTACCAGGAGGAGGGTCAGCACTGATGTCAACACCTGTGAGTCCGTCTGGGTCGCCAAGCTGCATGGGCTGTGGAGGGGCTGAGATCCGTGCTACAGATGAACAAATTGCAGGTTGGGGAAAACAAAAAAAGGACAATTGGAAGGGCAAGTATCAAATTCTATTCATGTCACACATAGGATAGTAGTTAATCTTTTCAAAACAACTCACACAATTGACATCCAAGATAATATCCTACCTCGGTGCAAAGCATCCGAATCTAAGTCCTCTCTGGGAAAGATGGTATCGGGTCCTATGATCTTCAAGAAAGGTAATTGATAATCCCAGAGAGAACTTCGTGCACGTTCATCCAGCCGACCTTGGCGGTCATAAAGACCCTCCGCAGCCCATGCAATTAGCTTCTTCCGAACGGACCCACAGATGTTGTTGACCTTCTTCCGCACACTGTCACGGTGGCGAGGTGCTTCACCCAGTGCATTTACAGCATCCCGGATTTCATCCCACAATCTGTTCTTCTCTGTTACTGAGTGAGCCGCGGCCCTGGTCCCATGTATCGCCTGATATCTGGCCATATAGGCGTGGACCAGGGCACAGCACTGATTGTGGGTGAAACGGGGAAGCCGGGGTAATGTGGACAAGCTGACTCTGGTGGACGGACCCTCTCCAGGACTACTGTCAGAAGAGCCAGCTTGTCCACTTGGTGTGTTACCACCTCCCCCGGCTTCCTCCTCCGGGATGGGGATGGTGGACTCCCTCATGGATACAGCTGGAGCCTCCCTCACACCAGAGCCAGACGATCTGCCCACCCTGCCCCCCCTGGCCACCATGGCCACCCTGGCCACCCTGCCCCTTCTCCTCAGCCTTCCAGTGGGTGGGGCCATGGGAGCACGAGGTGGGCAGAGAATCTGGCTGTCCAGCAGCAGCAAAGAGCCCCAAACTCCTAAATCTGAAAGGACAAAAGATAAAACAGAAAAAAAACATGATTTGCAGATTGCTCTTCATATACAGTATAATTAGTGAACAGTTACAGAACACACTTTACCTAATGGCACAAACACGGCTGGTGCTGGTGCTGGTGCTGGTGGTGGTGGTGGTAGTGGGCAAAGAGCAGAAGAGGCTGCAAAGAAATGGAAAAAAAACACATAAGAAAACGCATATGGGCACAAATCACACGAGGCCCTCCAAACACTTACCTAATGGCACAAACACGGCTGGTGCTGGTGCTGGTGGTGGTGGTGGTAGTGGGCAAAGCAGAAGAGGCTGCAAAGAAATGAAAAAAAAACACATAAGAAAACGCATATGGGCACAAATCACACGAGGCCCTCCAAACACTTACCTAATGGCACAAACACGGCTGGTGCTGATGCTGGTGGTGGTGGTGGTGGTGGTAGTGGGCAAAGAGCAGAAGAGGCTGCAAAGAAATGGAAAAAAAACACATAAGAAAACGCATATGGGCACAAATCACACGAGGCCCTCCAAACACTTACCTAATGGCACAAACACGGCTGGTGCTGATGCTGGTGGTAGTGGGCAAAGAGCAGAAGAGGCTGCAAAGAAATGGAAAAAAAACACATAAGAAAACTCATATGGGCACAAATCACACGAGGCCCTCCAAACACTTACCTAATGGCACAAACATGGCTGGTGCTGGTGCTGGTGGTGGTGGTGGTAGTGGGCAAAGCAGAAGAGGCTGCAAAGAAATGGAAAAAAAACACATAAGAAAACGCATATGGGCACAAATCACACGAGGCCCTCCAAACACTTACCTAATGGCACAAACACGGCTGGTGCTGATGCTGGTGGTGGTGGTGGTAGTGGGCAAAGCAGAAGAGGCTGCAAAGAAATGGAAAAAAAACACATAAGAAAACGCATATGGGCACAAATCACACGAGGCCCTCCAAACACTTACCTAATGGCACAAACACGGCTGGTGCTGGTGCTGGTGGTGGTGGTGGTGGTAGTGGGCAAAGAGCAGAAGAGGCTGCAAAGAAATGGAAAAAAAACCATAAGAAAACGCATATGGTCAAACATCACACGAGGCCCTCCAAACACTTACCTAATGGCACAAACACGGCTGGTGCTGGTGGTGGTGGTGGTGGTAGTGGGCAAAGAGCAGAAGAGGCTACAAAGAAATGGAAAAAAAACACATGAGAAAACGCATATGGGCACAAATCACACGAGGCCCTCCAAACACTTACCTAATGGCACAAACACGGCTGGTGCTGGTGGTGGTGGTGGTGGTAGTGGGCAAAGCAGAAGAGGCTGCAAAGAAATGGAAAAAAAACACATAAGAAAACGCATATGGGCACAAATCACACGAGGCCCTCCAAACACTTACCTAATGGCACAAACACGGCTGGTGCTGATGCTGGTGGTGGTGGTGGTGGTGGTAGTGGGCAAAGCAGAAGAGGCTGCAAAGAAATGGAAAAAAAACACATAAGAAAACGCATATGGGCACAAATCACACGAGGCCCTCCAAACAGTTACCTAATGGCACAAACACGGCTGGTGCTGATGCTGGTGGTGGTGGTGGTGGTGGTAGTGGGCAAAGAGCAGAAGAGGCTGCAAAGAAATGGAAAAAAAAACATAAGAAAACGCATATGGTCAAACATCACACGAGGCCCTCCAAACACTTACCTAATGGCACAAACACGGCTGGTGCTGGTGCTGGTGCTGGTGGTGGTGGTGGTGGTAGTGGGCAAAGAGCAGAAGAGGCTGCAAAGAAATGGAAAAAAAACACATAAGAAAACGCATATGGGCACAAATCACACAAGGCCCTCCAAACACTTACCTAATGGCACAAACAGACTTGGTGGGGGTGGTGGTGTAATCTTTTAGAGGCCAAAGGAGGCTGCGAACATTAAACATACATGAGAAATCGCATGACCTACATACGTGCACATAATAAATTACATTTATCAGGAAAGCAAAAATGGTGTCTTTGGAAGCTGGGAAGGTAAGGGGGCAGGTTTAGATGCCAAATCTAGACTGCACACCTTTAACAAACATGAGAAAACACATGTCAAAAACACATGCACATGGGGCCAACTGCCAATGATTAAAAGACACTTGAGGGGTTCCCAAGCTATTGTGGGTTGGAGGGGATTCACCATAGACAACTTAAGCACACCCAAGATAAGTACAAATTCTCTCCTTCAGTAAACAATAACGGTGAGCAAGAACACACAAACAGACAGATCTAGATATATATATATATATATATATATATATATATATATATATATATATATATATATATATATATATATATATATATATATATATAATGAGAGAGAGAGAGAGAGAGAGAGAATTTGTTGTTTTTTTTTGGGAGAGAGAGATACAATTGTCTTACCTCCAGATAATGTAGGTTGTGGGTCACAGGGTCTTGCTAGCACATAAGAAACATTGATCTATAACATCCAGCAGCCATATTGGCCATGTGCTCCTTTTATAGCTGGCTCACAGGTGTGATAATTAGCGGCCGTTTCTATATATATCTGCGCATTCGCGAATTTGCGCGTTCAAAATGGAGGACGATATCCCAGACGCATTAGATGGTGCAATGTTGGCATTCATCTGTGCCTTGTTTGAGGAGGCCCTAGCACAGGAGGCAGCAGAAGGTGGGGAAGCTGCAGCAGCAGCAGCACCTCCAGCAGCACCACCTCCAGCAGCACCTCCAGTCCGTGTGCCCTTACCTCGCCAGCCACGCATTTTTGCTCCAAGGATCTATTTGGACAAGCTGCGGGATTCTGATGTCAGGAGGAAATTCCGGCTCGAGCGAGGAACTATTCTCCACCTCTACCAGCTCATAGCAGACAAAATTGACCCGGACACACAGCGCGGCAATACGGTGCCCGGCATGGCCAGATTGCTGGCCACTTTGTATATTTTAGGGCGTGGCAGCTTCCAAGCCACTTCGGGAAGTATCATGGGAATTAGCCAGGCCACAGTTTCAAGGGTGTTCATGTTGGTCATTAATGCCCTAGTCGATATAGTGCCCAATTTTATCCACTGGCCACAGAATGAAAATGAGTGGAATGAAGTCAAGTTGGGTTTCTACCTGCGGGCACACATGCCGCAAATACTAGGGGCAATCGATGGCACCCACATAGCCATTAGGCCACCAAGAAGCCACGAAATTGAGTACCGGAACCGCAAGCAGTACCACTCCGTGAACGTCCAATTAGTTTGTGACGCCAAACAGCGCATCATGAGTGTCAACACTGGTCACCCAGGGTCGTGCCATGATTCCAGTATGTTAAGAACCAGTACTCTGTACGAGGCGTTTGAAAGTGGCCAAATGCCCCAAGGGTGGCTTATTGGTAAAGTATTTTGTCTTAACAACATAAACTGTAAGATTACATAGACATAGGAATAAGCTACATCGGTGTACACCCTGATTTAAGCAAAGCCTACCTAAAATGGATGTGTTAGGAGTTGGCAGGCTGTTCACACACAACCAGATCAGCAGCTTAGCAGCTCACAAAAGAAAGATTTCCAAAGTTGTCTTTGAGTCCAATGAAGGTGGTTAACCAATGTGTAAATGGTGTCCTCTAGCCACCCAAAGAAAACCTACAAATGATTCCAATGGTATTGCCATATCCCCAAAGTACTTTGCATAAGTGAGTCAATATTGGTTTCCTCACTCTAGTTGCAGATATATTCCAGAAGTAATACCTAGGCTAATGTAATAGGAACAAAATAGGAGCCAAGTTGGAACTTGCAAGAGAAACACACCACTTTGTGTGTCCTTTTCCCCATTTGTATTAGTGATTTAGGCAGTTAGACAGAGTTGAGATGTTTCATATGAGTTTTTGCAAACAGACGAGCAGGTTGTTTAGTAAAATGCATAATTGTCTCCCATTTTGAGGAGTCATCTAAAGTCACATGATATGAAGAACTAATGTATATTTTTCTTATTTTTCAGGGGATGCTGGTTGCCCGCAGCTGACGTGGCTGATGGCTCCAATCAGGTACCCCCAGGGCCAAGCAGAAATGAATTACAACAGGGCCTTGCGGAGAAGCCGGAGTATCATCGAGTTGACCATAGGTCTTCTCAAATCCCGGTTTCTCTGCTTGGCCCGGCCTGGGGGTGAACTCCTGTACTCTCCTACAAAGGCTTCCAAGATCATCCTGGCGTGCTGCGTGTTGCACAACATGTGCGTTGCCCGGGATGAATCTTGGGAGCTGACGGAGGAGAGGGAGCCAGAGGTCCGTCAGCCGGCGGCCCCCAGGCGGCGGAGCACCGCTGCAGGTATGGCCACCCGGAATACCCTGGTTGCTAGCCACTTTACATGTAAGTACTGTAACCGGTCAAGATAGGGCATGTGTATTAATTAGCTAGTTAGCAGAGGTGCCACTCACAGGGAGACAGAGGGTCATTATCATCTGCCAATGACACTTGCCATTGTAGATAAAGTGTAGTCAACATTGGTAAAATTGTGTTACTTGAGCAAAAACATGCACCTCTAACCATAAACATGTTGGTATTGTGAATAGTGGAAAGGGCTGAGAAGAGCTGGCAGGTGTTTATTTGTGTCTATGCCACCTGTGTAGTTATTGATAACATGAACGGCTGCTTGGTATCTTATGGTGTTCTAATTTTCCAGAACGTCAACATCTTGGAATCATGGCATGTACCATGAGAAGCCTGTGGTGATGGGCTGTCTGGCGTCACAGGTGTGTATTCAAATGTTTACATTAATGATTTCTGGTTTGTGTAAGTTGGCAGAAAATGTGTTATTTCACTCGTGATGTCGAAATTAAATGAAGTTCAGAATGAAGCAAACAGGCATTAAGATGTGATTTTCATAATGAAATGTCTTATCCTTTGTTTTATTTTTCCAGGAGTGGTACTGCTTGCGGTTGTAGGTGGTAGAAACCCACCTTGATGGACTCCACTCATCTTCTTTTGTGGTCAGTGGATATTTGGTAAGGCACATGGCCAAAAGCAGCATCGATGACCAACATGAACACCCTGGAACTTCCAAAGTGGCTTGGAAGCTGACCAGCAACCTGGCCATGCCTGTCCCCTATGAGCTGGTAGAGGTGCAGAATGGATTCTGAACTCTGCATGAAGTTGTGGAAGACATCAGAATCCCGTAGCCATGGAGCAAAGATCGTGGGCTGGCGCTGTAAAGGCACACGGACTGGAGAGTGACAATATTATCTTGCTGCATCCCTCCTTATGCTGTCATTCTAGAATAAATAAAGACTTTAGAATTGAACATGTGTTTTTTGTTTTGTGTGGGTGCCTACAGACAAAAGGGCCATCCACACTGTAAGATTTAGAGAAGACTTTATCCTTCAGATTGACATTTTCTATGTAGTGCAAGGGCCTGCCTGATTGCATCCAAATTGAAAGTGTTGAGGTTTGACCTCATATTATATGGTTTGGTTAAGTCTACAGGAAAAAGTCTTGAAAAATTCTTAGTGTATGGCCCATTAAGCTGCCAAGGCCGGAGCTTTGCACTTTGCATGCTGCTTGTACTGGTGATGTGAGGGGTTGTAATCAGTGGTGGGATTCAAAAATTTTAGTAACCAGTTCCGACTTTCCCAGCAGAATGACCAGCGTGCCCCCTTTCAATGCACAGTGACCAGCGTTCCCCCTTTCAATGCACAGTGACCAGCGTGCCCCCTTTCAATGCACAGTGACCAGCGTGCCCCCTTTCAATGCAGAGAGACCAGCGTGCCCCCTTTCAATGCACAGTGACCAGCGTGCCCCCTTTCAATGCACAGTGACCAGCGTTCCCCCTTTCAATGCACAGTGACCAGCGTTCCCCCTTTCAATGCAGAGAGACCAGCGTGCCCCCTTTCAATGCACAGTGACCAGTGTACATGCCCCCTTTAATGCACAGAGACCAGCGTGTCCCCCTTTCAATGCAGAGAGACCAGCGTGCCCCCTTTCAATGCACAGTGACCAGCGTGCCCCCCTTTCAATGCAGAGAGACCAGTGTGCCCCCCTTTCAATGCACAGTGACCACAGCATTGCCCCCAATGATTGCAGAGTGCCAGCCACAGCATTGCCCCCAATGATTGCAGAGTGCCAGCCACAGCATTGCCCCCAATGATTGCAGAGTGCCAGCCACAGCATTGCCCCCAATGATTGCAGAGTGCCAGCCACAACATTGCCCCCAATTGCAGAGTGCCAGCCATAACATTGCCCCCAATTGCATAGTGCCAGCCACAACATTGCCCCCAATTGCAGAGCGCCAGCCACAACATTGCCCCCAATTGCAGAGCGCCAGCCACAACATTGCCCCCAATTGCAGAGTGCCAGCCACAACATTGCCCCCAATTGCAGAGTGCCAGTCATAACATTGCCCCCAATTGCATAGTGCCAGCCACAACATTGCCCCCAATTGCAGAGTGCCAGCCACAACATTGCCCCCAATTGCAGAGTGCCAGCCATAACATTGCCCCCAATTGCAGAGTGCCAGCCATAACATTGCCCCCAATTGCAGAGCGCCAGCCACAACATTGCCCCCAATTGCAGAGCGCCAGCCAAAACATTGCCCCCAATTGCAGAGTGCCAGCCATAACATTGCCCCCAATTGCAGAGTGCCAGCGACCCCCCCCCCCCGCGAGACCCATGCACTTACCTCACGGACGGTCTCGCAGTCGGCTCCCCGCGTCTCCGAGTCCTCCCGCGGAGCCTCCTTCTCGTCCAACGGCACGGTGTTTGCCTTTCGGCCAATCAGGAAGCGGGAGGACCCGCTCCCTGATTGGCCAGGAGGAGGATCATGTGACAATAGCGAATTCTCATTCGTTTTTGTCACAGAATGGGCGGGCCGTGGCGCCACGTCTGCCCGAGCGCGGGACATTCAATTGTCCTGCGCATCCTCAGACGCGCACAGGGATTCAGCCGGTTCTGCGCACTTGCAGAAAGTTAGCAACCGGTTCTATGGAACCGGTGCGAACCGGCTGAATCCCACCACTGGTTGTAATGTAGAGTAGGGATGTGACAGTGTTGTGTTGAGGTGTGAGGCAAATGTAGTGTTGGACTATGAGGGTCTGTGTTGTTGAAATATGGAGAGAGTCCAATATCAGTCACCTATGTTTATTGGTCAAGAAATTGTAAGAACCATGGTAAATATGTAAAGAATTGCATCTCGAGAAAACTAGGACCACACTCATAAAATCAAAATTGTGTTGTTTCCATTAATGTGCTTGAAATTTGGGTAGGACACCTCCCCCCCTCCACCCCCCCCCCCCCCCAAATTCAAGATAGTTTAAAAAAACTGTAAAAAAAATTAGAGTGAAAAGAGATCCCAAGTGTAGTGATTGTTGGGATTTGAACCCATGACGTTGTTAACTGCAGTGAAGTTGCAAAGCACTTAGCTATTGTGCAGAATAAAGCTGTATGGTGGAAAAAAAGGAGTGTGTTAAGGCTAAAAAGCACATATAGCTAAAGTACTAAACATTGTATGGAATCTGGGAAGAAGACCATGGTAAAATTGTGAGGTTTCATCTTGCCCTGAAGTAGTGTAGGGGTTTGGTCACTTGCCTTTGCTACTTTCAATCATAAGATCGATTTGACACACAGACAAGATCATAAAACCACTTAAAATGCTGTAAGTTTGCAAGCGCTTCTGAGTGTAACATTATTTAGCAATATATATGATGTAATCCGTTACATTTTAGAAATATAAACAAAAAAAAAAAATAAAAATGTTAGGTGGAGATGGTAAGCCTCGAACCTACAGCAGAGGGTGATGAATTACAGACGTGATGTGTGCACTAATCCACTAGCCCACATCGCTATGTGAAACTGCTATAAGCACGAAGACATAAGTTTGCGAATTTGCGAAGCCGCGATCGTAAGTGAATACCGCTGACGGCGGAATTCATTATTGCTGTTTCACTAGCCAATTCGCCGCAGCGCAAGTTAATTGATTTGAAAGCGGAGAAACTGAAACACGTCACAGATGTTTGAAGCTGCAGTTTCTTTAAATCCGGCCCCCCATCACACAAAAAAGTTCTTAAAAATTGTCATTTTGGATAGAGAGCAAATTATTGGAAAAAAAAAAATACTTAAAAAAAAATTTCTTTGGATTTATTGTCTGGGGGGTCTAAAAAGTGTACCTGTGAAGTTTCAGCTCTGTAGCATGTCCAGAACCAGAAAAAAAGATCATATAGGTGTAAAAGGGGTTCCCACCATCCCTGCTCTACTGAAAAATGATCTTTTTTTCTGGTTCTGGACATGCTACAGAGCTGAAACTTCACGGGTACACTTTTTAGACCCCCTAGACACTAAATCACACAAAAAAGTTCTTAAAAATTGTCATTTTTGATAGAGAGCCAATTATTGGAAAAATTAAAAAAAAAAAAAAAGCTTAAAAAAAACATTTATTTGGATTTATTGTCTGGGGGGTCTAAAAAGTGTACCTGTGAAGTTTCAGCTCTGTAGCATGTCCAGAACCAGAAAAAAAGATCATATAGGTGTAAAAGGGGTTCCCACCATCCCTGCTCTACTGAAAAATGATCTTTTTTTCTGGTTCTGGACATGCTACAGAGCTGAAACTTCACAGGTACACTTTTTAGACCCCCTAGACACTAAATCACACAAAAAATTCTTAAAAATTTTCATTTTTGATAGAGAGCCAATTATTGGAAAAATTAAAAAAAAAAAAAAAAAACTTAAAAGACAAGAAATTTCTTTGGATTTATTGTCTGGGGGGTCTAAAAAGTGTACCTGTGAAGTTTCAGCTCTGTAGCATGTCCAGAACCAGAAAAAAAGATCATATAGGTGTAAAAGGGGTTCCCACCATCCCTGCTCTACTGAAAAATGATCTTTTTTTTTCTGGTTCTGGACATGCTACAGAGCTGAAACTTCACAGGTACACTTTTTAGACCCCCTAGACACTAAATCACACAAAAAAGTTCTTAAAAATTGTAATTTTTGATAGAGAGCCAATTATTGGAAAAATTAAAAAAAAAAAAAAAACTTAAAAAAAAAAATTTCTTTGGATTTATTGTCTGGGGGGTCTAAAAAGTGTACCTGTGAAGTTTCAGCTCTGTAGCATGTCCAGAACCAGAAAAAAAGATCATATAGGTGTAAAAGGGGTTCCCACCATCCCTGCTCTACTGAAAAATGATCTTTTTTTCTGGTTCTGGACATGCTACAGAGCTGAAACTTCACAGGTACACTTTTTAGACCCCCTAGACACTAAATCACACAAAAAAGTTCTTAAAAATTGTCATTTTGGATAGAGAGCCAATTATTGGAAAAAATAAAAAAATAAAACTTAAAAAAAAATTTCTTTGGATTTATTGTCTGGGGGGTCTAAAAAGTGTACCTGTGAAGTTTCAGCTCTGTAGCATGTCCAGAACCAGAAAAAAAGATCATATAGGTGTAAAAGGGGTTCCCATCATCCCTGCTCTACTGAAAAATGATCTTTTTTTCTGGTTCTGGACATGCTACAGAGCTGAAACTTCACCGGTACACTTTTTAGACCCCCTAGACACTAAATCACACAAAAAAGTTCTTAAAAATTGTAATTTTTGATAGAGAGCCAATTATTGGAAAAATTTTAAAAAAAAAACTTAAAAAAAAAAAAATTCTTTGGATTTATTGTCTGGGGGGTCTAAAAAGTGTACCTGGGAAGTTTCAGCTCTGTAGCATGTCCAGAACCAGAAAAAAAGATCATATAGGTGTAAAAGGGGTTCCCACCATCCCTGCTCTACTGAAAAATGATCTTTTTTTTCTGGTTCTGGACATGCTACAGAGCTGAAACTTCACAGGTACCCTTTTTAGACCCCCTAGACACTAAATCACACAAAAAAGTTCTTAAAAATTGTAATTTTTGATAGAGAGCCAATTATTGGAAAAATTAAAAAAAAAAAAACTTAAAAATAAAAATTTCTTTGGATTTATTGTCTGGGGGGTCTAAAAAGTGTACCTGTGAAGTTTCAGCTCTGTAGCATGTCCAGAACCAGAAAAAAGATCATATAGGTGTAAAAGGGGTTCCCACCATCCCTGCTCTACTGAAAAATTATCTTTTTTTCTGATTCTGGACATGCTACAGAGCTGAAACTTCACAGGTACACTTTTTAGACCCCCTAGAAACTAAATCACACAAAAAAGTTCTTAAAAATTGTAATTTTTGATAGAGAGCCAATTATTGGAAAAATTAAAAAAAAAAAACTTAAAAAAAAAATTTCTTTGGATTTATTGTCTGGGGGGTCTAAAAAGTGTACCTGTGAAGTTTCAGCTCTGTAGCATGTCCAGAACCAGAAAAAAAGATCATATAGGTGTAAAAGGGGTTCCCACCATCCCTGCTCTACTGAAAAATGATCTTTTTTTCTGGTTCTGGACATGCTACAGAGCTGAAACTTCACAGGTACACTTTTTAGACCCCCTAGTTAAGGTTAGGGTTATTTTTAGTGCTTAGGATTAGACGGTTAGAGTTAGAGGGGTAGGGGTAGGGCTACTAACTCTAACCCTAAGTATCTCACCGTAACCCTAACCCTAGCCCCTAACACTAAACCTAACCCTAACCCTCTAACCATAACCCTAACCCTCTAACCCTAACCCTAACCCTCTAACCTTAACCCTAACCCTCTAAGCCTAGCCATAAAAATAACCCTGACCCTAAACCTTGCCCTAACCCTAACCCTAACCCTAGCCCTAACCCTAATTCGTAATTTTTTCTGGTTCTGGACATGCTACAGAGCTGAAACTTCACAGGTACACTTAGACCCCCCAGATGCTAAATCCAAAGAAATTTTTTTTTTTTTTTTATTTTTTTTTTAATTTTTCCAATAATTGGCTCTCTATCGAAAAATTACAATTTTTAAGAACTTTTTTTTTGTGTGATTCAGTGTCTGGGGGTCTAAAAAGTGTACCTGTGAAGTTTCAGCTCTCTAGCATGTCCAGAACCAGAAAAAAATTAGAATTAGGGTTAGGGCTAGGGTTAGGGTTAGGGCTAGGGTTAGGGTTATTTTTAGTGCTTAGGGTTAACCCTAATTATCTCACCGTAACCCTAACCCTAGCCCCTAACACTAAACCTAACCCTAACCCTTAAAGCCCAGTTCCTGTCCCATTTTGGTCGGTTCTGGTCTGTTTGCGGTTGTTTGCGGTGCGTTAAACGGGGAGTTTGGTCTGTCACTGTGAAGCGGGCGTAACCCTTACACTACCTGATCGATACAACATCATACCTGATCGTATACACACACTGGATGATTTAAAGCACGTTATTCCAAACAATTTAGGAATGTTAGGTGATTTATGCCCTTTATGGAATAAAACCCGACTCTGCGTCAACTACGTAATTTTCCATGGGAGTTTTGCCATGGATCCCCCTCCGGCATGCCACAGTCCAGGTGTTTGTCCCCTTGAAACAACTTTTCCATTACTATTGTGGCCAGAAAGAGTCCATGTGGGTTTTAAAATTCGCCTGCCTATTAAAGTCTATGGCGGTTCGCAATGTTCACGAACATTCGCCGATGTTCGCGTTCGCCGTTCGCGAACAGCGAATTTTATGTTCGCGACATCACTATCCTTCAGGTGTTTTTTAGCAAACTCCATGCGGGCTTTCATGTGTCTTACACTGAGGAGAGGCTTCCGTCGGGCCACTCTGCCATAAAGCCCCGACTGGTGGAGGGCTGCAGTGATGGTTGACTTTCTACAACTTTCTCCCATCTCCTGACTGCATCTCTGGAGCTCAGCCACAGTGATCTTTGGGTTCTTCTTTACCTCTCTCACCAAGGCTCTTCTCCCCCGATAGCTCAGTTTGGCCGGACGGCCAGCTCTAGGAAGGGTTCTGGTCGTCCCAAACGTCTTCCATTTGAGGATTATGGAGGCCACTGTGCTCTTAGGAACCTTAAGTGCAGCAGAAATCTTTTTGTAACCTTGGCCAGATCTGTGCCTTGCCACAATTCTGTCTCTGAGCTCTTCAGGCAGTTCCTTTGACCTCATGATTCTCATTTGCTCTGACATGCATTGTGATCTGGAAGGTCTTATATAGACAGGTGTGTGGCTTTCCTAATCAAGTCCAATCAGTATAATCAAACACAGCTGGACTCAAATGAAGGTGTAGAACCATCTCAAGGATGATCAGAAGAAATGGAAAGCACCTGAGTTAAATATATGAGTGTCACAGCAAAGGGTCTGAATACTTAGGACCATGTGATATTTCAGTTTTTCTTTTTTAATAAATCTGCAACAATGTCAACAATTCTGTGTTTTTCTGTCAGTATGGGTGCTATGTGTACATTCATGAGGAAGAAGAATGAACTTAAATGATTTTAGCAAATGGCTGCAATATAACAAAGAGTGAAACATTTAAGGGGTCTGAATACTTTCCGTACCCACTGTATATATATATATATATATATATATATATATATATACATATATGTGTGTGTGTGTGTGTGTATATATATATATATATGGAATCAAAAAACACAATTTTGAAGCCCTAAAACCCAATAAATGCCCCTAAAAAGTGCCTAGGGTTCTGGGTCATGCCCCAGGGACTATCAATCACACAAAAAAAGTTCTTAAAAATTGTCATTTTTGATAGAGAGCCAATTATTGGAAAAATTATTGAAAAAAAAAAAAAAAAAGAGATTTCTTTGGATTTAGTGTCTGGGGGGTTTAAAAAGTGTACCTGTGAAGTTCCAGCTCTGTAGCATGTCCAGAACCAGAAAAAAAAGAGTTTTTAGTAGCGCAGGGATGGGGTTCTGCTCCTTTCACACCTGGGCGTTTTTGTTTCAGGTGTTTATTGGGCATTATTTTGTGTGTCTTTGGAGGCAGGCATGACATCTGAACTTCTGTATAGGGGTATATATATATATATACACACACACACATATATATATATACACATATACACATATAGGTGTGAAAGGAGCGGAACCCCATCCCTGCGCTACTGAAATTATTTTAGTAGCGCAGGGATGGGGTTCCGCTCCTTTCACACCTATATGTGTGTATGTATATATATATATATATATATATATATATATATATATATATATATATATATATATATATATATATATATATGTGTGTGTGTGTGTGTATATATATACCCCTATACAGAAGTTCAGATGTCATGCCTGCCTCCAAAGACGTCCACAAAAAAGCCCAATAAACGCCTGAAACAAAAACGCCCAGGTGTGAAAGGAGCGGAACCCCATCCCTGCTCTACTAAAAATTCTAAGAAAAATTATCTTTTTTTTCTGGCGGTCACCCTGACATGGATGAGTTCGGTCACCCTGGCATAGCAGTCAGAGTCAGTTCACCCTAAACTATATTACGGTCACCCTGACACTTAACACTTTCCCTACAGAAACTAGATTATTGAATCTAACTATAGTGGTATATAGTACCCTAACTACACTGCATATCCCTTTCCTCACACTAATAATTGCTAAATGACACTGGAGCAGCAGGAGTAACAGAAATGCTTCCACTCTCTTCCACAGCCTCACTATTACAGTGCTAGAGATTTGGCGGGGCTATGTTATATACTGGGGGGCATATTCACGACTGATTGGCCTCTGGACGTAGTCACTCCATTCACATTCCTAGCAGACTCCTGCCCCCTCAATTGGCTTTTACTGACGTTTCTGGTTCAATCACAGGCTTTTAAAGCCCAGTTCCTGTCCCATTGCAATTTGGGCGGTTCTGGTGGCCGAATTCCGAACTTTTACCGCAAAAAAGTTCGGAATTCGGCCGAATTTCAAACAGCCAATGTTCGGGTCGAACCGATGGTCGACCCGAACCGTTCGATCATCCTTACAGTTAAGCAGCAGAAAAACACATGTGGACTGTGCCCTGTCTGTTCTGGAGGGCTTTATACAGAATTTATAATAATTTAAGACTAAACCTATGCTTTGGCTAAAAAGCAAATAAACAAAACTATCCATGAGGTAGCAGGCCCTATAAGATCCAGAACGTTAGCAATAATACTATCAACTTCCCTACTTCCTTTAGTCTCTACAGCCCCACAAAATACTTTTGAGGTATGAGCAAACTTTCTACCGTACTGCCCATGTGACCATGCTTGGATCTGGCAATATGTTGCTTACATATTGGTGTGGGTATGCCAAAGACAATTACCGTCTTTCATAAAGTTAGCTTTTACTGCCCTTTAAAGAGGACTATCATAACATGAACTGACTACTATCCAGCAGATAGCTTAGCCCAATCATTTTTTAGCCAATCCAAGTACAATTTAAATTTCAGCCAAAGCCTACATTTTTGTTTTGTGTCCATGCTGTTGAACTGACTCATTCACTGACTTCTGATTTGTTAGGAATACACTGGTAAGTTCTCTACAACCCTCAGTTTGGCCATTATGATGCCAGGCGTGGGAGCTTTTGTCTAAACCCCCAACCTAAAGTAAACCCCCCCCCCCCCATGTTATTTTGCCTGAATATGACAGGCATTCCATGCAGGAATCTTGAGAGCCTCCAAACAAAATCTACCTGTATTAGAGGAGGGCCCCTCTAAAGTCTATAGGGAACAGCTGCACAGGCCAGAGGAAAGTAAGATTCCACATAGAGGCTCTGAAGATTTCTGCAGGCTAAAGGCATCTGATTTAGGTAATATATCTAGAACTGGGAAGAAGTTTACTTTAAGACAGGTGGGTAGGTAAAACCTACAGTTATCCTTTATATATAGGATTCCCTTTAAATGTTTTATATATTAACATTTGCCATGCATTGCTCACAGATCCATGCATATCAGCCCCTTAAAATCTAAAGTCTCTTTCGATGTCACACACCATAACTAATTTGGAAGGACAATAATTCTTATTTAGGACCAATTCTAAACTGCCAGGGGGAATAAGGCCACCCAAATCAATGCTGGTCAAAGTACTTGATATAGGGGGCCTCATGATGTATAGCCCCTAACATGATCAAAGGGCACACAAAATATTCAGTGAATGTAATGCTGCAAAAAGCCTTCGGAGACTGCAGACATTCAACAGGAGATGGTCAGAGACTAATGGCATACTACATAAGATGGTCAGAAGCTGGGATCATGCTGGTGCCAGTCATAGAGTGGGGCCATATTACCAGAGACTGCTAGAGATCACTGCTATGACAGCCCCTTTACAAATCAATAGGGTGGATTTACTAAAGGCAAGTTGTGCACTTTGCAAGTGCAGTTGCACTAATTTTGCCCAGAGCTTAGTCAATGTGGTAAAGCTTCACTTTGTAAAAAATATCCAATCAGGTGCAAGGAAAATAAAAAATACTGCATTTTTATTTGCACTTGATTGGATGATGGAAAGCAGACAAGCTTTACCGCATTCACTAAGCTCAGGGAAAATGAGTGCAACTGCAAGTGCAGTCTATTTGACTTTAGTAAATCCACCCATGTGATTCCACATTTGCACTCCTTACAGTCCCTGAAAAATTAATTGTACCATGTTTGATATTTCTCCCAGTTAGATTCATTAGAAAATCTGAGGACAAAAAAAAAAAAAAAAATAAAAAAATGGAAAACACAGGAAAAAGTAAGATATAATAAGAATAATATAGTAAGAATAAATCAACCCAGCCAGTCTACTGAATAATTTTCCTTTGTTGGCTTTAGTAAGCACCAAACATAGACTACAATGATGTATGCCAGTAGCAATAACATTTTTAAATATGGATAAATGAAAGGAAAGTATATCTAAAGCCAACATTTTTTTTTTTGTAATTTTGAAAAATGTAGAGAATAATAAAAACCCTGTCAGGTTTTGTCAACTGAAACTCATTGGGTAGATTTTTCTTAAATTCCTTTCCCGTATACATAGCAGGAAGTGTGAGGAAATCTTCAAATCAAGGAAACTCATCTCTTAGAAATTTGTCACCAGAACAGGTGTCCCCTTTGGAACATTTACCCTCAAAACATTTGATCTTCCCTCACTTTTAGGGCTTGTTTAAACTAGTGTCGCCCTCTAAAGAGTGGTCTGTGGTGGATCACTTTTCAGAGGGCGTTTGACAGGCAGAGAGGAGGCAATATGTCACCTCTTTACCACCAGTTTGAACCCCTAAAAGTCCACAGCTTTGTACTGCAATTGCCTGTGTTGTATACCGTCAACTGACTGTGACCTATGCAAGTTAATGATAGAGGGCTGCAACCACTTGGCAGTTGCAGTATGAACCTATTCACTTGAATAAGTCTCTTTTGGTAGGCAGTATGCAATGGGGGTGTATTTTTGCCGCACCCCATATGGCTGCCTTCGCGGCTCAACTTTCTGTTTGTACTGCCCCCCTTAAGTGTAAACTTAATACACCTAATAAACCTGACAGGGGTTTAATTCTTCACCACTCTATCCAGAAGTATTCTGCATCACTAGAAGGAGTGCTTTCCCAAGTCATTATCCAGGACAGCACATGAGAGATAGGCATCACCTCCAACAGGAACAGGAAACAGATCACCAAAAAATACTTTAATGGAAGTCCCTCTGGTGAACCGGTCAGTATTTGTGTTTCCTCCTTTGCATGGGAAACATTTTGCTTATAAGCAGGTCCTTACAAGTTGGTTGTGGGGAGTTAGATGATTCTTTAGGATTTCCAGAAGGGAAGGGATTACCTTGGCTCAGCATTTTTCTAGGCATTTCTGGGCTCTGCCCTGCACCCTATGTTGTCAAAAAACAGGGGGGTGACTCTGCTCAGGTGAGCTTTTTCCTGTGGCCTGGATGGGAAAGTGAAACAGAGAATGAAGCAAGATGTAACCTGCAGAGCCCCCTCAAGGGGAGCACACCTAGAACCAGGACTGCTGGATCATGGACTTTAAGGACTCTTATCTTGGTAAAGTATGCACTGGGAAGCCAGCTAATAGAGAGTTAGGAAGAAACGTGTGCAGTATGTTTGCTATGTGGCAGGACTGTAATACCTAATTGCTCAGTAAAGTTTACCAACTGCCAAATGCCTGGCCTGAAGCTCTTCTAAAGGGGTGCATGAAGGTACATGGTGGATCCAAAGGAATATAGCCTGTAAAGTGTACACAGGGGATGAAGAGGAAGGAACAGCGGGCCATCATAAGGGATTAACTCAGCAAAGGAATTGGCGGAAAGCAAGTAGTTGCTATGAGTAACCATGAACTGGTGGGAATGTAATAGCAGCCAGACAATGGGAAAGTGGTACCAGGCATAGGTGACGGGTCCTCTGGTAGCATGTGGGATGGTGCCCTACAGCTTTTGGGACCAAATCTGCACATGGCAACTCCACAGACCTAGCTGCAGGTGTGGGGGAATAAGGAGTTAACTAGTGTACGCATGACGTCTGCGCTTAGTGACAGTGGGACCCCATGCTGCCACTGGGAATGAGGTGGCAGAGGAAAGCTGGACTGGTGGAGTGGGACACTAGTTTAGCAGTGCCCCCCTCTAAATTCTACAAGCTGGAAGACAAGGTGCGCGGTGATATGGGTTGGAAGGAATCCACACATTGTTACAAAGATGCACAAGGTGTACGGCTCACTTCTAAGTTGGGTTTCCGCCTAATGAACGCATGAATGTGGCTCCGCCTGGTCCTGGGTGTTAGTGAGCGCATGCACGAGAAAGGTACCCCCCTGCATGTAGTGTGAGTAGGCCCCGTCCACATGCTAGTACTCTGGGTGGGAGGTTGGGAAGGTCCCTTCATAGTTTTGCAGAGTAAAGCAGAGCTTTCTCTTTATCCTGTTGTCCATTCAGCCCCATGGTAATGAACCTCTTATATGGCTTCCTATGTAGATGGGAAATGTTTATGTTATTACAGAGGTTTAGGTTGGTTAAGGGATGTATTGTTCTTACAATGCATCACTTATTACAGCCAGTTTATGTTACAACATTAAGCCCTTTGTATGACATGCTTTGTAACAGGGTTCAGATGTTTATGTAATGCCTTGGGCTTTCAATGGATCAATAGTTACAGATTATATTGTATGCAATGCAATGCTAAAGCACTTCCTCTAAACCTTAATAATAGTACCTAAATAGTGATAATTTATACATCATATAAGAAAAACTGTGACAACTCATAATAATACAAATAAATCAATATTAACCATACACTGAACAAAATTATAAACGCAACACTTTTGTTTTTGCCCCCGTTTTTCATGAGCTGGAGGTGGATGGATTATCTCGGCAAAGGAGAAGTGCTCACTGACACAGATTTAGACAGATTTGTGTGAACAATATGTGAGAGAAATAGGCCTTTTGTGTACATAGAAAAAGTCTTAGATCTTTGAGTTCAGCTCATGAAAAATGGGGGCAAAAAAAAAAAAGTTTTGCATTTATAATTTTGTTCAGTGTATAAGCTAAAAACAAATATAAATCAGGAAAAATGTGGTCCACATACATATAAAGTTCCATCCAATCTTGATCAATGTGCATTCTAAATTCATAAAAAAGTCCAAACAGCATGCTTTATATTCCAAATATAGTGTCCCATACCGATCCACCATCCATCCATCCATATCACCTGTGAGAAGAGTTCATAAATTGGCACTAATTGTATACAGATTGGATGTGTATGGGACACTATATTTGGAATATATGTTTGGACTTTTTCATGAATGTGGTATTTGCACATTGATCAAGATGCCTGCCTTTACACGCACGTGAACTTTAATGGCATCCCAGTTAAGACTAAAGGAGGGTTGAATATTGAGTTGGCCATCCCTTTGCAGCTAGAATAGCTTCAACTCTTCTGGGAAGACTGTTCACGAGATTTAGGAGTGTGTCTATGCGAATGTTTGACCATTGTTCCAGAAGCGCATTAGTAAGGTCAGGCCTGATGCTGGATGAGAAGGCCTGGCTCCCAGTCTCTGCTCTAATTTATCCCAAAGGTGTTCTATCGGGTTGAAAACAGGACTTTGTGCAGACCAGTCAAGTTCCTCCAATGCCAGTGCCTGACCTCACTAATGAGCTTCTGAAAGAATGGTCAAACATTCCCATAGACACACTCCTAAACCTTGTGGACAGCCTTGCCAGAAGAGTTGAAGCTGTTATAGCTGCCAAGGGTGGGCAACTCAACACTGAACCCTACAGGCTAAGACTAGGATGGCATTAAAGTTCATGTGAGTGTAAAGGCAGGCGTCCCAATACTTTTGGTAATATAGTGTATGTGGATCACTTTTTCCCTAATTTATATTTGTATTTAGCTTATATGATTAATATTGATTAATCATATTATTATGAGTTGTCACAGAGAGTTATTTATACAATTTATAAATTATCACTATTTAACCACTTTAAGACTGGAAGGATTTGCCCCCTTAATGACCAGGCCCTATTTTGCGATTCGGCACTGCATTATTTTAACTGACAATTGCGCAGTCGTGCGACTCTGTACCCAAATTAAATTTACGTCCTTTTTTTCTCACAAATAGAGCTTTCTTTTGGTGGTATTTGATCAACTGTGCGATTTTATTTTTTGCAAACAAAAAAAGCGACAATTTTGAAAAAGAAAAACAACATTTTTCACATTCTGCTATATGACATTCCCAAAAAAAATGTAAAAATCAAAATGTTTTAACATTTTTGGCAGCCAGTTTGTTTTCTGCTACATATTTTTGGTAAAAAAAATCGCAACAGGCGTATTTTGATTGGTTTGCACAACAATTATTGCGTCTACTAACTACGGGAAAGATTTATGTCATTTTTATTGGGTTTTTTTTACTAGTAATTGCGGCAAACTGCGATTTTGTAGCGGGACTGTGGCGGACAGATCGGACCCCTAACTGACATTTTTGACACTTTTGGGGGGAACCAGTGACATTACTACAGTAATCAGTTCTAAAAATATGCACTGTTACTGTACTAATGCCATTGGCAGGGAAGGGGTTAACACTGTGGGTGATCAAGGGGTTAAATGTGAGTCTAGGGGAGTGATTCTAACTGTGGGGGGGGGGGGGGGGTGCCTTCTGAAATGACCATAGAGACATGTGATCCTATATAGCAGGATCACATGATCTCTATGATCATTCCAGGGAGAAGGACGGTCGGCTGTGTTTACAACAGCCGACTGTCCTTCTCTCTCAGCGGGGAATGATCGCGGGTGTCAGGCGGCAGACGGCACGCTCGTCCCCTAGACTCCGGAGAGCAAGTGCCGTACATGTACGGTGATTCACCCAGGAGCGGGCGGTCGTAAAGTGGTTAAGTATTATTGATAAGGTTTAGAGGAAGCGCTTCAACATTGGATATAACATATTGCATTTGACAGTGTGGTGATAAAACGTTGTAGGTGCTAGCTGCTTTTTTTTGTTTTTTGATATAGTGGTGTTGAGTAGAGTAGTGCAGGGTACCTATATTTATTTAAATAGTTCCAAACTGTTATGGCTACAAGAATAAAGTGATGGTAAAGCTCCCCTTTTTTTTCATTAAATTAAAAAAACATTTCATACCTACCTGCTCTGCACAAAAATACCCTTGATCCACCTCTTCTCAGGTTCCCCCCCCCCAAGACTCTCCTGCCTCCCCCCCCCCCCCGCCAAGTTCCCCCATAGAAAGCGACTTCCTATGAGGGAACTTGTGCAGGCTCGCTCCTGAGCTGAGCTGTTTGCATCTATTCAGACACCCAGCCCAGCTCTGCCCCACCTCTGCTCTATGCTCACAGAATTTGACTGACCTATGGCTCCCGTTGATCTCAGCCAAGCCTCTGAGAGCTGAAAGAAGGGACAGGAGCTGCTGCAGACACGCACAATGCTGGACCAAGATCAGGCTCAGGTGAGTATTTAGGGGGGCTGCGGGGGGAGCTGCACTTAAAAGGTTTTTTACCTTAATGCATAGGATGCATATTTATTTTTATTTCAGGTATTGTACTTACACTTCTTTTGTGGTGTCTATTTCATTTCATATTTGCTAATCTCTTACATGACTTCCTATGTGGATGGGGAAAGTCTGTGTTGCTGCAGAGGTTTAGGTTGTTTAAAGGGATGTCTTGTACTTACCATGCATCACTTATTGCAGCCTGAACATTAGCCAGAAAATGAAGTCCTGCTAGATCACTTCATGCTGGCCCATTTTGTATGTATAGTTACTGTATGTAACACAAAAAAGTGTCTATATTACCAGAGAAGGATGATATGAAAGCCAGACAGTGGGAGAGCGGTACTGGTAGGGGTGACAGGTCTCATGTATAGTGAGCAGAGCAGTTCATGTGGCCTACCTCCCAAGCGGTCAGTGCACCAGAAATCGAGACTGGACCTACGTAGTGGAGACCTAGGCCTAGAGAAAAGAGTTAATCATGTGTGTTCATGGGGTCCATACTGGTGCCTGGCAGGACTTACCCAAATGGTAAATGAGACCCCTCCACAGCCCCTGCATCTCCTCAGGAGATGCAGTGCTGCTGGCATGGCACAGGAGATTCTCCAGGAGAATCTCCTGTACCATGTCGGCAGCACAGCATCTCCTGTGCTATGCCCACAGCTCTACCTCTCCTGTACCATGTTCACAGCTCTGCATGTACCATGCCCACAGCCCTGCATCATGCCCACAGTCCTGCATTTCCTACACCATGCCCGCAGCCCCTGCACCTCCTGCACCATGCCCACAGCCCCTGCATCTCCTGCACCATGCCCGCAGCCCCTGCATCTCCTGCACCATGCCCGCAGCCCCTGCATCATGCCCGCAGCCTCTGCATCTCCTGCACCATGCCCGCAGCCCCTGCATCTCCTGTACAATGCCCGCAGCCCCTGCATCTTCTGCACCATGCCCGCAGACCCTGTACCATGCCCGCAGCCCCTTCATCTCCTGCACCATGCCTGCGGCCCCTGCATCTCCTGCACCATGCCTACAGCCCCTGCATCTCCTGCACCATGCCCGCAGCCCCTGCATCTCCTACACCATGCCCGCAGCCCCTGCATCATGCGCTCAGCCCCTGCATCTCCTGCCCCATGCCCATGGCCCCTGCATCTCCTGCACCATGCCTGGGGCCCCTGCATCTCCTGCACCATGCCCTGCAGCCCCTGCAACTCCTGCACCATGCCCGGGGCCCCTGCATCTCCTGTACCATGCCCGCAGCACCTGCATCAATTTGTAACAATGAAAATACATCCTGCATATCAGATATTTACATTACGATTCATAACAGTAACACAATTACAGTTATGAAGTAGCAACGAAAATAATTTTATGGTTGGGGGTCACCACAACATGAGGAACTGTATTAAAGGGTCGCGGCATTAGGAAGGTTGAGAACCACTGTCTTTGAATATTTTTGAGCATGATGGTCACTAGCTGTTCGGGAGAAAAGTCATTCAGATAATTGGCACTGATTAGGAAACCACGATGACCCATGAAAGACTTGTGCTCTGTGCCTACTGGCTGTGGAGAGCATTGTCCTCAAGATGATTATTTAATGAGTTAGTTAAAGTTGTTGCAGATGATAAGTGCCCCCCCCCCACTCCCCCTCCTCCCCCTCCTCTTCCCCCTCCTCTCTGGCTCCCTATCACCAAGCACAGCCTACCTGGATATACTTTTTGATGCTTGCAGACACCAGCATGATGACCAAGATGCTTACATCTCATTTAGCCCATTATTTAGACTCTAACCTTGGCCTATGGAGATACATTGGACATATGCCAGACGAACTGACCTAACCTGTTTGGAAGTTTGCTACAACTGGTCGTACTACTGTTGTGTTTAGTTTTGTATGCTTTTATACTGTATATGTTTGACAGAGCTTGATTGTAGCTCTCTTCCTGATGAAGCGGGCAGTGACCCGTGAAACGCATCGAAGTCACAGCAAGTAACCCATCACCCAACTTTGGCAGGGATGATGAGGAAACAAATATACAATGTTTATTACAGTCTTTGGTATACGTGCATTTTTTTTTTTTTTTTATTGATATATGAGTTTTCTCCTACTGTGTATATGCTGTTAATCTTTGTACAAATAAACATTGGGCATTTTATTATATTTGAGGTAGTACCATCAAAGTCCCTAACTTTAAAGTTTCTGGGATTTTTTTGTGCAGCTGCATAAATGTGATGTATGGCTTGTCAGTTAGAATTATTATTAAATGTGTATTGTTACAGTCAATAAAATTTGAAAAAAAATCTTCTTTGGAACCTAGCTTATATATATATAACAAATGCAGTTTATCATTCATTTCATTACACTTTTTTATTTGTCATGCAATTTAATTTCTGTGTTGAGGGGCCCCCGACTTTGGAGAGCCCAGGGCTCCCCAAGGTCTAAACCCTACACTGTATAGGGGCCCCATCAAACATAGTTACACCCCAGTCATGAAGAGGGTAAGACTATTTCCATGTTTAAGTGCTGACTTGGGGCCCCTCTCGAGCCTTTGCCCCTGGTAAAATATCAACCCCTTCCTCTCTTAAAACAGCCCTGGCAACACTTTTGTTTGGGTAGAATAAAACAAACCTCCCCTTCTGGCACACACTGCTGCCTCGTGTCACAATAATGTCACAATAAAGGAAATTATTTCATGATACAGGATATGTGCCACTTCACTTATTCCTCATTTGTCTGCAGCAATGCTTTGAAGGGGGGAGGGGGGGGGGGGCAGAACATTATAAAGTAAAACTGAAGACAGTAAATAAACAAACAAGGCGCATGTACACCTACATTTTAAAAAATGATGATGATTATCTGTAGATCAGACTTAGCAGTAACATTCCATTACATTGGTTAGCATTGGTGTTAAAAAAGAAATCCAGCCAAATAGAAATATAGTTGAAATACCTGAATGTGAGTTTTTCTTTTAGACAAAATATTTGTCACTCTGTTCAGCCAGTTCGGTGATTTACATACCACTGCGCCATTGCATCATTATTGATGTCACCGCTACTGTTAATGTCTAAGTTGACTAAAGCATTTGATACGCACAATGTGGACTGTATGCTTTGTGGCTAATGAGTTTTATATTTACAAATGAAAACATTTGTCCTCAGAGTTCATCTTTACCATCTCCACCCAGTTGAAATTAACCATATGTTTCTATAAGTAAGCTGTAACTTACTTATAGATTGGTGTTACATATACTTTAACTCCGGGTAACTTTAAAATTTTGACTTGCAGTGGAGCTGTGCCCACACTGTGGGGGTTAACTGCTTGTTCTATCTAGGAGAAGCACTTTTACTTACCTGATCCTCCTCTTCTGCGGCAGGCAACACTCCCCCACGCTCCAGCGATGGATTGTCCCTAAGTGCCATCATGTCCAATGCAGAGCTACAGACCCTGCATTGGTCTTGATGATGTCAGGTCCTGAGACTGCTGGAGCATAGATGAGAAGATGCATCCAGCAGTGCAAAAGAGTGGATGATCAGGTAAGAAAAAAATTATTTTCTGTGTCCCCAAGACCTGAATGATCAATTAACCCTTGCAGTGTGCCTGGAGGTAAGCTGTAAGCCATATTTTATAGTCAAAATTTTTTTCTTAAGTTTTGATAGAGTTAGACAAATTTTTTCGGCTGTCTGTGTCACCCTCGCTTTTGTTCTGGTGACCATGTTAACAGAGACTGGAAGTGATGGAAAATACAAAATTTTCCTAATGTGGACAACTGCTTTGGGGATGGCTCGCTCAGGCTGGTTCACACTTGTGTGATGCCAGACATCGCATGTGATTAACACTGCATTGTTGTGCACATCACATGCGAAGTCTGTGCAATGCCAATTCAGCATACAAACTGCATGGTTGAAATCGCATAGCATTTGCACCAAAATGGTGTAGGACCCTTTTTTTGGTCCGCACTGGAATCAGATCGCATTGGTGTACAGACCCATGCGACCCCATTCCATCCGATTTCACAGTTCGTTCTTTGTTCTTCGTTGGGGATGTCATTACCTGTATATTGACATCTGCAGCAGTTCATAGAGAGCAGTGTGAACTGTCTGCGGGTCTGATGCGATGCGGGAACCCGCACAGGAATCGCTGTGGTTCCTCCATTGCACCAGTTTGAATCCAGCCTAAGAGGGAACTATACTTTAATGAAACTACTCTCTAGGCTTCAATTAAACTTGTCCCCTCTGATCTTGGGTTCAGGCCCACCACTCAGCTCCTTCAGGTCTAGAAAGGTCTTGCATACGAAAATGTATGATCTGCAAATCAGTCTACAATCCTTCATAAATGTTTTATGCTGTATGGACCTGTTGGAAAAAACTTGCTCGATCCGCGCTGTCAGAATACAATAGTACAGTTGGAAGGTATCCCCCTCATTTGTGTGGAAGTGAGAATCGTTTTTTTTTTTTTTTTTTTTTTTTTTACGTTCAGTCCACTGACTTAATCAAAAAAAAAAAAAAAAAAATGAACCATGTACAGTGAGGGAAAAAAATATTTGATCCCCTGCTGATTTTGTACTTTGGCCATTGACAAAGAAATGATCAGTCTATAATTTTAATGGTAGGTTTATTTTAACAGTGAGAGACAGAATAACAACAAAAATATCTAGAAAAACACAATTCAAAAAAGTTCTAAATTAATTTGCATTTTATTGAGTGAAATAAGTATTTGATCCCCTATGAATCAGCAAGATTTCTAGCTCCCAGGTGTCTTCTATACAGGTAACAAACTGAGATTAGGAGCACTCTCTTAGAGCTGGTTCACACAAATCCAACTCAAAGTCGCCCTGACTTTGGGCAACTTTGAAGTTGCCCGTGCAGAGCGACTTCATCGCGGCTTGCAAACGACTTCTCATAATAGAAGTCAATGCAAGTCGCTTCGACTTTGCCAAAAAATAGTGCAGGAACCTTTTTCTAAGTCGGAGCGGCTTGAGTCGCTCTGATTAGAACGGTTCCATTGCAAAGCATTGGGAGCTACTTGTCAGGCGACCAAGTCGCCTGACAAGTCGGAGTAGTGTGAACCGGCTCTAAAAGGGAGTGCTCCTAATCTCAGCTTGTTACCTGTATAAAAAACACCTGTCCACATAAGCAATCAATCAGATCCCAATCTCTTCACTATGGCCAAGACCAAAGAGCTGTCCAAGGATGTCAGGGACAAGATTGTAGACCTACACAAGGCAGGAATGGGCTACAAGACCATCGCCAAGCAGCTTGGTGAGAGGGTGAAACAGTCGGTGTGATTATTCGCAAATGGAAGAAACACAAAATAACTCAGAGCTACAGAGGAAGCCGTGATTGGACGGCGAAACGCGTCTAGCGATTGGCTGAGCGGACCTGACGTCACTTCCGGCCGGTGAGACGCATGCTGCGAGAGCAGCAACCACTGAGCCGAGTCTCCATGTTGCTTTTATTCTATGTTTGTTTGTAAGTATCAGTCCGTTTGCCTAATAAAACTTAGTGGAACGTACTTCACCATGTCTGGCCTCTATTTTTTATCTGAGGACATATGAAGCAAGCAGGACCATAGAAGGGATCTGTTCCTACAGCACTGGCGAGGAAAGTTGCCGTGGATTATTAACTGCTGATAACCTAGCGTTTTGTAGTGAGTACATTACCACAAGGGGGAGCACACCCTGAGTGATCAACACAGAGGATTTATAAGCACTTGATTGGACATTTATGAATTGTTTTTTGCACATTATGCACAAGTCACTAGCACTTTGATGATCATATTTAATGATTATTTATTTATGTATTTTTTGTGTTCAGTGGTTTTAACAACTTGAGAAATTTGCATGTCCCTGGTTCGCACATGTTTACACATCTATTGATATATTTGCACATATTTTTTGTTATTAATTTTAAGCAGCGCTGCAACACTGGTTTCACATTTCTATAGGCACATGCACTTTAGTTGCAACTAGCAGCTTATGATACATTTTATACTCATATTTTAATTCACTATTTATTCACAGATTGTTAATTTATTAATTATTTATTTAAACACACCATAAGCGCGGGGTTCTTTTCCGTTATACTGTCTGACATTTGCTAATACACATCTGAATTATTCAGAGGAGAACTGGGTGAAAGTGTTGTGGTCAGATGAGACCAAAATCAAGCTCTTTGGCATGAACTCAACTCACCGTGTTTGGAGGAGGAGGAATGCTCCCTATGACCCTAAGAACACCATCCCCACCATCAAACATGGTGGTGGAAGCATTATGCTTTAGAGGTGTTTTTCTGCTAAGGGAACAGGACATCTTCACTGCGTCAATGGGACGATGGAGGAGGCCATGTACCGTCGAATCTTGGGCGAGAACCTCCTTCCCTTAGCCAGGGCATTGAAAATGGGTCGTGGATGGGTATTCCAGCATGACGATGAATCAAAACACACAGCCATGGCAACAAAGGAGTGGCTCAAAAAGAAGCACATTAGGGTCCAGGAGTGGCCTAGCCAGCCTCCAGACCTTAATCCCATAGAAAATATGTGGAGGGAGCTGAAGGTTCTTGTTACCAAATGAGTAAGGATCTGCAAAGAGGAATGGGACAAAATCCTTCTTGAGATGTGTGCAAACCTGGTGGCCAACTACAAGAAACGTCTGACCTCTGTGATTGCCAACAAGAGTTTTGCCACCACCAAGTACTAAGTTATGTTTTGTGAAGGGATCAAATACGTATTTCACTCATTAAAATGCAAATCAATTCATAACTTTTTGGAATATTCTGGATTTTTTTGTTTTTATTCTGTCTCTCAATGCTAAAATAAACCTACCATTAAAATTATAGATTGCTAATTTCTTTGTCAGTGGGCAAACGTACAAAATCAGCAGGGGCTAAAATACTTTTTTCTCTCACTGTTTTATCAGCTTATGAGTGGATATCATTTCCTTTACTTTGTGGAGATTTCCTCTCACTTCCTGTTGTGTTTAACTGCTCAGTGTTTCACACTCTGATGACTTTCAATTGTATTTTGGAGAGTTCTAGTATCACAGTTGGGGGAAGATCAGAGTAGGCAGCCTGAACATTTATGGGACTCCCGCCAATCCCTGGAGAGGTGATTGGAGAACCAATAAAGAATCTGAGGCCTGAACCAGGAATGCAGTGTTCCTGGGTACACTCCTGCTGGAGGAGACCCCTGTTCAGAGGCTCTGCCCCTGGGGCAGGAGTGCTAGAGAAGCCTTTGTGAAGACATCAAGGTCCCAGCTAGGCTTAGCCAAGGGGCCAATTTACAATTTCAAGTCCAGGGATGCAGTTGGGTCTGGAGAAGCTCACTGGAGAGATCCAGGAGGAAGTTGATGGGAAAGAGTCCAGCTGTCCTATAGTGGTGTGAGACTACATCTCCCTTGCTATGAAGAGCCTGGTGGATATTAGCAGGAGGCAACCGATGATCCTGTGGCTATGTGAGTAGATGATCCCAGTGCTGAAGGGTAATGAGTCCTCAAGCTGCTCAGTTCTATAGTTTACCAGAGTATCCCATGCTCCCTATCCAACTTCATTGTTCCCAAGAAAAACCCCAAAAGAAACCCCTAGACTGTTCTTTGGAATGAATGCAGGAAATGCTGTGTGCCTGGCTGTCTGTGCTCTAATGGGGAAATAGGACCAAAATTCACCAGCAGCTCATTAGGGGGTGTGCTACACATACAATTATTTTTATTTTTTTTTGTATAGAATACATTCATGGCCCATTACTGAATTGGGCATGCACATACATGTTTTACTGGCCAAGTAGAATTTTTTTTGCCCGATATATTTCCACCTGGGGACAGCCTAATATTTGCACAACAGATTGATTGGCTAGGACGGGTCTGCAGACACACGGTCATTTTCTAATCCAACTGTACCAACAGACAATATATCAAATCTTTTTATCTTTTCACTGGTAAGAAAACTCACTCATGACTCATTTGAATAGTGATTGCTAATATAACACTTTAGACATCGTCATTTCTGATAGCACTGGCTTAAAAATTCAATATATTACGCCTAAACAGATGTCACCTATATAATTGGTATGATGAACTACATCCTGATTGGTAACACCTGTTCTGTGGCAAGCATAGGTTAGATTCTGGTGAGCAAGCAATTAGCACAAAACAGGATGTTCCCATAATGTGGCTTCATCAAGTTCCTTGTTCAGCAGAAAACCACAGGATGAGGACATGACAACTCTTCTCAGCTACAGCTACAGCAAAAATGCTCTACTGCATATATGATGTCAGCAAGTGATATACAAAAGACTGGGCCACAGAATTTACCATAAACTGCATTTGGGGATTTAGTTCCACCATATGGCCATATCGTGCTCAAGCCCATCACTGCGTCAAAGTACCCCATTATCGGTGGGTCCTACACTATCCATAAAAAAGGGGTGAATCCAGCCTCTCTTACCCCTGGAGACAACACTCTTTGCTGGGAAGGTGTGTTAATGCACTGCAGGGGACTCCTCCTATATCTACTTGATAGAGGACACCAATAGAGTACAGGTGTGTGTGGGGGATGGGATGCTCAACCTCATAAGTCTGGTCAGACCGAATACATAATAAACAAGCAAAAAATTGGGGGAGCAAACCCTGAACATGTATATCTAAAGCCGGTGCAGCTATGGACCAAGCAACATGTATATTAAAAAAGAATAGCGCAACCATACAAAAGAAATGACTATCAAATATGGAGACAATCCATAAATAAAAATGGGGATTTAGTTCCAGCATATGGCCATATCGTGCTCAAGCCCACCACTGCGTCAAAGTACCCCATTATCGGTGGGTCCTACACTATCCATAAAAAAGGGGTGAATCCAGCCTCTCTTACCCCTGGAGACAACACTCCTTGCTGGGAAGGTGTGCTAATGCACTGCAGGGGACTCCTCCTATATCTACTTGATAGAGGACACCAATAGAGTACAGGTGTGTGTGGACTGATAACCTGCAATATATTACATTTTTGTTTGTGGTTTAGATACACTTAATGTTGGACTTAGGATATACAATCTGATTGTACAATCTCTATGAATTTTCTTTAGATTTACCAAAACTATGTGTAGCACCCTCCTAGGTAGGTGCTAGAGAGTGCATAGTTTTTGGGTTTCCCTGATTAACAGGGGGTTTGTCAGGCAAATGTAAGTACTCTCTGCCTAACAGGGAGCAGTGATCAATTGATAGGGTCTGCTTAGTGTGATCAGATGCTGCTCATGTTGTCTGCCTGTTTCCCACTGGTCCAATGGGAAGGGGCATATTGGACAGTGGAAGAATACTTGACAAATGAGAGTATAGGTGTAGGTACAGCCCTGGACATTGTCAGAGGAAGGTGCCTCAAGGCATGCTGGGTGACTGTATATATAACAAGAGAGCAGGCGTATATGGGATCTTCGGCTGGAGAGCGGGGTCCCGGAGGAAGGGAAGACACTGCCCCTCCTCTGTACAGGGTGCCATGCGGCCTTAGGTGGTCGACCTGAAGACCAGAGTCGCAGAAGCTGCACCCCAGATGTCCTGCAGAGCTAACTGGGAGGGAGACACACCTAGAAGGATCTGTTCCTGGCTACTGTGAGTACAGACCTAAGTCTAGGGGCCTGTTCGGTGAGGGCCATCCCTTCAAGCTAGTAAAGTCAGTGGACGTGTGCCAGCTAAAGGGGATACCGGTTAGTGTCCTGAAGAATCAGAGTTCATTGAGTCTGCTGCCAGATCCAGCAAAGAACTTATTCCTCCATGCAAATGCTATATGGTTCAACAGAGGGTCTGCAATTCAGTTCAACCAAGTGAGGCCAAGTGAGAGTTGTCCTCATCTGTACATAGTTAAGGTTGGAGTATCCCACTAATCCCTTCTCCTATCCAAGTTCTACCAATAAATACAAAAAAACAAATCCCCTAGACTGGTCATTGGATAACGAGCGGATGAGTGCACACCTGGTCGAGTGAAAATACCCAAACAACTGGCTGCAGGATAATCAGAGGGAGACCCAGGGAAATCTATACTCCACAAGCCCTACGGGGGCAGTGCTACATATGTAATTCGAGGAAAAACCTAAACAGTTATTTCAAACTGTATCAAATCAGGGTACGCCCTTGTTTTCATAGTTAATGGTAGAATCAAAGGATTGTACAATCAAATTGTATTGGGTATGGTTAGTTTAGCATTTTGTTCACATATAGTGCGTTCATTTGCATTATACCACGCTGAATGAACGCAGGTCGTTGCTAGAACTGTGGACTGCATTGCAGAGTGAACAGTGTCCTGTTCATAATGCAACACACCAAGGAGGTGCTGTATAATGAGCTGGAATCAAGTGCAGAAATGGTGCATTTTTTTTGCAGCGTACAGGAAGGCATCACATGTCACTGTACAGTTAGACATTTCTCAATGTTTTGGCCTATAGCTATATTACTTTGTTCTATATTTAAAGCTTAGAATGGAACTAAAGTCTAAGTATAGAATTGTGAGCAAGCAGGCTCTTTATTGCATGACTAAGGCACCCCAGATGTAATCCTCAACCTCATATAACCTCAAAACCAACCCCCACCCCTTTTACCCCAACTGCCAGCAGAAAAAATACAAAAACTCAATTGTTGGTGTAAAATTGTCCGTAATGGCCATTTATTAAAAACATTAACAAATTATAACATTCCTTAAAACAGGAACCAAAATAATAATACAATAACAATAAACATAAGGTTGCCTATCTTTGGAGGCACCAAGTATCAATTATCCATTAGTATCTGCATAACTGCTTACACAGTCCCCAGTCGCACCACCCTGGCTCGGGGACGACCTCCACATTCTGCAGATACCTCACAATTTTTTAACCTACCAGTTAACCCACCATTAACTGGCATTCCACAGGTGACTCCATACCTTAAATGGGTCTCTAAACAGATTATCACAGCAGGTTATTTTTTCAAGCGCCTCCAAAGACCCCAACCATCACAGCACAAAGTGGGAAACCTCACACCTTTGTGCCCTGCCAAAAACGCAAGGCCCTGTGCACCCCCTCCTGTAAACCCAAGGCCTATGCACACCGCATTAGGATGCACACTGTCACTCAGTGGCGGCTGGTGCTCAAAATTTTTTTTTTTGGGGGGGGGGCGCAAACAGAAAAATGTAATAGGCATTGCTTTGCAGCAAAAAACGCTGTAAAAAAATTGCGTGACTTTGAGGTCGCAAAAGTGTGAAAGGGACCTTCAGTAATTAAGGTATAGTGTGTCCCCTTTCAATGCAGAGAGACCAGCGTGCCCCCTTTCAATGCAGAGTGACCAGTGTGCCCCCTTTCAATGCAGAGTGACGAGCGTGTCCCATGTCAATGCACAGTGACCAGTGTGCCCCCTTTCAATGCACAGTGAACAGCGTGCCCCCTTTCAATGCACAGTGACCAGCGTGCCCCCTTTCAATGCAGTGACCAGTGTACATGCCCCCTTCAATGCAGTGCCCAGCGTACATGCCCCTTCAATGCAGTGACCAGCATACATGCGCCCTTCAATGCAGAGATCAGCGTACATGCCCCCAATGCAGGGACCAGCATACATGCCCCCTTCAATGCAGTGACCAGCGTACCATTACCCCAATGCAGAGATCAGTGTACATGCCCCCAATGCAGTGACCAGCATACATGCCCCCAATGCAGTGACCAGCTTACATGCCCCCAATGCAGTGACCAGCATACATGCCCCCAATGCAGTGACCAGCATACATGCCCCCAATGCAGTGACCAGCGTACATGCCCCCAATGCAGTGACCAGCATACATGCCCCCAATGCAGAGATCAGCGTACATTCCCCCAATGCAGAGATCAGCATACATGCCCCTAATGCAGTGACCAGCATACATGCCCCCAATGCAGTGACCAGCATACATGCCCCCAATGCAGTGACCAGCGTACATGCCCCCAATGCAGTGACTAGCGTACATGCCCCCAATGCAGTGACCAGCGTACATGCCCCAATGCAGTGACCAGCATACATGCCCCCAATGCAGTGACCAGCATACATGCCCCCAATGCAGTGACCAGCGTACATGCCCCCAATGCAGAGATCCCAATGTAGTGACCAGCATACATGCCCCCAATGCAGAGATCAGCGTGGGTGCCCCAATGTTGTGACCAGCATACATGCCCCCAATGCAGAGATCAGCGTGCGTGCCCCCTTACTTACCTGGAGCAGCAGCGGCGGTGGACGGCTTCTCCTCAGTCCCGGTGACCGGCGGCGCGCCTCCTCCAGTCCTTCTGCTCCCGCCTCCTCCTCGACCAATGGCATGGGGTTTGCCTTGCGGCCAATCAGGAAGCGTGTATCGGACGTGCTTCCTGATTGACCAGGAGGAGGATCGGTGTGACAATAGCGAATTTTCATTCGCTATTGTCACACAATGGGTGGGCTCGGGACGCACTGCTCTGCGCCCCGGGTCCACCCTTTGCATCGCCCTATTAGAGCCTCTGGCTCTAATCAGGTGATGCAAAAAAAAAAAAATCCCCATTGAACTACATGCGTCCAGCGCCCCTGCATGCAGATTAGGGGGCCGGACGCATGGATGGGGGGGCCTAACCACGAAATCACCATTACGCAAGATGAACCTGCCAACTTACTTGTTGACCTTAATTCTAGTCTTGTTCAGCCTGTCCACAGACCTGGCATAACGCCAATTTGTGCAGCCGACTGTAACGCTCCTGCGTTTTTATATGGTGTGGATTTTCAGCTGCAGAAATAGTTCCACGTCAGTAGCCATGTAAGAGATATGCTGAGATACCATTCCCAACCTCAATGACTCATCATGTGTGGAAGGTCTTATTTCAGCCAGTAAATACACACAATTAGCAAGCTGGTTCTTAGAGTGACTTTATGCATGTGGTAACACAATGATGAAGGTTTGAGGGATAGGTTGAGACGAGGTGGTAGGTGATAGACACTTGAAGGTGAGACAGTAGCAGATGGATGCAGGAAGGTTTAGCAATGTTGTATGATAGCAGATGATAGAATAGCAGGTGGACATACAAAAGAGATCAACCCAGTGCAGAAAAGTAGCAGTAGTCTCAAGAGCTAGCAATCTAGTTTATGCAGATGTGATAAACAGTCTCTACTATGCAGAGCTAGATAGTGTAAGCTTAGTATAAGTTTATAGAGAATTCCCCTGCGGGGTACTTAGCACTATTAGCGATACAGCCGAAGGGTGGTTCAGGAGAGGCGGATGATCCAGTAGCGGGATACAGGGATCAGCGCAGCGAGGTTCCGTCAGCGAAGTAAGCTTGCAAGCATGGAAGCTTCAAGCAAGGTTAGCATCCAGATAAGGGTGTTTGAACGAACACATGTGAGTGAGAACCGACGCCTTAAATAGCCATCTAGTCCGGCGCTGAGTGATGACAGCTCCAGTCTTAAAGGTGTATGCGCACCTTTCCAAAAGTAAATGGTAGGGCGCATACACTTGTGGAAAGTGTAATTTAGGGTACCAAAGGTACCGGAACATTACAATACCCCCCCCTTAAGGCCTGCTCCTGAAGGCCTCTGGAGCTGGTTTGTCTGGGTATCTCGCATGAAAATTGCGGATTAATCTAGGGGCATGTATGTCAGAGGTGTTTAGCCAGGTGTCGTCTTGGGGCCCATAGTTCTTCCATCTAACCAAGTACTGAAGTCTTCTTCTGTGGATACGAGAATCCAGAATCTCTTTTATCTCGTATTCTTCTCCACCTTCAACTTGTACAGGAGGGGGAGGTGGAATATTAGGCCTTATTCCTTGGTCCGGAACATGGGGTTTTAGTAGCGACACATGGAAAATGGGATGGATTTTTAGGTCCATTGGCAATGTAAGCTGCACTGCAGCTTTTCCAATAAGTTTCTTGATTGGGAAAGGTCCCAAGAACAGAGGTCCAAGCTTTTTGCTAGGGATCTTCAGTCTCAAGTTTTTGTTGAGAGCCAAACGAGGTCCCCGATAGTATACTGTGGAGAAGGTCTTCTACGAAGATCATAGTACTTCTTTTGTTGACTGTGAGCGTGTGCAATGGTAGTATTTAGTAAACCCAGAGAATCCTTTATTTGGGAAAGATAGTCTGAGGCTACTGGGTTATTTGAAGGAAGGATGCGTGGAGGGAGAATAGAGGGATGGAACCCATAGTTCAAGTAGAACGGACTCTGCTTGGTTGTACTGTGAGTTGCGTTGTTGTAGGCAAATTCTGCCAGGGGGAGAAGATCCAACCAATCATCCTGTTGGTAAGAAGTGTAACAACGTAAATACTGCTCGATGCATTGGTTGACTCTTTCAGTCTGTCCGTTGGTCTGCGGATGGTAAGGAGAAGTGAGCTTCCGCTCAATCCTTAGTATGTGACATAGTTCTTGCCAGAATTTAGAAATAAATTGGGATCCACGGTCAGACAAAAGAGTTTTTGGGATACCATGTAATCTGAAGACATGTTTCATCAGGAGTTCTGCCGTTTGTTTGGACGAAGGTAGTCTGCGAATAGCAATGAAATGTGCCATCTTTGTCAGATGGTCCACTGACACCAAGATGGTATTAAATCCTTTGGAAGGAGGCAATTCTACGATGAAGTCCAATGACAGAACCTCCCATGGAGTTTGGGGTATTGGTAGACTGCATAGTAGACCGGATGGTCTCGTAGTGTCAATTTTGGACCTGGCACAGACATTGCATGAAGAGACGAATTTTTGTATAGATGTTTTCATGTCAAGCCACCAGAATTGCCGAGAAATCAAATTGAAAGTCTTTGTCATACCCATATGTCCTGCCATAGGCACATCATGCGATAATTCCAAGATCTTGGTGCGTAGGGTAGGTGGTATGTAAAGTTTGTCGTTGTAGTAGAGGAAGCCTTCTGCATCGGTAGTTAGTTGTGGTGGGGGTGAATCCAACCTTATACCATGCAGAACCTCTTCCTTCAAGGAACGGACAACTCCAATAATGCGTTTGTGAGGTATTATAGGAACGGAAGGAATTTCAAAGTAGTTTTCTTCAGTTAGTCGTGATAGTGCATCCGCCTTTTTGTTCTTATCTGCAGGTGTGTAGGTCACTAGGAAGTTAAACCTTAGAAAGAATAGTGACCATCGTACCTGTCGATGCGAGAGAGTTTTGCTAGTCTGAAGATATTGGAGGTTTTTATGGTCCGTGTATATAATTATTGGTAGTTGGGTGCCTTCGAGTAAATGTCGCCAATTCTCCAGAGCCAATTTTATAGCAAGCAGTTCCTTCTCACCCAAGGGGTAATTTATCTCGGGACTGCTCAGGGATTTAGAAAAAAAGGCGACTGGATGAAGTGGTGAAGTGGGGGTAGGTCGTTGGGAGAGTATTGCTCCTACTGCCAGGTTTGACGCATCTACCTCCAGAATGTATTGGAGGGATGGGTCTGGATGGCGTAATATGGGAGCGGAAGTAAACCTTGTCTTTAACAAGTGGAAAGCCTTATTTGCTTCTTCTGACCATTTAAATGGTATTTTTATGCTAGTGAGCTGTGTGAGGGGTCTCACAATAGCAGAAAAGTTTTTTATGAACTTCCTGTAGAAATTTGAAAATCCCAGGAATCGCTGTAGCGCCTTGCGTGTAGTTGGTGTAGGCCAATCCTGAATGCAGGATATTTTACTCATGTCCATCTCGATTCCTGTTTTGGATATGATGTAGCCTAGAAAGAGTACCTCATCTTTATGGAACAAGCATTTCTTCAGCTTCACATAAAGATTATGTGCAAGCAATCTCGATAATGCAAGTCTTACATGTCTTATGTGTTCAGACAGGGTCCGTGAATATATAAGTATATCTTCCAGATATACCACAACACAGACATCTAGTAAGTCTTTAAAAATATCGTTTATAAATCGTTGGAAAACTGCAGGGGCATTGCATAGGCCGAATGGCATCACAAGATATTCGAACAATCCGTATCTAGTTCTGAACGCAGTCTTCCACTCGTGTCCATCACGGATTCGAATGAGATTGTATGCTCCTTTCAGGTCTAATTTTGAAAAATAGGTAGCTCCACGCACCTGCTCAATGAGCTCAGGGATAAGCGGTAGAGGATAGCGATCTTTTATTGTGATAGCATTCAATTTCCTGTAGTCGATGATAGGTCTGAGACTTGAATCTTTATTGCGAACAAAAAAGAGTCCTGCTGCTGTGGAAGAAGTGGAAGGTCTAATAAAACCTTTTTCCAAGTTCTCATCCAAATAGGTTTTGAGATGGGCAAGTTCATCCTGTGAAAGAGGATAAACATGACCGAACGGCAATTTGCTATTTGGGAGTAGATCAATGCTACAATCATAGTCTCGATGAGGAGGTAATGCTTGAGCATTTTTCTCAAGAAAAACCTCAGAAAGATCCTGATAACATAGTGGTGCAATCTCATCTGTCACCACAGACAGAATCTTCCCGGAAAACGGGAGGTTACACGTTTCCTCGCAATAACAAGAAGGGAAGGTCAAGGACCGTTTCTTCCAATCTATGGTTGGTTGGTGTGTGTGCAACCAGGTAAGTCCCAACACAATGGGAAAGTGGGGTGATGGTATTAAATCGAAGGTAGAAGTCTCCCTATGAGACTCGTTAATAGTGACTAGAAGTATGGAGAAAGATATATAATAGATAGATACTCAGCAATATCCCTATATATATAGTAGCGCAAACTTGTCAAGAAGCAAGTGCCAAAAAAATACTGTGCCCACTGCACAAAAGTCCGAAATGCAATAGATGTCACATAGGCAGCAGGAAAAAGTTCAGAAATGACTCAAACAGTCCATAATCCTTCACTCTATCTCCTGGGATGATAATGTACGAAGACGTGTTTCTCAAAAGGATCACCACCACCACCGTGCTCCAAGGGGGGAGGAGAATTGCCCACTCACCAGATGCTGTGGCCCAACCCACTTTCGTGTTTGAGCATTCAGGCTTATAATGATGGTCACTGGTCCAGAGTATCCACAACAGGAATCGCACCAGCGCAGTCAAAAAAAGCTCAGCAGCATATGGGGAGGAGAGAACATAATCCCAATAGCGTGATACCGTTTAAAAGGGTTTTATTAAATAAAAATAAAACATAAGGTAACACACTCACATGTCTTGTATGTCATCAAACGCAAAAAAACAGTCACGAATAGGGGAGGGATTCCCTTCGGGAGATGATGTCCAGGCTCCACGCCGTGGACGCCGCGCCTTCTGGGTAATCCGAACTCCTCTTACACAGCCTGGTTACACCGCCTGGTCACGCCCCGACGCGTTTCGTGATTTCCACTTCTTCCCCGGGAGCGTGACCACGGCGGCTTGGCGGTAACCTTAAATACCCATGCCCATCAACCCACAGGGCGGGGCCAGGGTTGACATCATCGGCCATTGGTGGTTGCTCAGGTGTGTCGACCAATCACAGACTAGATTTACAGGATCACTTCCTCTCAATTCACTAATCTCTATGGTACATTACCCTATAACCCGGAAGTAGGGTGGTGCCGAGGTCCACACCATCGGTTATTGGTGGATGCCTGTAGAATACTGGCCAATAGCAGGCTAAGACAGCACAGTAACCCTCCATCTCGCCACTATTCACTACAATGGGCCGTCCTACGACCCGGAAGTATAGCACACAGGAAGTTAATTGCACCCTTATGCTGAAAGCAAAAAGACACCAACCACTCAACCACCAATAGACCGATAGTATCCATACAAAATCGCTAGTGTATATACATACTTAAAACGCTGTAAATTACATCACTTTCCATTGGTAGTGACGATCGTGTTCTGACCAATCATAGTGATTCAGCTTTACGCCCAATCAGCTAAAACTTCCTCCTTAATTAACATATGACCCGGAACAATAATAGCACGGATTCCCAGCCGGATGTAAGGTCTCCATGACCCGGAAGAATAATAACATAGAGTCCCGGCCGGATGTATGGGCTCCACCCACCAGGAAGACCAAGAAGTTATTTATGTGTACTCAGTACACTATGCACAACAGTGCCATCTACCAATGGAAGTGTAACAATGTAAGGAAAATTTGTATGGAAGTTTAATCCATATACCAAAAATATCATAATAATAAACAAAAACATGTCACACCAGAAAAAAGAACACGAATCTATTGGAAACTAATAGGCAAAACTAAATATATAAATAAGTAAAATCATTAAAATATTTAAAATAACCCTAAGCCCATAACCAACGCTAGACAGCATGAGTCACAAGCCTAGGGACATTTGTGTGTGCGGACACTTTGGGGGATCACGGTCCTCCCAACGCACATCATCCAAAGATGAAAGATCAAATAACAAAAAAGATCAAGTATAAAATAATATAATATAGAGTTGGAAACTAAAATCAATGATCACTAATAAAACAATTTAAATCCAACTCTATATTTAATCCTACAGGGCTCAAAGATTGGGTCTGGAATATCCATTTTGTTTCGCACTTTGATAATTCCCTAACCCAATTGGCAAAACAGAGCACAGTGTCCCAGCCCATTTCCGTTCACATCACCAACGGGACCCCAGTTGTTTACAATTCTGGGGTGTCGAGCGGGTGACACCCCCGTGGAGGGGTGCCAATTGGGTTAGGGAATTATCAAAGTGCGAAACAAAATGGATATTCCAGACCCAATCTTTGAGCCCTGTAGGATTAAATATAGAGTTGGATTTAAATTGTTTTATTAGTGATCATTGATTTTAGTTTCCAACTCTATATTATATTATTTTATACTTGATCTTTTTTGTTATTTGATCTTTCATCTTTGGATGATGTGCGTTGGGAGGACCGTGATCCCCCAAAGTGTCCGCACACACAAATGTCCCTAGGCTTGTGACTCATGCTGTCTAGCGTTGGTTATGGGCTTAGGGTTATTTTAAATATTTTAATGATTTTACTTATTTATATATTTAGTTTTGCCTATTAGTTTCCAATAGATTCGTGTTCTTTTTTCTGGTGTGACATGTTTTTGTTTATTATTATGATATTTTTGGTATATGGATTAAACTTCCATACAAATTTTCCTTACATTGTTACACTTCCATTGGTAGATGGCACTGTTGTGCATAGTGTACTGAGTACACATAAATAACTTCTTGGTCTTCCTGGTGGGTGGAGCCCATACATCCGGCCGGGACTCTATGTTATTATTCTTCCGGGTCATGGAGACCTTACATCCGGCTGGGAATCCGTGCTATTATTGTTCCGGGTCATATGTTAATTAAGGAGGAAGTTTTAGCTGATTGGGCGTAAAGCTGAATCACTATGATTGGTCAGAACACGATCGTCACTACCAATGGAAAGTGATGTAATTTACAGCGTTTTAAGTATGTATATACACTAGCGATTTTGTATGGATACTATCGGTCTATTGGTGGTTGAGTGGTTGGTGTCTTTTTGCTTTCAGCATAAGGGTGCAATTAACTTCCTGTGTGCTATACTTCCGGGTCGTAGGACGGCCCATTGTAGTGAATAGTGGCGAGATGGAGGGTTACTGTGCTGTCTTAGCCTGCTATTGGCCAGTATTCTACAGGCATCCACCAATAACCGATGGTGTGGACCTCGGCACCACCCTACTTCCGGGTTATAGGGTAATGTACCATAGAGATTAGTGAATTGAGAGGAAGTGATCCTGTAAATCTAGTCTGTGATTGGTCGACACACCTGAGCAACCACCAATGGCCGATGATGTCAACCCTGGCCCCGCCCTGTGGGTTGATGGGCATGGGTATTTAAGGTTACCGCCAAGCCGCCGTGGTCACGCTCCCGGGGAAGAAGTGGAAATCACGAAACGCGTCGGGGCGTGACCAGGCGGTGTAACCAGGCTGTGTAAGAGGAGTTCGGATTACCCAGAAGGCGCGGCGTCCACGGCGTGGAGCCTGGACATCATCTCCCGAAGGGCATCCCTCCCCTATTCGTGACTGTTTTTTTGCGTTTGATGACATACAAGACATGTGAGTGTGTTACCTTATGTTTTATTTTTATTTAATAAAACCCTTTTAAACGGTATCACGCTATTGGGATTATGTTCTCTCCTCCCCATATGCTGCTGAGCTTTTTTTGACTGCGCTGGTGCGATTCCTGTTGTGGATACTCTGGACCAGTGACCATCATTATAAGCCTGAATGCTCAAACACGAAAGTGGGTTGGGCCACAGCATCTGGTGAGTGGGCAATTCTCCTCCCCCCTTGGAGCACGGTGGTGGTGGTGATCCTTTTGAGAAACACGTCTTCGTACATTATCATCCCAGGAGATAGAGTGAAGGATTATGGACTGTTTGAGTCATTTCTGAACTTTTTCCTGCTGCCTATGTGACATCTATTGCATTTCGGACTTTTGTGCAGTGGGCACAGTATTTTTTTGGCACTTGCTTCTTGACAAGTTTGCGCTATTATATATATATAGGGATATTGCTGAGTATCTATCTATTATATATCTTTCTCCATATGTTTTAGTTAAGTAGCTGCATAGCCAATTTATTTATTGGTGAGTGGTCCTCATTTGAAGCGCTTGGGATAGCTTATACCTTTATTTGGTTTTCGTTGGGCATTTAAGCTGTCATATTATATAGTGACTAGAAGTGCTTGTGTCTGATCGGTGATCGGACCAGAGGATAACGGAACACCGGTAATAAGACTTACTGAGACAGGTTTGAGTTTAGAAATAATAGGAATTTTATTTAAAGCAGCAAAACATATATCCATGTAATTTCCACAAGATCCTGTGTCAATCATGGCCTTAGTAGTAATCCTGTTCTGGTCCCACTGTAATGTCAAAAAAACAGAAATGTAGGGGTTAGTGAATGAAGTTGTCAATCCTCCTAGAGAGACATGTGAACACTCACCCTTCTTTTTGTTGACTAGGGGACAGACGTTTATCTTGTGATCCGGGGATGCACAGTACAAGCAGAGATTTTCATTTCGTCTTTTGGCTTTTTCCATAGTTGATAGCGGTGGGCGTATGGTTCCTACCTCCATAGGAACGGCCAGACTCCGAGAGGAAACGGATAATGGCATTCCCATCTTTTCAGCCTTTCTTTCTCGTAGTCTTCTATCTATGGTAATACTGAGTTGTATTAATGCATCCAGGGTTTTTGGCAGATCCGCTCGGGCGAGCTCGTCCTTAACGGCTTCTGATAGGCCAAGCCTAAATTGGGTTTTCAGAGATGCATCATTCCATTCTGAATCAAGGGTCCATCTCTTGAACTCTGCGACAAAGTCTTCCACAGGCCTCCTTCCTTGTTTCAAGGATCTTAACTGAAGATCAGCAGTACTCTGCCTATTGGGGTCATCATATAGGCTAGTGAGCTCTGCCAGGAACAAGGCATAGGAGTTGAGAAGCTGGTCGTTTTTCTCAAAAAGAGAATCTGCCCAGGCTCGAGGATCGCTTGATAGGTAAGAAATAATAGTACAAACCTTAATGTGATCAGTAAGGTAGGTACGAGGTTTTAGCAAAAAAAGTAACTCACATGCGTTTTTAAATTCGCAAAATTTTTTGCGATCGCCTGTAAATACCAAAGGGGGATTTATCTTGGGTTCAGGGGACTGAGCAGAGGTAAGTTGTGTCAGTCTAATTACCTGCTGCGACAGAGCCTGACTGTCTTCTTTTAATTCAGCAAGTGCGTGTATTAACGCAGATACTTGCTGTTTTAATTGTGTCACCTGAGTGGTTATTTCTGGAACTATTTCTGATGAATCCATTTTTAGGTTCGTTCAATCTGTAACGCTCCTGCGTTTTTATATGGTGTGGATTTTCAGCTGCAGAAATAGTTCCACGTCAGTAGCCATGTAAGAGATATGCTGAGATACCATTCCCAACCTCAATGACTCATCATGTGTGGAAGGTCTTATTTCAGCCAGTAAATACACACAATTAGCAAGCTGGTTCTTAGAGTGACTTTATGCATGTGGTAACACAATGATGAAGGTTTGAGGGATAGGTTGAGACGAGGTGGTAGGTGATAGACACTTGAAGGTGAGACAGTAGCAGATGGATGCAGGAAGGTTTAGCAATGTTGTATGATAGCAGATGATAGAATAGCAGGTGGACATACAAAAGAGATCAACCCAGTGCAGAAAAGTAGCAGTAGTCTCAAGAGCTAGCAATCTAGTTTATGCAGATGTGATAAACAGTCTCTACTATGCAGAGCTAGATAGTGTAAGCTTAGTATAAGTTTATAGAGAATTCCCCTGCGGGGTACTTAGCACTATTAGCGATACAGCCGAAGGGTGGTTCAGGAGAGGCGGATGATCCAGTAGCGGGATACAGGGATCAGCGCAGCGAGGTTCCGTCAGCGAAGTAAGCTTGCAAGCATGAAAGCTTCAAGCAAGGTTAGCATCCAGATAAGGGTGTTTGAACGAACACATGTGAGTGAGAACCGACGCCTTAAATAGCCATCTAGTCCGGCGCTGAGTGATGACAGCTCCAGTCTTAAAGGTGTATGCGCACCTTTCCAAAAGTAAATGGTAGGGCGCATACACTTGTGGAAAGTGTAATTTAGGGTACCAAAGGTACCGGAACATTACACCGACGATGTCCAAACAAACCACAGCCATATCGGGAAAGGCTATATGCAGTTTAAGGACGTCGAATTTGACATCCCGAATAGGATGGCGACAGGACCGGACACCCAGATCATTACCACCCGCGTGTATCACCAGGACATCAGTAGCATTGTCCAATGTGAAACTTTATGTACCTCGTACTCCACAACATTCCCAGAACACCTATCTACCTGATACTTGCCTCAGACCTACAGATGCCCAACTGACGACCATTAGGCTGGACATCCGCCCTCCTGGCCCCCCCAATACACAAAGGAGTGGCCCAAAATCCAAACGAGTAGAGCAGCATCTTAAAAGAAATATAGCAAAATAATACAACCAAAAAGTGAGAAACAAGAGCAGACAAACAACATCACATGAACGACAAAGGATCCCACTACCAGTGCTACTGTTAAACCAGATGAGGACGGGCATAAATTTGAACCTAGCTGACTCCCACCTGCCAATACATTGCAAAACGGAATCATCCAAACCCCACCGGGCGGCTTCCATGGCAGCCCAGAAGCGGAAGAAGTGGGAAGAATAACTTTGTGCCTCTAAACCAGCGGCCGCTAAACAGTGCCAAAGAACAGACACAAACTGAAAAGTGGACAAAGCTGAATCGTCCGAATGAATAAGAAAAGAACCAGACCCAGCAGGGTGAAACTGCAAATACTAGAGCACAGCGGAAACCGGACAAATGGGCGCATCCTCCGCCAGCAAGCCCCCCTGAGCCACCTTGGATGAGCTGACTAATTCGCTGACCCTAAGAGCCCCGTAGAAGGGTTACGCGAAGGCCACCTGGTACAAGAGAATTTCATAACCTGAAGAGTAAACTTCCCGCACCTGCACGAATAAGATCCGCAGGTGATTGGCCGGCACCCATCTTTCCTCCGGGAGCCTTTTCTATAACCCCTTAAAGCCTGTTTAACCATGAAATCCTTGGTAATATCTGGAACGCCTTACAACTTGAAGAGGAAGGCCAGTCCGGACAACTTCCGGTTAATTGCAGAGACTTACACTCCCACTGTGAAATTTAAACAAATAAAGTACATCAGTATATATTACTCACCTCCGTACTGACCATGTCCATGCTGGCCCGGTTCAAAAGCTCCCACCATTCCCTCCAAACCTTGGTGTATGCAGACCAAGTCGACCCACTCAAGGAATTTTGGATCAAACCGGAGGTGATGCCAACGCTATCTGCCACAGCCGCTGTGGACAAGGGGCTCCGTGTCGCTCCGTGCCCGGTGCCAACAACCTGTCCAACTGAAAACGAGATACAGCGTCAGTCAAAGTATTTTTCGCCCCTGGAAGATGCACAGCATACAAAAATACATTCACAAATAGCCGAACGACCGTCAGAGAGGACCCAGAAAGCAAATTAATTACCTGAACCACCCCAAGGTTGTCACAGTGGAGCCGAACCTTCTTGTTACGAAAAGACCCACCCCATAACTCTATGGCCACCAGAACCGGAAAAAGTTCAAGCAGAACCAAATTCCTCAAGAAACCTGCCACTCGCCATTTGGCAGGCCAGCGTTCCGCATTTCCATTAACCAAAAAAAGGAGCGTGAGGAGGCCCCACCTGCCGAGGGGGTTGGGGGCCTCGAACAGGCCCCAGGGCACTGACCCACACCCCGCCCCACCACTGCAGACAACACATGCTGCTGTTCTCCTGACTGACAGCATTGCCCACCTGGGCTTTGGTCCTCCTCCCCCCTCCCACTGGACATAATGTATTGGATGTGACCAGTCAAATTGTTTAACTGTTCTGGGATAAAGAATACCTGTTCCTTCTCATGTTCAGGTATGGATAGGGTTGGCACCGTGGTGCCAATTGTTTGGGTTTACTTTTTGTTGGGGTTTTTTCTTTTTCTGTTTTGGTACTTATCATAATATCGGTATGGCGATGGCTCATGTCTGTTTTGCTGCCTTTCGGATGCTTCCCTGTCCCCATTTACTCATGCCTCTCATTTCTCTCTCCCCACTCCATCATGACTCCACATGCTTTTGAAGAGTTGAAAGTCATATCATGGAAGGTCTGAATTCATAATTCAAAAGGGGACTAATGTTGTAACACCTTAAAATTCAGGCCCCCCAAATGATCCTACTGCAAGAAATGCATCTCATGGGCAGCAAGATAATGACATTGAAGAAGCCTGGGATTTAAAGGGCCTTTCATGCCATGTTCTCAAACTATGCCAGATGAGTTTCAGTGCTTGTCAGTAAAAAATTGCCCTGTGTCATTGACCACATACATATGGATCCCTATGGGAAATATGTGATTGTGGTGATGACATTTTAGCAATACCCCAAGATGAAAACATACTCATGCTTTTCTTCCTCATACAAAACATCCTCCCGCATTGACCTGGCCATCGCTAATTCCTCCCTCTTGGCAGACATTTTAAATACTGTTTATCTGCCTAGTGGGCTGTCTGATCACTGTCCCTTAGTAGTAGTCCTTCGTACTAGACCACGTCTTAAAGATTCTTTGTGGCTTTTGGGAGCCCACTGGGTTTCCCATTCAGACATTTCTGATAAGACCCCTCCACCCCCCCCCCCCCCGATCTTACAGGAGTACTGGGAAATCATTGGGGGGAACATCCTCTCCGGACATAGAATGGAATACTTTTAAAGCTTTCACGAGAGGTCATTATATCTCTTACTTAGCTGATGTTAAGCAAGATCAACCCTCTGAGGTGCAGTCTTTACAAAAAAGGGTACTTGAGCAAACAAGTCGTTATAACTCAAATCCTTGCGCTAACAACTTTAACTCTCTTGAGTTGGCTAGAAGGGAACTACATTTACATTTGGCTGAAGTCACTAGATTGAATCTCCTAAAATGTAGACAAACATTTTTTGAACAAAGAGAGGAATTTAGACGATACTATGCCAAGCTGTAAACGTCCTTTCTCCCACTAAATGTTGATCCTCCAGGTCTCACCTCTCTATTAGATACGGTGGCTCTTGGCTGGCTATCTGATGAGGAAAGTTCCACCCTCGTGTGCCCCATCTCCCCAGAGGAGGTGTGTGTAGTCGTACAATTCTTTTCTAATGGGAAGGTGCCTGGACCCAATGGTCTGCCAATAGAGTTTTACAAAGCCAATGGAGACCTTCTGGCCCCGCTTCTGGCATCCCTATTTACAAACTGTCTAGCGAAAGATAAGCTTCCCTTTTCCATGAGTGAGGCTCATGTAATTCTTATACATAAACCCCCCCAAAAATCCTACAGCATGTGCCTCCTATAGACCGATCACCCTATTGAACTGTGATCTTAAAATACTTACCAAACTCCTTACTTGCTGATTAAACTCTCTTCTACATTCGGTGATTACTGTTGATCAAACTGGGTTTGTGGCTCATAGGGCCACAGATGTCAACTTGCGGAGATTATTTACAAATATCTATGCCCCACATAACAACTTAGGCTTCAGAGTGTTTGATTCCCTAGACACAGAGAAGGTCTTTGATACTGTCGAGTGGTCATATTTGTGGGAGGTATTACAGAGGATGGAATTTCCCCTTCTGTTTATATGGTGGTTATAAAAAATCAGCACCCTACAGCAGTGATCAGGTTAGGTGGAGGACTGTCAGCAAAATTTTACCTACATAGAGGCACGAGGCAGGGTTGCCCTCTCTCTCCAGCCCTTTATGCAATTGCAATGGAGCCAGTGGCCGAGACCCTAAGGGTCTCCCCATTCATCCGTGATTTGAGAGTTGCCTGGCTGGAGGAGAGGGTAGCTTTATATGCGGATGACCAGCTATTGTTTTTAAATGATGCGGGTCCCTCCTTGGAAGGGGCACTTTAGATTTTGGAGGCCTTTTCTTCCATTATGGGTCTGAAGGTTAATTGGTCCAAGTCTCTTCTGTTCCTGATTGACCCTGATGTTTAAAAATCTGCTTCACCAGCATTGCAGTTGCAATGGGTGCAGTAATTTAAATATTTGGGTGTGATGGTGTCTCGGAACACTGAGGATTATCTTGGGCTTAATCTCCTTCCAGTTTACCAGGCTACAAAAGCCCAGCTGAAGGCATGGGAGAACTTACCTTTGTCACTTCTGGGGCGCATAAATTTAATGAAAATGAAAGTACTCCCAAATTTCACTTATCTTTTTAAACATTCGTCCAATGGATCCCTAGATCCTTCTTTTCTCAGTTGAATCAATTTTTCTCTTCCTTCATATGGGGATCTCGACCACCAAGGTACAAACTGACAACTCTCATGAGACCTACCTCCGGGGGGGGGTCTAGCTTTTTCGGGTTGTTACAGGTATAATCTGGGATCACAGCTGGTCACTGCCAGATGGTGGCTATGTCCTGACAGATTTAACACCTCCACAGTTCTGGAGGCAGAAGTATTAAACTCCCTGGAGGCCCTGCAACACCTTCTTTTCAGAGGTCTCAAGGCCCCTTACTCCCTGACCCTTTCCATGGTCACCACTATTCAGGCCTGGTTAGCACTGTTGTCATTTGAGGGATTATCGCAGGAAATTTTTTCCCTGAATACCCCTCTATGGAGTAATCCAAATCTAATACACCTATATAACCTGCCAGACCCACAGGTGTGGGCTAAGTACAACATTAACTTATCTCCCATTTTTTAGCTAATGGTTCCCTGCAATCACGTTCTGTTGATTATATTGTCCTGGCCTCCCACTTGTTCGGATACTTCAAGTTGTCCTATGCTTTAAGAAGCCAATTTACCACCGTCTCCCTACGGTTGAAACAGTCTCATGTAATTAGAACAGAGTGTTTGGAGAACCCTACCTCTATGCTATATAACCACCTTCTGTTGGCCTCTCTTCCAGACCTTTGCAGCCTTCGGAAGAAATGGCTGAGGGATATACCTGAGCTTGACGATGAAGACTGGGAGGATGTTTGGGATCTTCCTTTTCATCATCTGGTTTTCCAAAGGGACAGGCTTATTCAATTCAAAATTGTGCATAGGGCTTATTTTACTCCGCATAGGCTGCATATAATGAACCCTTTAATTTTTCAGGAATGTTGGAGATGTGACCATTCTTCTGCTGACTTCTCACGTGTTTTTTGGAGCTGCCCGTTTATAGTCAATATATTGGGAGGAGGTGGTTACTATTGTCAACTCTATTGCTAAGATTTCCTTAAAACCTTCTGTTAGTTTGTGTCTGTTGAGATTAGTGGAGGCACTGGTTCCTACAGAGGCAGGAAGGACCATGCTTAGTCTATTACTTTTCTATGCCCATAAGGCCATAACTATGTCTTGGAAGAAGACTGCTCCTGCATCCCTTACCTTTTGGAAACATTTATTCAATGTTAACGTGCCTTTATACAAAGAAACATGTGTTAACAGGGCCTGTCCAAAGAAATATGATAAGGTATGGTCTAAATGGTTAGCTGATCCTACCACTGCTGCTATGACAAATCATAATATCTCTCTAACCCTTTATTCTGTAGTGTCAAATGGAGGTAGGTGGTGATACTGGAGACATTCTCCTTTTATTAGCATCACTGGTATACATTGGAAGGTACCTTTTAAGGACTTTAGCCATGCCTAGTCTTAACATAGTTGCCAGGACACTGGAATGATGTTATGCTGTTTTCTAGACCCCTGTGTGGGCGACTGTGTCTTTTACTGAGACTTTGGTTTTGTTTGGTTGTGTTGTGTGATTGTACACTCAATATACTAGTAAGAAGATATTTAAAAAAAAAAAAAAAAAAAAAAAGATTAAATAGTACAAGAAATCTTATGTGCTACCACTTTAAATTTGTTCCTGAACATAGCAAGCGCTACATTTATAACATACCTATATTGATAAGATTATTTTTACCATGCTGATTTCTTCAACATATGTATCTAAAAATATATTAGACTATAAATTCTGTTTAAATCATTTATTATTTTTGTGGTCTAATTACATTTCCTACAGTCAGAAATGGGCTGTCAGCTTTATGAGGACAGCTTGATCATTTTACCTTTTCTGGTCATGTGTAGTGTTGAGCGAACACGGACTGTATTATTTGTGTTCGTACCGAATAATTGGATTTTTGTTACCCGAACACGAACACGGACACTTTACTGTATATTCGGGTAAAAATCCGTGTTCGGTCGTTTTATTTCCGGGTTTTGCATGCTTTGGCGCTCTTTTCATGGCGGGCTTTCAACAGCCAATCAACAATCGTTTAACTGGTGTGCCTTAAGCCATCCCAGCCATGCCTGCAAATGTCTCAGTAGCTGTGATTGGCCGTCTGAAGCATGTGACCAAGTCTTTATAAGTTCGAGGCAGCCGCAGCGGCGTCATTATGCTGCTTAGATCAGGGACAGAGCACACATCAACGTGCTGGCTGCTGATTAGGGAAAGATAGGCAGGAAAAAAACATTTGTGTCCGGATAGAATTGAGGGACAGGTCGGAGTGTTTAGGCAGGGCGAGTTGTAGGCATTTTAGGGATAGAGTCTGCTGAATTATAGGGTCAGTGTGTTCTACAAACTACAATCGATATTGCTGTGTGGGGTGGGGTCTGCACTTAGTTCTCCTGATCTACGATCTCTTCTCAATCCTGTTAGGGACAGAGTCTGCTGAATTTTAGGGAAAGTGTGTTCTACAAACTACAATCGATATTGCTGTGTGGTGTGGGATAGGAGATAGGCAGGTGTCAGTGATCCACATCCATTTTTCTGTGTGTGGGCTGCAGTGAACACAATCTTTTTGGGGTGCAGTGAACACAATCCTTTTGGAGTGCAGTGAACAAAATCTTTGTGGGGTGCAGTGAACAAAACCTTTGTGGGGGTACAGTGAACACAATCTTTGTGGGGTGCAGTGAAGACAATCCTTGTGGGGTGCAGTGAAGACAATCCTTGTGGGGTGCAGTGAACAAAATCTTTGGGGGGTACAGTGAACACAATCTTTGTGGGGTGCAGAGAAGACAATCCTTGTGGGGTGCAGTGAACAAAATCTTTGGGGGGGTACAGTGAACACAATCTTTGTGGGGTGCAGTGAACAAAACCTTTGTGGGGTGCAGTGAACACAATCTTTGTGGGGTGCAGTGAAGACAATCCTTGTGGGGTGCAGTGAAGACAATCCTTGTGGGGTGCAGTGAACAAAATCTTTGGGGGGTACAGTGAACACAATCTTTGTGGGGTGCAGTGAACAAAACCTTTGTGGGGTACAGTGAACACAATCTTTGTGGGGTGCAGTGAAGACAATCCTTTTGGAGTGCAGTGAACACAATCTTTGTGGGGTACAGTGAACACAATTTTTGTGGGGTGCAGTGAACAAAACCTTTGTGGGGTACAGTGAACACAATCTTTGTGGGGTGCAGTGAACACAATCTTTGTGGGGTGCAGTGAACAAAACCTTTGTGGGGTGCAGTGAACACAACCTTTGTGGGGTACAGTGAACACAATCTTTGTGGGGTGCAGTGAACAAAACCTTTGTGGGGTACAGTGAACACAATCTTTGTGGGGTACAGTGAACACAATCTTTGTGGGGTGCAGTGAACAAAACCTTTGTGGGGTACAGTGAACACAATCTTTGTGGGGTGCAGTGAACAAAACCTTTGTGGGGTACAGTGAACACAATCTTTGTGGGGTGCAGTGAAGACAATCCTTTTGGAGTGCAGTGAACAAAATCTTTGTGGGGTACAGTGAACACAATCTTTGTGGGGTGCAGTGAACAAAATCTTTGTGGGGTACAGTGAACACAATCTTTGTGGGGTGCAGTGAAGACAATCCTTGTGGGGTGCAGTGAAGACAATCCTTGTGGGGTGCAGTGAACAAAATCTTTGGGGGGTACAGTGAACACAATCTTTGTGGGGTGCAGTGAACAAAACCTTTGTGGGGTACAGTGAACACAATCTTTGTGGGGTGCAGTGAACAAAACCTTTGTGGGGTACAGTGAACACAATCTTTGTGGGGTGCAGTGAAGACAATCCTTTTGGAGTGCAGTGAACACAATCTTTGTGGGGTACAGTGAACACAATCTTTGTGGGGTGCAGTGAACAAAACCTTTGTGGGGTACAGTGAACACAATCTTTGTGGGGTGCAGTGAACACAATCTTTGTGGGGTGCAGTGAACAAAACATTTGTGGGGTGCAGTGAACACAACCATTGTGGGGTACAGTGAACACAATCTTTGTGGGGTGCAGTGAACAAAACCTTTGTGGGGTACAGTGAACACAATCTTTGTGGGGTACAGTGAACACAATCTTTGTGGGGTGCAGTGAACAAAACCTTTGTGGGGTACAGTGAACACAATCTTTGTGGGGTGCAGTGAACAAAACCTTTGTGGGGTACAGTGAACACAATCTTTGTGGGGTGCAGTGAAGACAATCATTTTGGAGTGCAGTGAACAAAATCTTTGTGGGGTACAGTGAAGACAATCCTTGTGGGGTGCAGTGAACAAAATCTTTGGGGGGTACAGTGAACACAATCTTTGTGGGGTGCAGTGAACACAATCTTTGTGGGGTGCAGTGAAGACAATCCTTTTGGAGTGCAGTGAACACAATCTTTGTGGGGTACAGTGAACACAATCTTTGTGGGGTGCAGTGAAGACAATCCTTGTGGGGTGCAGTGAAGACAATCCTTGTGGGGTGCAGTGAACAAAATCTTTGGGGGGTACAGTGAACACAATCTTTGTGGGGTGCAGTGAACAAAACCTTTGTGGGGTACAGTGAACACAATCTTTGTGGGGTGCAGTGAAGACAATCCTTTTGGAGTGCAGTGAACACAATCTTTGTGGGGTACAGTGAACACAATCTTTGTGGGGTGCAGTGAACAAAACCTTTGCGGGGTGCAGTGAACAAAACCTTTGTGGGGTACAGTGAACACAATCTTTGTGGGGTGCAGTGAACACAATCTTTGTGGGGTGCAGTGAACACAACCTTTGTGGGGTACAGTGAACACAATCTTTGTGGGGTGCATTGAACAAAACCTTTGTGGGGTACAGTGAACACAATCTTTGTGGGGTACAGTGAACACAATCTTTGTGGGGTGCAGTGAACAAAACCTTTGTGGGGTACAGTGAACACAATCTTTGTGGGGTGCAGTGAACAAAACCTTTGTGGGGTACAGTGAACACAATCTTTGTGGGGTGCAGAGAAGACAATCCTTTTGGGGTGCAGTGAACAAAATCTTTGGGGGGTACAGTGAACACAATCTTTGTGGGGTGCAGTGAACACAATCTTTGTGGGGTGCAGTGAACACAATCTTTGTGGGGTGCAGTGAAGACAATCCTTTTGGAGTGCAGTGAACACAATCTTTGTGGGGTACAGTGAACACAATCTTTGTGGGGTGCAGTGAAGACAATCCTTGTGGGGTGCAGTGAAGACAATCCTTGTGGGGTGCAGTGAACAAAATCTTTGGGGGGTACAGTGAACACAATCTTTGTGGGGTGCAGTGAACAAAACCTTTGTGGGGTACAGTGAACACAATCTTTGTGGGGTGCAGTGAAGACAATCCTTTTGGAGTGCAGTGAACACAATCTTTGTGGGGTACAGTGAACACAATCTTTGTGGGGTGCAGTGAACAAAACCTTTGCGGGGTGCAGTGAACAAAACCTTTGTGGGGTACAGTGAACACAATCTTTGTGGGGTGCAGTGAACACAATCTTTGTGGGGTGCAGTGAACACAACCTTTGTGGGGTACAGTGAACACAATCTTTGTGGGGTGCAGTGAACAAAACCTTTGTGGGGTACAGTGAACACAATCTTTGTGGGGTACAGTGAACACAATCTTTGTGGGGTGCAGTGAACAAAACCTTTGTGGGGTACAGTGAACACAATCTTTGTGGGGTGCAGTGAACAAAACCTTTGTGGGGTACAGTGAACACAATCTTTGTGGGGTGCAGAGAAGACAATCCTTTTGGGGTGCAGTGAACACAATCTTTGTGGGGTACAGTGAACACAATCTTTGTGGGTTGCAGTGAACACAATCTTTGTGGGGTGCAGTGAACAAAACCTTTGCGGGGTGCAGTGAACAAAACCTTTGTGGGGTACAGTGAACACAATCTTTGTGGGGTGCAGTGAACACAATCTTTGTGGGGTGCAGTGAACACAACCTTTGTGGGGTGCAGTGAACAAAACCTTTGTGGGGTACAGTGAACACAATCTTTGTGGGGTACAGTGAACACAATCTTTGTGGGGTGCAGTGAACAAAACCTTTGTGGGGTACAGTGAACACAATCTTTGTGGGGTGCAGTGAACAAAACCTTTGTGGGGTACAGTGATCACAATCTTTGTGGGGTGCAGAGAAGACAATCCTTTTGGGGTGCAGTGAACACAATCTTTGTGGGGTACAGTGAACACAATCTTTGTGGGGTGCAGTGAACACAATCTTTGTGGGGTGCAGTGAACAAAACCTTTGTGGGGTGCAGTGAACACAATATTTGTGGGGTGCAGTGAAGACAATCCTTGTGGGGTGCAGTGAAGACAATCCTTGTGGGGTGCAGTGAAGACAAACAATCCTTGTGGGGTGCAGTGAACAAAATCTTTGGGGGGTACAGTGAACACAATCTTTGTGGGGTGCAGTGAACAAAACCTTTGTGGGGTACAGTGAACACAATCTTTGTGGGGTGCAGAGAAGACAATCCTTTTGGGGTGCAGTGAACACAATCTTTGTGGGGTACAGTGAACACAATCTTTGTGGGGTGCAGTGAACACAATCTTTGTGGGGTGCAGTGAACAAAACCTTTGTGGGGTGCAGTGAACACAATATTTGTGGGGTGCAGTGAAGACAATCCTTGTGGGGTGCAGTGAAGACAATCCTTGTGGGGTGCAGTGAAGACAAACAATCCTTGTGGGGTGCAGTGAACAAAATCTTTGGGGGGTACAGTGAACACAATCTTTGTGGGGTGCAGTGAACAAAACCTTTGTGGGGTACAGTGAACACAATCTTTGTGGGGTGCAGTGAACAAAACCTTTGTGGGGTACAGTGAACACAATCTTTGTGGGGTACAGTGAACACAATCTTTGTGGGGTACAGTGAACACAATCTCATACTTCTGAAGCTTTGAGGGTGCTGCCTGTTCTATACTCCTCCTCCTCATCCATCCTTTTAGGTGTACAAACAATAGTAATTGGGGCCTAGTGTGCTTCTGTACGTGTGAAAAACATACACTTTTTTTGATCATATTTCCTATTCCGTTATTCAATAAAAACCTTTGGGGCTCAATTAAATTGCGGAATAGTCTGTGTCGGTACGTGTGAGATCCACCTTTCCAAGTTTTTGGGGTTCATCTCATACTTCTGAAGCTTTGAGGGTGCTGCCTGTTCTATACTCCTCCTCCTCCTCATCCATCCTTTTAGGTGTACAAACAATAGTAATTGGGGCCTAGTGTGCTTCTGTACGTGTGAAAAACATACACTTTTTTTGATCATATTTCCTATTCCGTTATTCAATAAAAACCTTTGGGGCTCAATTAAATTGCGGAATAGTCTGTGTCGGTACGTGTGAGATCCACCTTTCCAAGTTTTTGGGGTTCATCTCATACTTCTGAAGCTTTGAGGGTGCTGCCTGTTCTATACTCCTCCTCCTCCTCTTCCTCATCCATCCTTTTAGGTGTACAAACAATAGTAATTGGGGCCTAGTGTGCTTTTGTACGTGTGAAAAACATACACTTTTTTTTGATCATATTTCCTATTCCGCTATTCAATAAAAATCTTTGGGGCTCAATTAAATTGCGGAATAGTCTGTGTCGGTACGTGTGAGATCCACCTTTCCAAGTTTTTGGGGTTCATCTCATACTTCTGAAGCTTTGAGGGTGCTGCCTGTTCTATACTCCTCCTCCTCCTCCTCCTCATCCATCCTTTTAGGTGTACAAACAATAGTAATTGGGGCCTAGTGTGCTTCTGTACGTGTGAAAAACATACACTTTTTTTTGATCATATTTCCTATTCCGCTATTCAATAAAAACCTTTGGGGCTCAATTAAATTGCGGAATAGTCTGTGTCGGTACGTGTGAGATCCACCTTTCCAAGTTTTTGGGGTTCATCTCATACTTCTGAAGCTTTGAGGGTGCTGCCTGTTCTATACTCCTCCTCCTCCTCCTCATCCATCCTTTTAGGTGTACAAACAATAGTAATTGGGGCCTAGTGTGCTTCTGTACGTGTGAAAAACATACACTTTTTTTTGATCATATTTCCTATTCCGCTATTCAATAAAAACCTTTGTGGCTCAATTAAATTGCGGAATAGTCTGTGTCGGTACGTGTGAGATCCACCTTTCCAAGTTTTTGGGGTTCATCTCATACTTCTGAAGATTTGAGGGTGCTGCCTGTTCCATACTCCTCTTCCTCATCCTCCCTTTAGGGTAGGAAAAAATTTAATCGGGCCTAGTCTGTGTTTGTACGTGTGAGATACACAGTTTTTTATCCTATTCCGCTATTCAATACACACCCTTTTGGTGTAAAAAACATTAAATTGCGGCATAGTTTGCATATTTGACTGTGAGATACACCCGTGTGATACTGTTGTTCTTTTGTTCCGCTATTCAATAAAGACCTTTCTAGGGCAAGATCTTAAATTTCAGAAATATGAGGAGAGCGTCAAATAGGGGCCGTGGCCTGGGTCGTGGTGGTGCTGCTGCTAGAGCTCCTGTTGCAAGGAGAGGACGTGGTCGATCTGTGCCAGCTACACGCACAAGTGAAACACCTTCCTCATGTGTGAGTAGGCGACAGAACCTGCATCAGTATTTGGTAGGGCATCATACGCCTCTAGAAGTGATGAGGCCAGAACACAGAGAGGCGATAGTAGATTGGTTTGCTGCTGACAGTGCCTCCAGTTCCTTCACATTGTCTCCCACCCAGTCTACTGCAGAAAGGTCAGAGTTGGCACCTGCAGCCAATGTCCAACCGTCTTTCACCTCACCCCCTTGCAAATCAGGCAAGTAGTCTGAGCCCCAAGCCATAGAGCAGTCTCTTATTCTTTTTGAGGACTCTGTCAGCAGGGTTTCCCAGGGCCATCCACCTAGCCCTGCCCCAGAAGTGGAAGAGATTGAGTGCAGCGATGCCCAACCACTTATTTCTCAAGATGAGTACATGGAAGGACCATCACAGCACGTCTCCGATGATGACGAAACGCAGGTGCCAACTGCTGCGGCGTTCAGCATTGTGGAGACCGACAGGGAGGGCAGGGGTGAAGACTGGGTGGAAGATGATGTGGAGGACGATGAGGTCCTCGACCCCACATGGAATGAAGGTCATGCAGGTGACCTGAGTAGTTTGGAGGAAGAGGCGGTGGTCGCACAGAGCCACCAGCACAGTAGAAGAGGGAGCAGGGTGCAGAAGCGGAGCGGCCGTGCCCTAGACACTACGCCTGCTACTGCCCAACGCAGCAAGGGAACGAGAGCACCAAAGTCAGCTCAAAAGAGTTCTCTAGCGTGGAAGTTCTTTAGAAAATGTGCTGATGACAGGACACGAGTGGTTTGCACCCTGTGCAATCAGAGCCTGAAGCGAGGCATAAACCTTCTCAACCTGAGCACAACCTGCATGATCAGGCATCTAAGTGCAAAGCACGAGCTGCAGTGGAGTACACACCTTCAAAACCAAGAAACGTCTCTGGCTCATCCTGCTTCCTCTTCTGCTGCAGTCTCGGCCGCTCCAGCCACCTCTGTAGTCATACCGGCACCTGCCACCCCGCAAACAGATGATCTGTCAGCAACACCACCACCTGGGTCACCAACAACCATCTCCACAATGTCCCGTGGAAGCGTTCAGCTTTCCATCTCCCAAACACTTGAGAGGAAGAGGAAGTACCCCCCTACCCACCCGCGATCCCTGGCCCTGAATGCCAGAATTTCACAATTATTGGCCTTTGAAATGCTGTCATTCCGTCTGGTGGAGACGCCCAGTTTTAAAAAGCTTATGTCGGTGGCTGTCCCACAGTACGTCGTGCCCAGCCGCCACTACTTTTCCAGGCAAGCCATCCCTTCCCTGCACAACCAAGTGGGGGAAAAAATCAGGTGTGCACTGCGCAACGCCATCTGTGCCAAGGTCCACCTAACTACCGATACGTGGACCAGTAAGCACGGTCAGGGGCGTTATATCTCCCTAACGGCACACTGGGTAAATGCAGTGGCGGATGGGCCTGAGGCGGATAGCAATTTGGCACATGTCCTTCCACCACCGAGGATTGCAGGGCGCTTCAGTTTGCCTCCTGTTCCTAACTCATTCTATTCCGCTACCTCATCCTCTACCGCCTCCTCATCCGGACAGCGTAATACCTTCACCACCAACTTCAGCACGGCCAGGGCTAAACGACAGCAGGCAGTTTTACAACTTGCCTGTTTGGGGGACAAACCACACACCGCGCAGGAGTTGTGGAGGAGCATGGAACAGCAGACAAATGAGTGGTTGCTGCCAGCGAGCCTCAAGCCCGGCCTGGTGGTGTGCGATAACGGGCGAAATCTCATAGCAGCTCTGGGCCTAGCCGGTTTGACGCACATCCCTTGCCTGGCGCATGTGCTGAATTTGGTGGTGCAGAGGTTCCTTAAAAACTACCCCGATATGTCAGAGCTGCTGCAGAAAGTGCGGGCCGTCTGTGCGCACTTTCGGCGTTCTCACCCTGCTGCTGCTCGCCTGGCAGGGCTGCAGCGTAACTTCGGCCTTCCCGCTCACCGCCTCATATGTGACGTGCCCACAAGGTGGAACTCCACCTTGCACATGCTGCAAAGACTGTGCGAGCAGCAGCAGGCCATAGTGGAGTTTCAGCTGCAGCACGCACGCGTGAGTCGCTCTGCGGAACAGCACCACTTCACCACCAATAACTGGGCCTCCATGCGAGACCTGTGTGCCTTGTTGCGCTGTTTTGAGTACTCCACCAACATGGCCAGTGGCAATGACGCCGTTCTCAGCTTAACTATCCCACTTCTATGCCTCCTTGAAAAAACAATTCGGGCGATGATGGAAGAGGATGTGGCACAGGATGAGGAGGAGGAGGAGGAGGATGAAGAGGTAACATTTCAAAGGCTTTCAGGGCAGTCATTCGCAAGGGGCTCCGAGGGTGGGTTCCTGCACACACAAACGCCAGGGACACAATTGTCCAGCAGGGGCACAGTTCTGGAGGATGAGGAGGATGAGGAGGAGGAGGAGCTGGAGGAGGAGATGGAACCATGTTCACAGCAGGGTGGCACCCAGGCCAGCTCATGGCCATCACTGGTGCGTGGCTGGGGGGATACAGAGGACACGGACGATACACCTCCCACAGAGGACAGCCTTTCGTCGCCTCTGGGCAGCCTGGCACACATGAGCGATTACATGCTGCAGTGTCTCCACAACGACCGCCGAGTTGCCCACATTCTAACTTGTGCTGATTACTGGGTGGCCACGCTGCTGGATCCCCGTTACAAGGATAACGTACCGTCCTTAATTCACTCACTGGAGCGCGATCGCAAGATGCGCGAGTACAAGCGCACGCTGGTAGACGCGATGCTGCTGGCATTCCCATCTGACAGCGGGGCCACAGTGGAAGCACAAGGCAGAGGAGGAGGAGGAGGAGGTCGCCAACTCAACCAGGGCACCGCCAGCACCTCAGAAGGCAGGGTTAGCATGGCCGAAATGTGGAAAAGCTTTGTCAGCACGCCACAACAAACAGCAGCACCAGCAGCTCAGATGGAACGTCTTAGCAGGAGGCAGCATTTTACCAACATGGTGGAGCAGTATGTGTGCACACGCCTACATGTAGTGAATGAGGGGTCTGCCCCCTTCAACTTCTGGGTCTCCAAATTGGGCACATGGCCTGAGCTTGCCCTTTACGCCTTGGAGGTGCTGGCGTGCCCTGCAGCCAGTGTATTATCTGAACGGGTATTTAGCACGGCTGGGGGTGTTATAACAGACAAGCGCAGCCGCCTGTCCAGAGACAATGTGGACAAGCTCACGTTCATTAAAATGAACCAGGCATGGACCCCACGGGACTTTTCCGTACCTTGTGCAGAATAGCAATGGATACCGACCTTACCCAGCCATTGTTCCATTTTTGCTCTTTCTCACTCTTTTGGGGTGTACCCTCATTTAAAATTTGTGAAAAGAAGCAGTGTTGGCTACCTCGTCCTCCTCCTCAGGGCCAGATTAACGTAGGGGCTATTGGAGCTGCAGCTCCATGCAGGCCCCTACCTTTTATATAGGCCCCGGGTTGGCCATATTCACTGTGACCGCTCTTCTGTCACTTGTAAACACAGAAGTCTGGCTTCTATGCTCGCTTCCCCAGGCAGCACCCTCAGAACCTCCCCACACAGCGCGAAGGCCGGACAAGGAGGGACAGTTGCCGATGCATGGATGTGTTTATGGGCTTCAGAGACAGCATCCCATGTTGAATTAGGCATGCATGGCTGCACCCTTCCTCCTCTGGGTGTATGCCAAGGCACGGCCCTTAAGGCCCTTCAAAATCCTCAGCACCAAGACCATGATGCTCTTAATCCGGCCCTGCTCCTCCTCCACCGCCGCTTCCACCTACACCGCCCATAGGTGTGCGCAGCCTATTGCATTAGGGTGTGCACCCCAAAGTTAAAATACACATGCATGTGTTTGCCTACATGTACATGGCCCGGATACATTACTCTCCCTGCTGGCAAAGAGAAATAGAGCAGAGCAGGTGCGAGGGAGATCTTTCCCATCTCCTCACTGGCAAACAGAGCGATAATGCTATGTGCCCTAGGTGATTAGGGTGTGCCCAGGTACACCAGGCACACCCTGTGCGCACGCCTATGACACCGCCACATCCACCACCACCTCAACCTCCCTCCTACTCCATATGGGCCTCGTCCTTCAGAGATGAAGAACATTGTTTTATTTTTCTGTTTTTTTTTTGTTGTTTTAAGTTATTTCCCTATCCACATTTGTTTGCAGAGCACTTGCCATGCTCTTAACTACGTTTTGCTGCCATTTGCAGCACTCTAGCCCTTTCCATTGGTGTTTTAGAGCCATTTTAGTGCCTTAAAGTTTGGGTCCCCATTGACTTCAATGGGGTTCGGTGTCCGGGAAAAGTTCGGTAAAAGTCCGGGACACGGACCCGGACTTTTTTTTAAAGTTCGGCCGAACCCGTCGAACACGGACATCTAGGTGTCCGCTCAACCCTAGTCATGTTCACTACTTGTGGTCATTCATATATCAAGAAAGAGATGTTTCACTATATTGGCAAATTATGTATAAACTCACATTACAAGATCTGGATATATAGATTAAGGATATTGCCCAAAGACATGACATTTTCTTACTTTTTGTTCCTCAGCTGGCAGCTGCACATCTACTGCTTCTCCTTTGACGAACACAAAGATGACATAGTGATGATTGAAGGATGAGAAATATAAGACAGAAATGCTTATGGACACATCCCGCTGACTCAGGAATGTGCTAAAAATTGCTGAAAGTTAGAAAAGCCTATACGTTCATTTATAGAGCGTGGGTTAACTGTTTTTTATATTTATTTCAGTAAACTTTCGTCTATTTTGTATTTTATTTTTATTTTTTTTTGCCTGTAAGTTTTCTCAAGTTTTGTTATATATTATTGAAACTCTTCATGAGCTCTCAAATTAGAATTACAAAATATATGTGTAGCACCCTCCTAGGTAGGTGCTAGAGAGAAAGTATAGTTTTGGGTCTTGTCTGTTTACCAGAGGGATTGCAGGTAAATCAATATTGTTATCTGCCTAGCAGAGAGCAGGATCTGTTAGTGAGGTCTGCTCATTGTGCTCAGGTGCAACTCAGTCTGTCTGCAGAGTGTTTCACACTGGTCCATTAGGGAGGCATATTGGACAGTGGGAGGAAACCTGACAAATGAGTGCACAGGCATTTGATACAGCCCTGGTTATTTGGCAGAGGAAAAGTGCCTTGGTGCATGCTGGGATACTGTATAAAAGCCAGGAGCACATGTGCTTGGGGTCTTTCAGCTGGATAGCAGTGTGGTTTCTTGGTGCCTCAAATCAAAAGGGGTGGGACTTTTAGGGCAAGTGACTTTATATACAAGGTGTAGAATAAAAATAAATTGATTTATTTTGAAAAAGATTATTTACATAAATTGAAATCATAAATAAATTAAGCATTCATTGGTGCTGGGTTATAGACCCAGGGTGAGTAGGTGAAAAAAGTTTTGAAAGTTTTGTGACATGGGTGGTATGGTGACATTTATTGGAATATTTGTCTCTGTTCTTCCATGCTTTTGGGCTTGGAAAATGGTCAAAGAAAATTCCTGGTGCGTAACCAACGCGTTTCGGCTTTAATGCAGCCTTTATCAAGGATTTACTGTCACCATGTCTGAAACGATAGTGAAATATTGATTCAATTGATAATTGAACATACCACGGACATTTAACCGTTGGTGTTGAGTAATTATGTATACATACATTTGTTTGTGTTCTGTTCCATGTAAAGTTCTTTGTCCCTTATTTGCAGCGAGAACCTTAGTGGATGTGTCCTGAAATGGTACATATTTTCAAGGTTTATATCTTTTAGGACGGATCAATTTATAAATAGATATATTGTTTGAAGAGACTTACACAAATTTATGCTGTAAGCAGGAAAAAGGAGCAGCCAAGGTTGGTTAAGACTCCAAAAGAGGGGGTTTTTTGAACACCTCAAAATCCCATCTTAGCCTAAGGCACTATGGGGGGAATAAAACACATGATCCGTCTATTTAAAAGAAAAAAACTATACAAAATAATCCATTCATATATTTATTACTTATGGTTATTTGCAGACTGGGGATTTGCCTCATGTAGAGAAGTGGAAAACATCCACTGTTACACTCACATTTGTTAGCAAGGTGATTTCCTGGCACTTATTCAGGCAGCGGTTCCTCTGTCCTTCCTTCTCCCTCTTTGCGAGGGAAGTGAGGATAGACGCTGGTTCCCCGGCCTTTTATGTAGGTCTGCGCATGTGCCTTGGGCGCCGCACGTACCTACACATGAGGTCAATCACGCGGCTAATTCCCTATTGCGTATGCGCTACTGGGGTGCGTGCGCATCGGGAGGCCATCAAGACTTTTTTCGGCTGCCGACACGGAAGATATTGGGCCAAAGTCCCGTGATGGGATCAGTTGGGATGTAGATGGTAGTACCCCTGTGGCTCCTAGAGACCCCTGCTTGAAAACAGGGGCTTTCCGTGCCGGGTGCAAATGTGGTGACACTTGAACTTGTAACATGGTATTGAATAATAACAAATTATATTTACAAAATAAGGAAGTATTTTCACAATATTCAAAAAATATCTGTTTGCAGTTGGAATATACATACATTTTTCTTATTTTACCAGCAGTACAAAAAAGAATATACATTTTTTAGAAAAAATGAAAGAAAAGAAAAGAAAGAGGGGATACATCATAATGGTGCTGTAATTTTGTAGATATAATCTCCATTGGAGTGGGGGTTATTCGTGCTTTGTAAAGCAGGTGTTTATCTAGAAAACTTCGTATTTGGATGTAAATTGTTTCAGATGAAAAGTTCTGAATAATGGAGTCCTAGGATATTGAGGGAGGCAATCGTTTTTGACAAGAATTTTTGTGATTGGATGAAGGATACCATATTTAGTTCGTTTTTCTGAGGCTATTTTATGGAAAAAAGGGGGGAGGAGGGGGGGGTCCCGAAAAAAGGGGGTTTATGGATGATAGTAACCGAAGGCACGGGGGAGAATATCCTCCTGCAAGGTTTTTTGTGAATGGATGATTTGGTTATTTTTATGAATTTTTTCAGTCGGTTTTTCCAAATTGAAAAACCCTCTAGGAAAGGGCGGAAGCTTTCCGTTTCATTGAGTCCAGGGGGGATAGACGGAAAAACCGACTCAAAAAATTCATAAAAATAACCAAATCATCCATTCACAAAAAACAATGCAGGAGGATATTCTCCCCCTTGCCTTCGGTTAATATCATCCATGAACCCCCTTTTTTCGGGACCTCCCTCCTCCCCCCCTTTTTTCCATAAAATAGCCGAGTAGCGCATGTGCAATAGGGATTTAGCCACGTGATTGACGTCATGTGTAGGTACGTGCGGCGCCCAAGGCGCATGTGCGGACCTACATAAAAGGCTGGGGAACCAGTGTCTATCCTCACTTCCCTCGCAGAGAGGGAGAAGGAAGGACAGAGGAACCGCTGTCTGAATAAGTGCCAGGAAATCACCTTGCTAACAAATGTGAGTGTAACAGTGGATGTTTTCCACTTCTCTACATGAGGCAAATCCCCAATCTGCAAATAACCTTAAGTAATAAATATATGGATGGAATAATTTGTATAGTTTTTCTTTTAAATAGACGGATCATGTGTTTTATTCCCCCCATAGTGCCTTAGGCTAAGAAGGGATTTTGAGGCGTTCAAATAAAAACCCCCTTTTGGAGCCCTTAACCAACCTTGGCTGCTCCTTTTTCCTGCTTACAGCATAAATTTGTGTAAGTCTCTTCAAACATATATCTATTTATAAATTGATCCGTCCTAAAAGATATAAACCTTGAAAATATGTACCATTTCAGGACACATCCACTAAGGTTCTCGCTGCAAATAAGGGACAAAGAACTTTACATAGAACAGAACACAAACAAATGCATGTATACATAATTACTCAACACCAACGGTTAAATGTCCGTGGTATGTTCAATTATCAATTGAATCAATATTTCACTATCTTTTCAGACATGGTGACAGTAAATCCTTGATAAAGGCTGCATTAAAGCCGAAACACGTTGGATACGCACCAGGAATTTTCTCTGACCATTTTCCAAGCCCAAAAGCATGGAAGAACAGAGACAAATATTCCAATAAATGTCACCATATCACCCGTGTCACAAAACTTTCAAAACTTTTTTTTTCAGAATTGTCACTCTTTTTTGTTTATAGCACAAAAAATAAAAATCGCACGGGTGATCAAACACCACCTAAATAAAGCTCTCTTTGTGGGAAAAAAGGACATCAATTTTATTTTGGTACAACATCGCACAACTGCACAATTTTCCGTTAAAGTATCACAATGCCGAAACTGCTGAACACAGGATTACAGGCACGGCATGTATAGGCACAATCAAAATGAGGATCAGCGCGCTACCCAAAGGGTCTGCGATAAATCAATATAAATCAATAAGTGAAAAAATAGACATGAAAAAGCTGCCAATCTGAATCGGTGTCCCCACCTGAAATGACAATGTGTATATGTGAGCAGGATCGGCGCTAATTCAAAAAATGTGAATTAGCGTTGCGTCACTACGCACGTGACTTTATCAAGTCACGTGATAAAGTCAAGTCACGTGCGTAGTGACGCAACGCGTCGGGGTGAGCTGGGTGACGTCACTTCCGAGTCTACGGCCGTGACCGGAAGATGTGATTCTACCGCATTGGCGGTCAGCGTTTTCATTTATCCCTGATTGTGTAAGTGCAATACCTTTTTCTAATAAACCCTTTTGGAACTTACTACACAATGATGGCCCCTTTGTTATCACTTTCTTTATGAGACATCTGGGCACCATCTTGGTTATCAGCGAAGAGGAACCCACTGTCTGACATCTTGGGACTACAGTATCCAGCTATATCGAGCTATCAGAGGGACATCAAAGGGAAGCTTCATTTGCACACACGCATGCTTTGTGTGTATTGAGGTAAGCGGCCAATACACATTATTTTTTGGATTATACGGAAGGACATCATATTTGTTTATTTGAAGAAACATCATCTCCACTATTTATGAGTTTTCTGGATATTATTTGGAAATATTTGGACTTACCTTTTCTGATTGCACAGAACTGTACATTATTATTCCACACCAGTTCAACACTATATGATTATTAGTGTATATCCCTATTTGTTGGATTTTTTTCCTTGATTGTTTTGCACCACGTTTTTGAAGCACTGTGTTATTTATACATATTACACCATTAACATTTTTCATCACATTTTTTGAATTTGCGCCGATCCTGCTCACATATACACAATGTATAGGCACAGCTTCTGGTAGCTGAACTCCCAAGTTAGAAGAGATGCAAACTGAACTCCCAAGTTAGAAGAGATGCAAACTGACCACGCTCGGAAAGATCTGCTTCTGTGCTGATAACAGTAATAATATCTGGTTTCATGGGATGCTACAGATGTTCTAGATCTGTTGTGGGTCACCAATTTTCTGCTGTAATCCATTTATCTAAAATGTATTCCAATTCCATGACTCTTAAATTGGCATAAATGTATTAACTTAAAGCAGATCTTCAAGAGCAAACAAAAGATTAATTTTTTTGCCAAACTTCTGTTTTGTTTTTATGCCAACACAAACGGCCATTGATTAGGAAATAGTTTCCATTCAAAAATGAAAAAAAAAAAAAAAGTACCTTAAACCCGCCTTCAAGGAGGTGCTAGTGATGCCACCATGCACCATCCTGAGGAATGTACCCCTACAATAACATGGCGGGAGTACATTCTGGCAGAAATTGGAGTGCAAGTCTGCCAGGAGAAATGTGATATTACTTGCACCCACCAAAAGCATCAGAACCTGGGCCTAGGTAGGTATCATTTTCATGGATAATCCTTTTACTCTTTACCTGGCAGTGGAGCTCCAGTTTCATAAAACAAATAAATGAAATTAAATAAAATAAATATCTCAGCATGTTGTAAATTAAAAAATAACTACTGTTGGTGCAATACTTACCTTGTTTCCAGCAGTCTCCCTGCAGAAACTCGATTCCACCACTGGCTGCTGGTCATCTTCCAGGTGTGAATAAAGTAGAACTTTAGGCAAAACTTTTTTTTTTTTTTCATTTTGGATAGAATAAGGGAGGGTTATAACCCATGTTAGATTTTTTATTTTTTTTTGCTATTTGTGTTTCCATAGGGGAGATTTACCTTCACTTCCATTCCTTCCACTCGCACTATTCAATGGTGAGGCACTATTCCTTCCACTGGCACCAAAAATGGGTCATAATTTCTCCCATTGACACCAATGATGGGGCAATAGTCTTCTAATGGATACAAAATATGGGGCACATATTCCTCCAATTGACACCAACAATGGAGCACTATTCTTCCCACTAAAAGAAATGATGGGACACTATCCCTTTTCCTACTGACCACAGGCACTACATAATGTTTTTCTTCCCACTGACCACCAAGCTTGAGGCCACTGATGCCAGGGCATTTTCTACTCCTTCTGCTATAGGCCACAGTCTGGTCTCCCCAGAATCCGAAGGACAATAAACTGGCTCTTTGTTTAGAAAGTTTGGAGACCCCTGCTATAAACCTACAATTAATGTTGTCATTTCTAGTACAAATTTACTGAAGCACACTTTGAGATCAAAGCGACTATTACAACACAATGTATCTACCAGTACTTCTCTTTATGCCCTGGCAGTAATACTAATAAGGTAATTTAAAAAACATGTGACTTGTTGATGTTGACATTTTACAGTCCATTTCTCTGTAAAGCATTATTGGGAAATTCTGCAGTGCAAGATTTAACAGCTGAAGACACTTCCCTTGTTACTTGCACATCAGAAACACACCACAACCACACATTGACGATGCTGGGACCTCTACTGTTACTGCTTTCACTGCTGGATTGTCTGGTTTTGGGTGAGTCTATACATTTGTATATATATATATATATATATATATATATATATATATATATATATATATATATATTAGGGATCGACCGATTATAGGAGGGCTGATATTCACTTTTCCCGATATATCGGTATCGGCCCCGGGACTTGCCGATTTTACCGATATTGTAAATATTGCTGAAATGTTATGCTTTCTGCACTATAATTCTGTTCTACTTAACTGGGAGTATTGAAATTGAGTAGTACTAGTGTACAGTCCACTGCCTTTTGCACTGCAGCTTCTAGATTTAATCATTGCAGACAGTGAGTGCACTACTGCAGCAGTTTACGCAAATTTTGTTTTGGGAAGCCTTTAGTTATTATTTTCCCAGCACTTTATTTTTTACAGTTGTCTACTCTTCTAGGACTCGTTCATTCACATGATGTAATACTGATGTACCTGCAAGTGAAAGCTGTGCAGTTTTCCTATCAGTTTTCATGCAGGTAAGGTGTGAAGAACGAGCCTTTAATGTTAAAAATGTTAAAAAAAAAATACCATGTTCAGTACCAGATTTGTGTCAAAAATTGTCTTTATTTTTCAAAACTTTAAACTTACAAAATATCGGCCGATACCGATACCATGAGACCAAAATATCGATATCTTGGAGGGGAGTTTATGTCTCAGTTGGACCCTGTAGTAGGTTTTTGCCACCGTTTACCCATACACCAATTGTCTATGGGTCATCCCATCTTTAATATGTAATCTGTTATTATTATTATCAATAAATTTTCTTCTTTTTCAACGTTATTTTCTAACCTACTCTTGCCCTTAAAGTCCCCTTACCTGGGTTTGAGGCACCCACATCCACCACAATTTCAAAATATCGATATCGGCCCTGAAAAAACCATATCGGTCTATCCCTAATATATATATATATATATATATATATATATATACATATATATATATATATATATATATATATATATATATAAAATAAAAACCAAAAAGTGCAGCGCTGAAATCAGTATACAATTATATAGCTGAAAAGCTCATATAAAGAAAACAAAAAAGGAGAGGGGATAATGTCCAAATGAATAGTCCCAATATTAAGTGCAGAGATGTGAATCCACACGCAAAATAACTTTCTTCCAGTGACACCAGGGAAAAGTGTAGGAAGGGGACACACTTGTGCTCAGGTATAACAAGCAGCTTACCGAAATTCCGTGGCTGCTCAATTTAATGAGACAGCCTCTCCCAGCTAGTAGTAAACCAGTAGGTCAACCGATATCAAGCTCAGGTGCTTCGAAAGACTCCAAAAGCCGAAAGCCGTTTCCGGTGTGTTGTTAAACCGATCACATTAATATGTGGCACACTTGGAACTTCTCATATACTCCATTGAACGTAAAGCCATATGTAGAAAGAAACAGAGGCCCATAGCGTAATCCCGTAAACCAATAGGTAAATTTATTAAAAAAACTACTTACAATTTAAAAGACAAAAACAGGCATGTAGTATGTGCCGGTCATGGATCTAACCGCGGCGTCCCGCAAGTCTCCAGATCAGCATATAGATAAACAGCCGGCTTCGTTGGGGGGCGTGTGGACGTTTATGTCTGGGATCGCCAACGTCTGGGACGCCCAGAAGAAGTCTTTCTTATGACGAAACGTTGGCGATCCCAGACATAAACGTCCACACGCCCCCCAACGAAGCCGGCTGTTTATCCATATGCTGATCTGGAGACTTGCGGGACGCCGCGGTTAGATCCATGACCGGCACATACTACATGCCTGTTTTTGTCTTTTAAATTGTAAGTAGTTTTTTTAATAAATTTACCTATTGGTTTACGGGATTACGCTATGGGCCTCTGTTTCTTTCTACATATGGCTTTACGTTCAATGGAGTATATGAGAAGTTCCAAGTGTGCCACATATTAATGTGATCGGTTTAACAACACACCGGAAACGGCTTTCGGCTTTTGGAGTCTTTCGAAGCACCTGAGCTTGATATCGGTTGACATACTGGTTTACTACTAGCTGGGAGAGGCTGTCTCATTAAATTGAGCAGCCACGGAATTTCGGTAAGCTGCTTGTTATACCTGAGCACAAGGGTGTCCCCTTCCTACACTTTTTTCCTGGTGTCACTGGAAGAAAGTTATTTTGCACGTGGATTCACATCTCTGCACTTAATATTGGGACTATTCATTTGGACATTATCCCCTCTCCTTTTTTGTTTTCTTTATATGAGCTTTTCAGCTATATAATTGTATACTGATTTCAGCGCTGCACTTTTTGGTTTTTATTGTATTTTTTGAATCACTGTTAGTTGATTTTGTGCCAGCTGCTCACTATTGTTCTTAATCATTTGGTTTTCTGTCACATCTAGCGCGGAAATTTTTCTTCTATTTATATTATATATATATATATGCCATTTCTAATTTTACTATGATGCGTCAATGTCTTTTGTCCTCTGGTCTTACTCATGGTATTATTCCAGTCCCTGAAATTTTAAGTGACTTTAGGGACACTTCAATTTTTTTTTTTACAGACCTTATCTTAAACTATATTGATAGAAAGTATTACCACAAGATTTATTCATTTTTGTGTAGTATTACACATTATTCCTGTGCTAAAACAGACAGCCCAAAAAAGACTATCTCTAAAAGCATCAAATCCACCACCCTGTATATGTTCTCTCTCACAAACCAGCAATAAATCAATGTTTTCTGGTGCACAAGAGACTTTCATAAGTCATACATACATTCCAATACTGTAGCTGGCAGTGTACGTGAACTGTAGCTCACCACAACATACATGCCATGCTTTGGGGTGCGAAGTGTAACAAAAAAAAAAAAATAATCAGATCCAGTTTCTCATGTGTTAAGGTGTGTGTCCAGCCAATTCAAAAATAAAAAATGGTCTTAACACCATGCATAGTGTGAATGGGCCCTAAATGAATGCATTAAGCCAGATTTAATACAGAAAATACATGTATGCCAGTGCATCAGTCTTCTGCTTGTGGAATTACCTATGTGATGTGTGCAAATGCATGTGCAAAGGCTATAGCATATATGTGGAATTTATGGACAAGTGTGGTTGGCTGTGGAATATACGCTGGTGTGCCGGTATGTTTTTGGATCTATCCAAGCTAAAGCATTTTTAAATGGACTAAAACCACATGAATTGTACATGGCTAAGATTTAAAAAACCTCAATGAACCATTTACAGAGAAGCATTGTACTGTACGTGTTTGTATTCTTGACCCATGTACAGAAGGTCAAGCATTAACCGGGCTGTGAGATAGAATACACTGGTACTCGGAATATAGATTCAAGTAATAAACTCTGTACCTTGTTCCTTTTCCTATAAAAGCATAACGTATGGAATTATTGTGCATGCCAGCCATCTTGGTGCATGTGCATTTCATTGCATGAGTTGGTAATGTGAGTATTTTTACATTTATTTAGTAAAATTTCAATAAATTAATTATTGCACTCTTTAGAAGCTTTTTAGGAACAGTAAGCACAAGGACAATATTACTTTGACGTTCTGGGTCCCAGTGCGGGTTCAGAGAATAAAATGGCTATGTACTCTGATATCTGAGCAGGTCTATATGAAAGCATGCCTGCTCTGGTTCATTTGCTTTAAATTAGCCTTATTGCCTACCTTCCAACTTGTTGAGATGGGAATGAGGGACACCTATTGGCAAAAGTATGTTGGAATAGGAAACACCCTCTGTCACACCCCCTTAAAGGAGAATTATGTAAAAATTATGTAAAAAAAAGATATTAGTTAAACCCACAAGTGCTTTTTTTACCACTACTATTCCTTTATATTGGCTTTTTAAATTTACAAATGCAGCAATTTTGAATTTGGATGAAAGGTTTAGCACTGGGAAACACTTTTTGAAAGATAAAGAGTGCTTTCTATATACAGCTATATAGATCAGACTAAAATGGGGGACAAATGATGAGGAAAGAGGGACAGAGACATTGTTCCAAATCAGGGACAGTCCCTCAAAATCAGGGACAGTTGGGAGCTATGCCTACTGCGACGGATATGTTATCTTTAAAACCTCTGAAGAAGCTGCATTTCTAATTAAGAATATGGTAATAATAAATAAATAATTATTGGACCAATGCATCTTAAGCACAAATTATCTGACTAAAGGTGGCTGTACACTATATAATCTTATTGTACAATTTCCATTAGATCAAATATACAGTGCAAGGGTCTGCCCAATTTTAAACCAATTGAATGATTTGTTCAGATGAGCCCTCCTATTACATAGTTTTAGTACATTAAAGGAAATTTTACATAGATTGTACAATCAGATTACATGGCGTATGGCCAGCTTTATGTGTGTTTAAAGGATATATTTTGCTGTTGGGTTTAAAAACTTTAAAACAGGTTAATTTGGCCTCAGCTAAAAACAGGATTTGTTAATGTAATCAAGCCAGCTTTAAAGTGAACCTGAGGCCAGACTATGGGCATTTAAGCATTGATATATATGGTGGCCATACATGGAATGATTTTATATACCATCATCATGCCGCCATATTGATCCATCTAGTTTCCTAGGACTGGATTTTCCACCCAGACTGATCAGAATAATGTTGATTAAAACAATCAGTTTTGCCGTAATCGATCAGACACAGGAATGCGTCTTTTTGCTAATTTGTAGATTTCATCATATTGTCTGACTCTGTGAAGAAGCACTCAATCAGATTGTTAAGTGGATGGCCACAATCAATGAGACCTTGTGCCTCAGTCTCAAATCCACCACTACCCCTTAAGCTGGCTGTAGATGGATCAAATCTCAAATTATTTGATCCATCTATGGGCAGGCTGGTTGTACTGAAGGTGACCAATCAACTGACTTCAGTACAACCAGCCTTTCAGATTTTTTTAATGCGATCACTGCACTGGATCACAGCGCGCATGCCCCCAGTATCTATTACACACAGGTACGCTGTTTTTCGCATAAAATAGAGCCAACCTGCTGCAGTAAAACTACGGCGGCTGGTCGGCAAGTGGTTTAGTGATGCTGGCCTGACAGGTGATAGCAGCACAAAAATAACGCAAGGAGTTGCTGAGATCAAAGAAAAAACAATAACATAAAGACGTAGGGTAGGGCCACTGGGGAGCCTAAAGCCTCATACACACGCACCGATTGTTGGCCGTGAATTTGCGGCCAACGTCCGATCGGCCAATTGTCGGCTTGTTAATATGATGCTTCCGACAACCGACTGCGACTTTTCGGCCGAATAAAATCTGGTGTGCATACTATAAAATTTTTGTTGGCCGTCAACAGAACGGCCGATTGTTCGTCAGTCAGTACAGATTTCGGCAGACAAAAATCTGATGAGCAAGACTGGGCATGCTCAGAGAAGAAAAAACACACGGAAAGTCAACCATCACATGACATCACTTCTGAAGTTTGTTTTTGTTGGCCAACAAAAGTCCAGTGCAAGTCTAGAGCACATTTCAACCAACACAACAACACTGGACAAAAGACGGCCGATCGGTCGGCCAACAATCGGTGCGTGTGTACGAGGCTTAAAGCTGGCCACACACTAGTAGATTTTCAAACGAACGTCGTTCAAACGCATTTAAACATTTTTGCTGTTTTTAACTTGGATGGACTTTCCTGAACGGAAACCTCATTTACTGTTAAAAAAATTGCTCCTTCAAATTTTCTATTCACTGCAGTTGAAAATAAAATGTTGATTGGACCCCACTAATGATTAGAAAATCAAAAGAATGTTCTTAAAAAGAGAATTATGAAATTCTACTAGTATATAGCCAGCTTCAGTGATCCGACACTCATAAAGAGTCAGTTTTAACAGTACTGATGCAGCAACTATAATCCAGCACAGAGGATCTATTTTGAAACAACGCAGGGAGGATTTTTGATTAAAATGTTTGCAATTCTTGCAGCCGTGTTCAAATGTAACCACTTTAAGCCTACTCTGAAACTTGTTATATAATTTTTTAGCAAAGATCCTAGAGAATAAAATGGCGGTCGGTGCAATAATTTATGTCACATGGTATTTGCTCAGCGGTCTTTCAAACACATTTTTTTGGGTAAAAATACACTTCATTGAATTAAAAAAAAAAAACAGTGAAGTTAGCCCAATTTTTTGCATATTGTGAAAGATGATGTTTCGCCGAGTAAATAGATACCTAAAATGTCACGCTTTAAATTTGTACGCACTCGTGGAATGGTGACAAATTAAAATCTCTATTGGCAATGCTTTAAAAAATGTTATTGATCAATTTTTTTCTTTTGTACGAACATCTCACAAACATATCCTCATGCACATAATAGTAATACTCCACATACCAAAATAAAAAAAAAAAAAGGGGGTAGGGGAGAGAGAGAAGGGAGGAGGTAATCCTCCCTCTCACACCTCTCTCGCCCCCCCATATATCTGTAGACGCTAATATTTTTGCACAAACCAATCGATATACGCTTATTGGGATTGTAGCAGAATCCATATTGGCCTAAAATAATGAAGAAATTCGATTTTTTACATTTTTTTAATTGGATATGTTTTATAGCAGAAAGTAAAAAATATTATTTATTTTTTATTTTCTTTAAATTGTTGGTATTTTTTTGTTTCTAGTGCAAAAAAATAAAAACCACACAGTTGATCAAATACCAGCCAAAGAAAGCTCTATTTGTGGGGGAAAAAAGGACATCAGTTTTATTTTGGGTTACAACGTCGCACAACCACACAGTTGTCAGTTAAAATAACGCAGTGCCGTATTGCAAAAAAATGGCCTGGTCATTAAGGGGGTAAAACCTTCCAGTCCAGAAGTTGTTAATCTGAGCTGCTGAATCACTCCTGGCAAGGGGGAGCTGAGCTGCCTTTTACTGCTTGGGACTAGAAGGAGGAAGCATGCTGATCTGAGCTGCTGAGAACAACTTCATCTTCTGCTAAAAATTTTAGGGTAAATAGCCCCACAGTGTTTATAGCTACATAGATCAGTGATGGCTTGCTTTAAAGCTCATTTAGTGCTGGTTAGGAATATGTATATTCTTGATTGTTTACAGCCTGGTTACAGTAATACTTTAAGATGGAGGTGGTCTCAGAGCAATAACTAATTCCCCCCCCTCAGCAACACTGATTTCATGTTGAACCTTGTGGGAGGGTTAAACATTTTGCTCTGTCTGATTGGAATGCAATTACTGGATTATGGGATTATGACAGCCAATTATAGTGATCACATGGTCATTGTGTCTGGTGCAGAGAGAGACAATTTGGAAGATTGTGGCTGTTAAAATGATGCATTAATTCATTTTATTTATTTTATATAGTTATAAACTGTTAAGTTTAAATTATTATTTTTTTTACATTTTATTCCACTTATAAACTTATAACAACAAAAAATGTAAGCAGGGAATTGATTTACACAGTGTAGCAAATATAATAAACCACATTTTTTACGTTCAATTTAGTCAGAGTGCCAGTCAATATAATTAACATATACAGACATTGCTACATTTGAACTGGGCTGGGTTAAACCTCTTTATATAGTGTGTATAAATAAATAAGGTGGACGTCAGCATTTCTTAAAAATATCAGTAAGTAAATGACTGAAAAGTCCCTGACTTCACTTCCACTTTTACAATGGATTGAGTAGCCACGTCTGTGTCCAAATCTATTACTAAAGCATAAAAATTCCATGATTTGTTTTTTCTTTTTTACTTCCCATTAAGATTATTTTAATATTTAATATTTTATTTTAATATTTTATTTTTTGATTTTATATTACATCTGTCAACTGCATTTCCCCCCTCGCTTCATAATCTTGTCAGCAGCACAGGAATAAAACTGACATTAAACTAAAAAGTATCCAAGTATGTTTTCTTAGCTCAAAAACGTTCCCTTCTATTGCTTTCCATCTCTTCCGAAATTCCAAATTCCTTTTTTATTGCTGCCATAATCGGACTTCCGATAAATTGTTGGTCTTTTTTTGTTTCTAGCGCAAAAAATAAAAACCATATAGAGGTGTCAAATCCCACCAAAAGAAAGCTCTTTTTGTGGGAAAAATAGGACATCAATTTTATTTGGGTGTAGCGTCGCACAGCTGCGCAATTGTCAGTTAAAGTATCGCAAAAACTGGCTGGTCATTAAAGCGGAGTTCCAGCCATTCACTCACCTGTCCAACGGTCCAGCGATGCGGCCGCCCGAAGCCTTGATCCTCTCCCTCGGCGCCGGCATCACTGCTGTGGGCACCCGGCTGTGACAGTTTGCGGGTTCACAGCCGGGTACCCACTGCGCATGCGCGAGTCGCGCTGCGCGCCGTGATTGGCCGGCAATCTTCTGGGACCTCTGACGTGTCCCAGAAGATTGCAGGGAGGGAGGGGGAGAGGAGAACTTCCATTCAGGGCGCCGCAGCGCTCCGAGCGGAAGTGGGAGCGGGTACCTGTCAAAGCTAGGTACCCGCTCCCCCCCAAAAAAATGACATGCCAAATGTGGCATGTCAGGGGGTCAGGACTCCCTAAAGCGAAAGTTCCACTTTTGGGTGGAACTCCGCTTTAAGGGTGTAAACCTTCCGATCCAGAAGTGGTTAAGAGGAGTTGGGAAGGGTTTTACTGGTGATAAGGTTGGCAGTTGGAGGTGCTTTACTAGGCTTTTAAAAATCTGTTGTCTGGGATAAAAGTGTAGACCCATCTGCTAGTATGGTGTCCAATGGTTGGTTGTGGTCCAATAATAATGACCAGGTACTGGTAGACCTGTAAAGTGTCTGATGGCAATTGTGAATGTCCCCAAGGTGGTGTCTTTTGGCTGGGGGGATATATCTTTAGCCAAATGGTGCCACAGACAGAACAGGTTGGTTATGGAGTTTCAAGGACTTCTTAATAAATTAAGACTGTAATGTAAAGCTGGTATTTATCGGTTATTTATTGTTTATTTTGGTTATTAATTGTTATTTGGTATAATAAAAGGCCTTATGGACATTTAAATCCATCTCAAGTAAAGTGTTTGATTTTGGTTAAGTGGGTGGGTAATCTTTGGGGTATGTAAGTTTTTGGTGTAGGTAGGTTACCTCTGAACTACCCTAGTCAAGGGATGACCTCAGCAGCAGTGCATGGCTGGTGAGCAGACAGGGAATTGAGAGAGGTCCCCACTGTGTTACTTAACTGGAAACCGGGCTGTGCTGCCTGGCAGAGCTGTGTATATGCCAGGACAGGATGGCACAGAAAACCAAATTCTGTGGCAGATAAAACAGCTCATATGCATGGATTGTAACTTCGCATTTAGCTATTTACCTGGATTTCAGCTTTAACATATGTACTTTTAGCATATTTTATTGTGCTGTGCTCTTTCATACCTATAAACTGTCACAGGCTCCTATAATTAAGATGAAATAAAAAGCCATATGTTATCTAATAAATCAATTTGTGGTGTGCGCATTTCCTTTATGCTTGTTTTCGACTATTGCTAATTTTGTTTTATGCGGCAACCACAGCGCTTCTGTTTTTTTAATCTTTGAAAACTGTGTTTTCACACCAGACATGGAGATAACACAAGATATGATACTTTTATAATCCAATATGAGTCAGGCAGAAGAATTTCTTTGCTGAAAAACATTTTGACAGGAATCTGAATATTATTTCTATACAACATGGGTCAGCAAGATTTTCTACATTAGGTGCCAAGTTCACAAGCATTAGACAACTGGGCAGCCAGTGAAACATTGAAGGGTGAGGAGTTGTAGTCTTGGTTTGTTTACAGTTTTTGCACTCCTAATTGTACTGTTAATGGCAAATTAAACTAAAGTGGAAGTAAAGCCTAAGTCTAAAAAAAAAAAAAAAAAGCCTAAGTCTAATTATTCATAAAAATGTTCCCTCCCCCACCTAACCTAACCTGCCTAGCCTATATAAGAAAGGGTCTGTGCACTTACCTGTTTTTAATTTGCTCTGGCACTGTGATATCACAGCTCTGGCTTCCCTCTGTCAGTTAGCGGCTGCTGCAGGGGGGAGGATGGAGCGCTAATAATGGTTGGGACATGGGAGCCTATGAGCCACAGCAGGATCACGTGACAAGACCAGATTGAATTAAAAAAAGGTAGGATACATAAAGGGGGAAGAGGGAAAATTTAAAAGTTGGACTTCACTCCACCAATCAACATTTATTATTTGTAATCCTCATTGTGCTAGCATTAGTAAATAGACATGAAAGTAGATCAAGATTTATTTGTTTTAAACTGGGTTCACACTGCAGACGAATGCGGCTGACAGCGGGGGTCCGGTGCATCCCTGTTTTCTGTTTCAGGGATGAATCAGGCCAAAATTTTTGGCTGGATTTGGACCTGAAACGGAGGCAAAGACGCACAGGACCCCTGTGCAATTCACTCCTCAGCCGCTCCAGGGATGTGTGAACTGGCTCCATTGAGGAAACCCGCATCCAATTTGCACTAGTGTGAACCCAGCCTTACATTTTGTTTTTCTACATTTCTTCAGTTACTTCCTGGTTTCTTGCATTGGCAAATGATGTCATACACCCCGGGAGTCTTCAGGGGGTTCAACAACTGTGTTACTTTTTGAGTAACCCAGGAGTTTTCAAGAGGGGAGGAGAGGAGGATGGGTTTTCTCAGCTAAGCACACTCTCCTACATGCATGCTTGAGCTTAGGGCAGATAGATTCCAGGAAGTAAACTCTATATTAATTGTTTGCTCTTACTCAGGATGGCCACAGCCAGAAATGCTAGGGGGTTGTTTTTCAAAGTGATTTAATAAAATAAAGCATGGAAACATAGATGGATGGGGGAGTTTGCTTTGAATATTAAAAATGAATTTAATATTGTTTTTGGTTTGTGATGCTCAGATACAGTGAAGATCCCCTTTAAGAATAGTTAGACTTAGGATTTTCTTTCATTTTATTTTATAGTAATTTATACATTTTAATTGCAATTAGCAGTGCAAAAAATTGAGCTTTTAAACCTAACCTCAGGTTTGCTATGACTTTGAATAGTTGGCCCAAGCTGGCCCAAACAAACTATTTCCTTCACCAACAGATGTGCCCTCTGGGAGATCGGTATAAAGTGTTTGTAGCACCAGCTACATACAGGGCCGTTTTACAGGAGTTGTAAAGTCAGGAAGGTTTTTTTATCTTAATGCATTCTATGCATTAAGATAAAAAGCCTTCAGTGTGTAGCAGCCCCCCCCCCCCAGCACCCTTAATACCTACCTGTGCCCCCTCTCTGTCCAGCAAATGTCCACGAGTCCCTCGGCCATCCTGGGAATCTCCCTCCTGATTGGCTGAGATACAGTCGCGGCGCCATTGGCTCCCACAGCTGTCGATCAAAATCAATGAGCCAATCAGGAGAGAGAGGGGTCGGGGTCGAATAGCAGCTCCGTGTCTGAATGGACACACAAAGCTGCAGCTCAGCTTGGGTGCCCCATAGTAAGCTGCTTGCTGTGGGGGCACTTGATAGGAGGGAGGGGCCAGGAGCAGGAATGAGGGACCTGAGAAGAGGAGGATCCGGGCTAATCTGTGCAAAACCGTCTTCACAGAGCAGGTAAGTATAACATGTTTGTTATTTTTTTAAAGAAAAAAACAAGACTTTACAATCACTTTAATAGCATCATAGGCCCCTGGGTAAAGTAATGCACTACCAGCCTGCCCCAATTTACGCACTTACTCTCAAGAATTAAAGTAGAAATAGTTGATAGAATTAAATGTATATTTATTAGTACTTTAAATAAAATTGATTTTAAACAATCTAAAAAGCATTCCATAAATTAAAGACTAATCAACACAAAGGGCACAGTACAGGGCTGAAGGCAGAAGGGCATAGTACAGGGGGGTCAGAAGGGCACAATACTGGGACCAGGAGGGCATTGTACAGGTTCAGGGACTCAGGACATGGCCATTCTGGGACAGCTTAGTAAAAAGCATGACTGGCCCAGCAAATCCGGGATGGTTGGCAAGTATGAAGTAATGCAAGACTTTCACGGGGCCCCCTTTCACCTGGGGCACCTGGGCAGTGCCCAGGGATGCCCATGCATTAAGACAGCCCTGGCTACATATGGTACATAGCGCTGTGTTTTCAGCAGTTGTATGGGGAATTTTGTCCAATTTCTGGAACAAAATTGAGTGGGACTGAGCACTGCTTAGTCACTCATAGGAGGCTTTGTATTTTAATAATGAATACAAGGCTTCCCTTGATTGGCTGTGGTGAAGTTATACTGTACCTAATAGTTCAGTGCCCGGAGGTGTTAAATGCTGAACTGTGTAAGATCAATGTACCAGTATCATAGTATCATGAAGACAAACTCCAGTAAACAAGTTTGTTTATTCTGCAAAGTCTGGTCTTGTCATTTATTGCAGAGAAGTTTGTGTGTGCCAATAAAGTGTGTGTGTGTCGAAAAAGGGGAACGAAGAGTGATGTATATGCTTGTGTAACATTGGTGAACAGAAGGAGGAGCAGCCAGTTCGGGACAAGGATGGTGGTGGCCAGTGATGGAGGGTTCCAGTCAGAAGGATGGCTTAGTATCTGCCTAAGCATGTGCCCCTCAGCGGTGGTACAGACCCATGTCACTGGCTACAGATGAAATGTGCCCTTATGGTGTGAGGCCTCTCAGGGTGATTTAACCTATATCTCACACTCATTAGTACTGTTGAAGTGGATTAGTGGCACTTATAGAATGGTTCCTTCATGTCACAGCCCCCACTTACTACAAGTGTGCTGGGAAAATTTTTGCATACTCCACTTTGCGCTTACATGTTACAAGCCATACAAGGCATGGCGTGAACCTTGTGACACTGAGATTTTTATTAGTGAAAGAATGGTTTTGTTTGATAAAGTAGAACTGTTTGATATGAATAATGAATAAATGTGTTATTTCATAATAAAAAATAATGGTGTTACTGTATATTTTTTTAGGATTTAATCCATTTCCTGGGGAACAAAAATATGAGGTGGTTTATCCTCGAAAACTTCATACTCAGAACAAAAGGGACACACAGGTACAGTAAATGATTTACTTATGTGTACATGGGAAGGCCTAATGTTAAAGGAAATGAACCAATTTAATGATTTCCAATAAGTTGTCATAACTGAGAAGTTTAGAAATAATAGTAGGATAAAAATGTAAATGTTATATGTTATAATATACAGTATTTTACATTTTTAAATATTTTTTATGATACATTTTTACTAGCCTTCTAGTTCCAAAAAAATGTTAAGCTGCCTTCATACTGTTTCAGCCCTGCTTTTGCTTTTTGCCCTTAAGCCCAACTTCAGTGGGTATGCGCTGGAGGTGGAACCACCATTAACATGTACCTTTGCCTTGGCTATAGATAGAAATGCCCAAACTCAACTTAACAGCTTTGGGTAACCTTGACTCTTTACAGAACCAACAAACCTAAAGTGAAGGTTGGCCTATATAAAGCTGTATACGTTTCTATCAGGGCTGAAGCTGAACATGCCATTGTAATCTCCCACCTCATCTCATTTAAGGAGTTGTCACCAGGGCTTTTTTTTTTAGTGGGAACGTGGGGGAACGCAGTACTTGCACCTCCAGCACTGAATTTATGTAATAGCAAGGGGTGCTGGGGTGTCTTTTGATTGAGGGATCTTTTCTAGCTTGAGGGGATCTAGTTTTACAGGGGGGTCCATTGTTGCTGAGGAGGTCTATTGTTGCTGGTGGGGGAACCTACTGTTGCCGGTGGTCAATTGTTGCTGGGAGAGTTCTACTGTTGACGGAGGGGTCTATTTTTGGCTGGCTGAGAATCTATTGATGCTACCTGTGGGGGGGGGGGGGGGGGGTCTGTTGTTGCTGCCAGGAGTCTATTGCTGCTAGGGGAGAAATTTTGTTGCGGGTTGTTAGGGGGATCTGTTGTTGCAAACGGGGGGCCCTATTGTTACTGGCTGCTGGGGAAAGGAAGTTTTCCTAGAGTATTAAATATAGCGTTTCTTTTGAGCAGGACAATATAAATCCTGTATATTTTTGTTTAAAATTATTCATTTTTGAATATTACTGGTCATGTCTGTGTTCATTTTCATTGCTGGGCTCTGCGTTTTTGAATTGTAAGTTTTTTTCTTATACTCCAAAATGTCAGTAGTTTTTGTTTTAGGCCCCTATCACACATACGGACCGTTTGTCCGTTTTTCATCCATCCGTTGACGAATGAAAAACAGACAGCAATGCATTCCTATGGAAAAATGGATGACAACGGTCAACGGATGATCATTCAAATACATCCGTTTCCATCTGCTTCTGTCAACATCTGTTTTTTTGAAAGGATGAAAGCCCTATTTTTCATCTGTTAAAAAAACGGATTGGATGAAAAACGGATGACAACGGATGACAACTGATGAAAAACAGATGACAAAGGATGAAAAACTGATGACAATAGATGAAAATGGATGAAAAACTGGTGACAACGGATGAAAAATGGAAAATGGATGACAATGGATGAAAAACTGATGACAACGGATGAAAAATGGATGTCAACGGATGACAATGGATGAGAAACAGATGACAATGGATGAAAAACTGATGACAATGGATGAAAAACGGATGACAACAGATGAAAAACGGATGTCAATGAATAACAACGGATGAAAAACAGATAACAAAAGGTGAAAAACTGATGACAATGGATGAAAAACTGATGACAATGGATGAAAAACGGATGACAACAGATGAGAAACGGATGTCAATGAATAACAATGGATGAAAAACAGATAACAAAAGATGAAAAACTGATGACAATGGATGAAAAACGGATGACAAAGGATGAAAAACTGAAGACACTGGATCAAAAACAGATGAAAAACTGCTGACAACAGATGAAAAACTGATGTGAAACTGATGTTGACTTAAAAAAACTGATGACAAAAAAAAGTGCCTGAACTGATGAAATGAATGGTACGTATGTGTGAAAGAGACCTACGGCCGTTTCACACATGGAGTCCATCAGGCAGACTCAGTTTTTCTCAACGGGGTATCGATCCGCCGATCCCCCACTGAGCAGGCGGATGAAAGCTTTGTTTCCACGCTGTGTGCGGAGACAGAGCTGTCAGGTCCCCATGCATCTCTATGGGGGAATCGGATGGGAACGGACTGTCTGTCCGTTCTCATCAGATCCGATCCGCCAGACGGATGGAAAATAGGGTTTCCATCCGTCCGGTTTTGATGGATCGGATCGGATGTCAGTGGACATGTCTCCGCTGACATCTGATGCCCCATAGAGATGCATGAGGCGTCCGTTCAGATCCGCCAAAAAAACTGACAGGCGGATCTGAACAGACTCCATGTGTGAAAGGGGCCTAAGGCCCCTTTCACACATATGGTCCGTTTGTCCGTTTTTCATCCATCCATTGACGGATGAAAAACGGACATCAATGCATCTCTATGTAAAAACGGATTACAACGGATGATCATCCGTTAACATCCGTTTTCATCCGCTTCCATAAATGTCCGTTTTTTGGAATGGATGAATGCCCTATTTTTCATCCGTCAAAAAAATGGATCGGATGAAAAACGGATGTAAAGACACCCAAAAAATGCCCAAATAAACGCCTGCGCCAAAAAAAACGCCCAGGTGTGTTGTTGCAGGCGTTTTTTTTGGGCATTTTTTGGGGGTCTTTGGAGGCAGGCATAACATCTGAACTTCTGTATAGGGGTATATATACGCACACACTTATATGTATTTCTACACATACACATATATAGGTGTTATAGCAGAGAAGCCATATGGGGGTTAATTATTTCATTAGCGCAAGCATAGGTTTCTGCTACTTTCACACCTATATATGTGTATGTGTATATATACATACATGTGTGTGTGTGTATATATACCCCTACACAGAAGTTCTGATGTTATGCCTGCCTCCAAAGACGCCCAAAAAATGCCCAAAAAAACGCCAGCTACAAAAACGCCCAGGTGTGTTTTTGCAGCAGGCGTTTTTTTTGGGGCATTTTTTGGGGGTCTTTGGAGACAGGCAAAACATCAGAAATCCTGTATAGGGGTATATATACACACACACTTATATGTATTTATACACATACACACATATAGGTGTTATAGCAGAGAAGCCATATGGGTGTTAATTATTTCATTAGCGCAAGAATAGGTTTCTGCTACTTTCACACCTATATATGTGTATGTGTATATATACATACATGTGTGTGTGTGTATATACCCCTACACAGAAGTTCTGATGTTATGCCTGCCTCCAAAGACGCCCAAAAAATGCCCAAAAAAACGCCAGCTACAAAAACGCCCAGGTGTGTTTTTGCAGCAGGCGTTTTTTTTGGGGCATTTTTTGGGGGTCTTTGGAGACAGGCAAAACATCAGAAATTCTGTATAGGGGTATATATACACACACACTTATATGTATTTATACAAATATAGGTGTTATAGCAGAGAAGCCATATGGTTGTTAATTATTTCATTAGCGCAAGCATAGGTTTCTGCTATTTTCACACCTATATGTGTGTATGTGTATATATACATACATGTGTGTGTGTATATATATATATACCCCTACACAGAAGTTCATGATGTCATGCCTGACTCCAAACATGTCCTCAAAAAAGCCCTATAAATGCCTGCAGCAAAAAGCAGGGTGACAGGGGCGAAGCCACTATCCGGTTCTATAAGTGTTCTAAGAGAAACAATCTTTTCTCTATAGCGGTCACCCTGACATGGAAGGGTTTTGTCACTGCCATAGCAGTCAGAGTCAGTTAACCCTACACTACACTACGGTCCCCTTACACTTAACACTTTCCCTACAGAAACTAGATTATTAAATCTAACTATAGTGGAAAATAGTACCCTAACTCCCTAACTACACTAGATATCCTTTCCTCACACTAATAATTGCTAAATGACACTTTGAAGCAGAAGTAACAGAACTGCTTCCACTCTCTTCCACAGCCCTGTATTAAAATGGTAGAGATTGGGGCGTGGCTAGGTCATGGCGGCGTGAGGACGCATTCTTCTGGTGCTCCCGCTTCCCGACCTCTCTGACCGGCATTAAAAGACACTTACAGGCTGAAATGAGCACCTACAAAAAGAGGAAGACAAAAACTGCTTCCCGGGCGTCTACCTCAGCTCCCATCCGCAGCTTTTTTCAGGACTCTCCGACCCCGGTGTCGCGTTCTCAAGCTGTGGGCCTAGGCGGCGGTCCTGCCCAGGCCGCCCTTTCCCCATCTCTGGCAACTGCTTCTCCCCCGCCCTCTCTTTCTGCCAGGATGTCCCAGGGCCCTTTACCGCCTTCGCTGTCCTCCCTAGCGGCAGGTCCCGAGGAAGAACGAGACATCTGGGCACTGCTCCGGTCCCTCCCCACCAAGCAGGACATGGAGGCCATGGTCGCTCAGGTCGCGGAGCAGCACCGCCGCGACTTTCAGGTGATGACTGCGGAGGTCTCCCTGGTCAAGGGGAGAGTGACGGCTGGGGAATCGGCTATTGGGGACCTGCAGGCACGAGTTGCCCAACTGGAGCAAGTACAGGCTTCTCACACCGACGCTCTGGCTGAACAGCAGCTCCGGCTGGAAGATGTGGAGAACCGGAGCCGCCGAAACAACTTGCGGCTCCGAGGAATACCAGAGGCTACGGGTCAGGAAGATCTCGTGGCGACGGTCCAAGCCATACTGTCCCGGATCTTGCCGCAAGACCCCCCTGCGGACTTTACGTTTGACCGGATCCATAGAGCTCTGGGCCCCAGATCCCAAGACGCTGCCAGACCGCGGGATGTAATCTGCCGCTTGCACAGATATTCAGTTAAGGAGCAAGTCCTGCGGGCGGCGTGGTCGAGGGGCCCGGTGGACTTCGATGGGGCCCAGATTTCCATCTTCCCGGATGTATCCCGTGGTACACTGACCCGCAGGGCGATGTTGAAGCCCCTCCTGGAACGGCTCAGATCCCAGGAGGCCACCTACCGCTGGGGTTTCCCCCTTCAGCTTACCATCCGCAGAAGTGGCGCCTCGTTTACCCTCCGTAAACATGCAGATCTCCCAGCTCTATTTCGGTTCATGGACATTGCACCGCTGACCTTACCGGACTGGATGGCGAGACTCCCGGAGAGAGACGGTCGTCCACCTGGCGGCGGCCCCTCGAGGCCTCGCTCCTCTGGGCCAAGAAATCAGCTTAGAGCCTCGAGGTCGAGTTCCACTGGCCCCATGGTGACCTCCCCGGAGGCTTGAGGGCGCCATAAACTACAACCGTGAGTCTGACTATGGCCCCGTTCTGTTCTATCCATTTCTCCCCCCTCCCTCTCGGCTAGCCGTTGGGATGTCTCCCCTCCCTGCCTTGCTGCCCGCTTGTCCCTGTGCTTGCATGTCCCTGCGGATCGATTGACTCGCCCTGTGACATCTGGAACCGCTGATTTTTTTTTTTTTTTTTTTTTTTTTTTTTAGGCCCTCCTTGCCCGGCGGGAGACAGGGCTGCTGTGCCGCTGGAGCCCCCCCCCCCTGTGCCCGGGACTCTGCCGCGTGATCAGCTGGAGTATTTGACTTATCTGGGGTCCCCCTGCGTCCCTGCGGGTACACGTCCTCTTCTCTATGGATGCGTGAGTGATGTCCGCGGGACGCGGGGTTCCTTCGGGGGTGGGGGCTCCCTATGGGTCTCTGTGGGTCTGGGTATGTGGATGTCCACTGTTGATGAAGGCTGCTGAACTTGCTTGGACCTGCTGGGTCGCATGGGCTTCTTCCTCTATAAATTGCTGTTTACGCTCTGCTATATGTCAGGGTCGATGAGTCAGTAACTGAGGGCTGTGACCCTCGCACCTGGGTGGCTGGTTGGGAGGGAGAGAGACCTCCCATACCTGTCAAGCTCCATTTAACTATCCCCCCCTCTTTCTTTTCCCCCCTTTTTCCTTCCCCCTCCCCTTCCTTCCCTCCCCCTCCTCCTCCTTCCCCCCCCCTTCCCCCTCCCCCTCCTCCTCCTTCCTTCCCCCCCCCCTCCTTCCTTCCCCCCCCCCCTCCTTCCTTCCCCCCCCCCTCCTCCTCCTCCTTCCTTCCCCCCCTCCTCCTCCTTCCTTCCCCCCCTCCTTCCTTCCCCCTCCCTCCTTTCCCCTCTCCCTCCATCCTTCCCCCCCTCCATCCTTCCCCCCCTCCATCCTTTTTCCCCCTCCATCCTCCTCCCTCCCCCCTTTTTTTTTTTTTTTTCTCCTTCCCTCCCCCCCCCCCTCTCCTTCCTTCCGTCCCTCCTCCCTTTCCCCCTTCTTCCCCTCCTTTCTCTCCCCCTTCTCCCCCCTCCTTCCCTTCCCCCCCTCCTTCCTTTCCCACCTCTCCCTTCTCTCCCCCTCCCCCCCCCAATGGTTGATCTTCAGCAGATTTCCCGCGTCAGCGGATGAGTTTGGGTTTTTTTCACTGTTCATTACAGGCTGCTGGAACGGGGGGGAGGGGGCGCCATCCCCCTCCCCCCCCCCCGGGGGCTGAATTTTTTTTTTTTTTGCTACTAATGTTGCCGCTGCTGTACTATATTATGTTCGTGTCCATGCCTCCAAACCATTCTCTCATCTCCCCTCTTTTACCCCCCCCCTCTCTGCTCTGTCCCCCCTCCTACTCTCCTTCCCACATTCCCCCTTACCCCCCCCTTTTCCTACATCAGTCCTCTGGCGCTTCTTTTCCCCCCCTCATGTCTCCCCCCCCTTCTTTTGCTCCTCACCCCCCTTTTCCCTGTCTTGTTCCTGGGCCTTTTTGCTTTCCTCCCATGGTATATGCCTCTCTTTGACCACGGTTGGGGGGGCGGTTTCGTCCTCGCTGGATTATTTGCTGCTGCTCAACAAAAAGCAGTTTTTTGCACTATGCCTGTTAAGTGTTACATGTTACATTGTTTGAAAATGTTTTATTTTCTCTTTCTTTACATTGCCGGTTTTGAGGGGTTCCGGGAGCGGTCACCTCCCTCTCTCTGTAGTGACCCTCCTTGTTCCCCACGTAGGGTGTTCCTTGCGGTCCCGCCTACCCTACCCGCGTTTGGGTGCTGTGGGTTGAACCTCTTGGTTCAGTGAGACTCGGTCTCTCCAGTGCATTTAGCACTGTAGTTATAGCCCTCGGTGCACCTGCTGTGCACCCTCTCTTTTTCTTCTTCTCTCTGCACCTTCCTCCTATCCCCCCCTCTTTCTTACCTCTCTCCCCTACCCCCCCCCCTTTTTTTTTTTTTCTTTTTTTTTTTTTTTTTTTTTCTTCTCCCTGGGACTCTCCTCTCTGATTGTGTATTCGTGACCCTTGTGGGGAGATGGCCGTCCCCCGAGTCGATCCCGTCCGCTTGGTCACGCTGAATGTCAAGGGACTCAACACCCCCGAAAAACGCTCCATCGTATTGACTGAACTCTCTCGCCTTCGAGCCCACGTCGGCTTCCTGCAGGAAACCCATTTCAAATCTACAAAAATTCCTAAGTTGGGCAATAGACGATTCCCCACGGTCTACCATGGTTGCTTCTCTGAATCTAAATCCAGAGGCGTCAGTATCTTGATTGGTAGCCGGACTCCGTGGTCGTTTTTAGATTCATGGAGCGATGACACGGGTCGAGCTCTATTTGTCAAGGGCCGTCTAGGCTCCGTGCTCGTCACTTTGGCGAACTTATACTTGCCTAACTCTGACCAGGTGTCGTTCCTTGAACTGATGTCCTCTAAATTACATGACTTTATGGAGGGGCAGGTCCTGTTGGGCGGCGACTTTAATCTAGCCTTAGATCCAGAACTGGATGCCTCCCGAGGTGCCTCCCACATCTCCTATGCAGCGTTGCGGCGCATTAAGAAGACCTTCCATGCTTTTCGGCTGGTGGATGTGTGGCGGGCCCTACATCCAACAGATAGAGATTACACTTTCTATTCTCCTCCGCATGACTCCTACTCGCGCATCGACTATTTCATGTTACCTCAGGCCCTGCTGAGCAGGACGGTGTCGGCCTCTTTGGGCAACATCACGGTATCGGACCACGCTCCGGTGGTCCTTGAGCTGGACTTGAGGACCCCAGAGCAACACCAATGGCAACGGCGGCTCAATGACAGTCTCTTGCAAGACCCGTCCACCCTGTCTGAATTACGCTTAGAACTGGGTCGGTTCTTTGCCTCTAATGCCCTCCCGGATAGTCCCCCCTTGATGGTGTGGGAGGCCCACAAAAGCTACATGCGGGGAATTCTGATTAACATCGGCTCGCGCCGCAAAAGAGAAAGGATCCGCCAAATGCAGGATCTTCTTTCGCGTATCGGTAAGCTGGAAGCTGCTCATAAGAGATCTCTGGCTCAGGCCGCCCTGCAGGAGCTAACGGTCCTCCGTGAGCAACTGCGATCTCTGACCCTCTTTACAGCAAAGGCCTCCCTCACTAAATGCAAACGTATCTTCTACGAGCATGGGGACAAATGTGGTAAGATCTTGGCACATGCGCTTCGTCAGCAGAGAGCGCAGGCGTTTATCCCTGCGGTACTTTCCCCCTCCCAACAAAAGGTCCAGGCTACGGAGCGTATAGCGGAGGTGTTTCGCCACTACTATGCCTCCCTGTACAACCTTTCCGCGGACTCTTCGGCCTCCACTCAGGATGCTCTTCGGACACGCATTCAGGAGTATATTCGAGCATCGGGCCTTCCGAGTCTCCCATCGGATGCCTTGGAGCAGCTGGATGAACCGCTTCGGCCGACCGAGCTTTCTTGTGCGTTGGCAGGGACTCAGAGGGGCAAAGCCCCGGGACCTGATGGCTATTCGCTTTCCTACTATAAGTGCTTTGAAGATGTCCTCTCCCCTCACTTCTTGGCGGCTTATAATGCGGCGGGTTTGGGTGCAGACTTTCCGCTGGACTCTCTTCGGGCACATATCACGGTGATAGCGAAGGAAGGCAAGGACCCTCTTCTGTGCCAGAACTATCGTCCTATCTCGCTCCTCAATATTGATCTGAAGCTTTTTACAAAAATATTGGCATCACGTCTGGCCCCCTATCTCCCGCAGTTAGTACACGACGATCAGGTGGGTTTTATACCCTCTCGGGAGGCTCGCGATAACACCACAAAGGCGATCGATCTCCTTCACCTGGCTTGTTCACGGGGGACCCCTATGCTGCTTCTTTCGACGGACGCCGAAAAGGCGTTCGATCGAGTGAATTGGCACTTCCTCCTGGAAACCATGGAGCATGTAGGCTTAGGACAGCGTATGATGGCTTGGATCCGGGCGATTTATTCGCGACCGTCTGCTTGTGTAAAGGTTAATGGTCTCCTCTCTGACCCGTTGGAGATCAGGAACGGAACGAGACAGGGTTGCCCTCTCTCTCCCCTGATTTTTGTGCTGACTCTCGAGCCCTTTCTGCGTTCCGTCAGGGCCAGTCCCGATGTCACGGGCCTACCACTTTCAACGTCGCTCGCCCCTAAGGTGGCGGCCTATGCGGATGATCTCCTCTTCTTCCTTACTAAGCCGCTGATCTCCTTACCGAATCTTATGCGGGAGTTTCACATATTTGAAGCCTTGTCCTCGTACAAAATTAACTTTCAAAAATCGGAGGCCCTCCCGGTAGCGATGCCACCCGCTTTGTCTCAGCTTCTCAAAAGCGATTTTCCATTCAAGTGGAGCTCCTCCCATATCACATACTTGGGCATCTCCCTCCCCAACTGCCCCAAACGCATCTTTGACTGCAATTTTCCTCCTCTTCTTGCACGCATCCGGAGGGACCTGGACGGCTGGCAGAAGGGCATGTTTTCCTGGTTCGGGCGTTGTAATATTATTAAAATGACTGTCATGCCCCGTTTGCTTTATGTGCTCCAGGCCCTTCCGATAGTTATTCCGTTGACCTTCCTCCGTACGGTGAACGGCGCATTTCGTAAATTCCTGTGGACCCGAGGCCCTCCCCGATTGGCATTGAAACTTCTTCGCATGCCCAAGCTCAGCGGCGGAATGGCCTTCCCGGATGCCACCATGTACTCTGCTGCATGCCACCTGGCCAGGATTCTGGATTGGCATCTACATGGCCCATTGAAACAATGGGTGCGGATCGAACAGCTCGGCGGGGGCTCTCCCCCGGAATGTCTCCTGTGGGGGTCATCTCCCCTGCCGGGGGAGGTCTTGGATCACCCGACTGTTGGGGCCACGTTGCAGCTGGGCCGCAGGCTCTGTAAAGAGGGCCTTCTCACGTCTTTACCTTCACCTCTGCTCCCGATTGTGGGAAACCCAGACTTTTCCCCTGGCCTACAGGATCCGGCCTTCTGTGTGTTGAGGGCCAACGGTGTCTACCAAGCCAGACATTTTCTCAGCGGGGACTGTTGGATGTCTCGCCAGACCCTATTGTCGAGCACCATGTTTGCCACCCTGTCGTTCTGGCAGAGGGTGCAACTTGCCCATTTTCTCCAATCGCTACCGCCGGCGACCTCTTTTTCCAGACGCCTCACGCCGTTTGAGGAGTTGTGCGCATCGGATGCTCCGGTGCGCCATGCTATTTCCCTGCTTTATCGTATCGTGACGTCACCCGGACAGCCTTCCAGACCCCCATACATGTCTCTATGGGAACGTGATTTGGGTGTTTCCCTTTCGGATTATCACGTCGAACGTATCCTCTTCTTCACCTACAAAACCTCCACATGCTCTAAATACCAGGAGATGGGTTATAAGCTCTTGACCAGGTGGTACTATACCCCGGTTAAACTTCGAAGGATGTTCCCCTCCTGTTCTGATCTTTGCTGGCGATGTGGCGTGGAGGTGGGATCCCTCCTCCACATTTTTTGGTCTTGCAAAAAATTACAGTATTTTTGGTCGGAGGTCCTCCGTATTATCCAAAAATTCACAGATCACACCCTCACCCTGGAACCAGCCCTCTTCCTCCTTCACCATCACAGCTTCCCAAGGGCGTCTTATCGGAAGTCAATTTTGCCGATACTGCTAACAGCAGCCAAGAGCTGTATTCCTCTCCTATGGAAGCAATCCCGTCCTCCTACTGTGGCGATGTGGTTGCGCAAAGTAGCGTTTATTAATGAGATGGAGGACTTGCTGGCGGCCGAGCGGGGCACTAGAGATGGGTTCCTCAAGCGTTGGTTTTATTGGCATGAGTTCAGCTCGACCACAGAATACCGAGACCTTGTCGCATAGCTGATTTGCTCGCACTCGATGGCCTTCTCCCCTACTTACTCACCCCCTTGTCCCTTTTTATGTGTGTTATGTCGTCCCTCCCCCCCTCCTCCCTATGTCGTCCCCTTCCGATGTGGTGCTTCCTGATCTTTGCTCTTTCCTTCTTCTACCTGTTTTTCTTATTTGAAAATTTCCCCAGTTCCTATAAGGTATACGTGACACTACTACCTTCTTGTGGTTCCTCGGATTGGCGACCCCATGAGGTACCCTCCACGCTCCGGTATGCCGGCCATGTGACAGAAGCCGGTAGGGGTGTGGTTCTCTCTGGGACCGGCCATCCTGAAACGTACACTGCTGCGATATATATTATCATTTTTCGCATACGGCTATGTTTATCTGATTTACGCCTCATGTAATGCTGTTTTCTTGATGCTCGGCTGTATTTCAATTACCTGCCTTTGTTGACTTGTATACCTTTATCCTTTCTATACCTTCAATAAACATTGAATTTACAAAAAAAAAAAATGGTAGAGATTTGGCGTGGCTATCTTATATACTGGGGGGCATATTCACTAATGATTGGCCTCTGGACCCCCTAGTGACTCCAATCACATTCCTAGCATTCTCCTTCCCCCTCAATTGGCTTTTACTGATGGTTCTGGTCCAATCACGGCCTTTTAAAGCCCAGTTCCTGTCCCATTGCATTTTGGTCAGTTCTGGTTGCCGTATTCTGAACTTTTTCAGCAAAAAGTTCGGAATTCGCCCAAACCTCGAACAGTCAATGTTTGGGTCGAACCGATGGTCGACCCGAACCGTTCGATCATCCCTATTTGTGACCCATGTCCACAGTCAAAAGCTTCTACAATGGTCACATGAACATCAGAATTGGACTACGGAGCAATGGAAGAAGGTGGCCTGGTCTGATGAATCACTTTTCCTTTTACATCATGTGGATGACCGGGTGCATGTGCGTCACTTAACTGGGGAAGAGATGGCACCAGGATTCGGTATAAGAAGTCAAGTAGGCAGATGCAGTGTGATGCTTTGAGCAATGTTCTGTTGGGAAACCTTGGGAAGGCAAGAAGGCAAATCGGCAGATGCAGTGTGATGCTTTGAGCAATGTTCTGTTGGGAAACTTTCTACAATGGTCACATGAACATCAGAACTGGACTACGGAGCAATGGAAGAAGGTGGACTGGTCTGATGAATCACTTTTCCCTTTACATCATGCGGATGGCCGGGTGCGTGTTTGTCACTTACCTGGGGAAGAGATGGCACCAGGATGCGGTATAACAAGGCAAGTTGGCAGATACAGTGTGATGCTTTGAGCAATGTTCTGTTGGGAAACCTTGTGTCCTGCCATTCATGTGGATGTTACTTTGGTGTCCATTCCTCACTGGGTGAGGGCTGTTTTAGCAAAAGGGGGCCATACTCAATATTAGGTGGGTGGTCAGAATGTTATGGATGATCCGTGTATTTAATTTATGAAATATTATGTAAAGGTTGATATTTTTATCTGATTTTCTGTTCTTAATATTGGCCCAAGTCCTACCCATTGACATGCAAACTTTTTTCTACTTATGATTTGGGTATGCGGTGCCAATTCATTAACCATCAATCCTACCTTCAGATTATAATTACAAGAAACCATTATGTAATGTAACTGAGCAGAGTCTACCTAGAACTAAACTCAATGATGACAGATTATCTGAACAATGTAAATGGTATTTTCATGTTCTCTGCAGCAGTCATGATTGTCATTATGCTGTATGTATGCTATACAGTCAAAATTTAAAATGATCTCCCCCTATCTCAGATCTCCAATCCAGTCAGAGCCACAAACATTTTTTAAAGTATAATTAAAGGCAAAAAACTTTTTTAGTTTTGGATAGAGTCAAGAAGTATTAGAAAACCTGTCAGTTCGTATTTCAGTCTGTGCCCCTGTTAGGGAGATTCACCCTCTCTATTTGTCCTGCTTACCATTATCATTGAAGGTGAAAGAAGATGAAAATCACAAATTTTGGGTTGTCGTCGGAACAGTAATAGAGGGGAAATCTTCCAGTGGGGACACAAGTTCTGGTGACCCTGGTGACACACTGGGACTCCCTCACTTTGGAGGGATTTCCTCTCATCTACTGCTTTGTCTATGGGAAAGGAAGTAAGAGGAAATCTACCCAATAGGACACAAAAAAAAACCTGGCAGCTGTTATAACCCTCTCTTACTCTAAATCTAAAATGAAATTGCCTTTAGTTGCACTTTAAGGATTTGTACACCTTAGAATGAGAAATTATACTGTAAGGAAAGTATGGACGCTCTTCCAAATTACAGAGTTTGGTATACATTGAAAAGTATGTGTATACTTCCTTACTGTGAAGGATTAACTGGAACTCCAAGTGTGAGTCAGGTCTTCAGGTCATCAACCATGAATATTATTTTGGCTGAATGGGTACAAATTTCCAAATACAAACATCAAAATCTCGTGGAACAGCTTCCCAGGCATGAGAAGAGCTGCATACTTTTGCTACAACAATTAAAAAAAAAAAAAAAACTTAAAATACAGAACATCATATGAGTGTGATTCTTAAAAAAACACAAGGTGCTAAAACAGTTACAGTTAGAATAATGAGAACATTCCTCATTGTTTTTCCACCAATCTACTGTTAATGTGGTTTCTAGAAGATGTCATACATATGTTCATGCCATTTCTGTCTTCACAGAACAAATATCCAGACCTAGTGCATTATGGGATAGAAATTAATGGACAGCCATTAGAACTTCAGCTGGAAAAGACTGAGTGAGTATCTTCTATATTTAAAAATGCAACCACGTCTACAAGTATCTCTTTTTAGGCGTGAACCACTTCTGTAAGTGATTTTTCATATTACTGAACAGTAGAAAAAATATTTTTGCTTTGCACTGAATTTTATAAAGCCTTTTTTCTAATTTCATACAGAGACCTGCTAACTACCAACTATACAGAAACGCATTATCTGGATGACGGTACTCCAGTCACTACAAGTCCAGCATGGCGGGTATGTGGAATGATACTTTTATGTTTTACTTTTAAAGGGTTTTTCTACCTAGAACTGGGCTTTAGGTTATTTTAGACTTTGTAAAACTTTTAAAAACATCAGCACCTACTTGGAAGCTGCCCTAAAACTCCTCGCTCATATTTAGACCAAGATCGTTTGTCTATCATGCAGCATGCCCCCTCCTGAATTATTCTAAGGGTTATATGTATAATACAGCCCAAGCAGGGTGACATTTGTGCTTTGCAGGACACAAGCCATTGAGGCATGGAGGGGCCCCCCTTTGTAGTTCTAAACATTTAGCATACTTGAAGATGGCAAAACCCAATTTCACAACTTTGAGTGGCCTTGACCCTTGAACCAACAAACCTAAAGTACAGGTTGGCCTATTTAAAGCTATATACATTTATATCAGGGCTGAAGCTGTGTATATTAATATAAACTCTCATCTTTTAATGTCATAAAGGAACCCTTTAGTCCAACACAACCATTCCACAATCTCTCTCCAGTCAAAATGGTATAGCGATTGGAAACAGAACCAGTATTTTAGCAGCAGGAGTAGGAGAAGTAGCAGTTGCCTTTGGGATCATGGCCCTAGAATTTCCAAATCAAATTTCATTTTTTTATTTTTTTTTTAAACCTAGAACTATGGATTAAAAAGGGAACTCTTGCTGTGTTTGGCTTTTAATATTTACATTGAAGCAATCACTTGTTTTAAAAGCAGTATTAAACCCTAAAGCAGACATTTTCTATATTGCAGCTTACTAATTCTTAGATGTGATGGCTGCAAAAGTTTTCTTTTTAGGCTTTCTTTCTTTTATTTTTTACCCAGTAAGCTGACCAGTAAGTCAGCTGTTTTTCAAAAGAACAAGCTCTCTTGCAGATGTATCAGTTATTGGGATGAGACGAACCATTTTACACTAGCAGGGGTGCATTTAATGATCAGTTTTATTGACTTATGTTAAATCTCTATCCCAAAAAAAGGAAAAAACTGCTTGCTGTAACTGCTTACAAAGTATTAGCTGGAGTTTGGCTTTAATTTGGTAGTGTATCTAAATCTGCTAGTACATCTTACACCCCCCCCCCAAGACTGGCAATGCTGCTGTTGAAATGTGCCCCCTGTGCCCATTCATCCAGAAAGAAATACTCTAATACAGGGGTGTGTTACTGGCAGGATCACCAGGTGAAAACAGAAGGGAACAAGTCTAAAAAAGAAAACCAATATAGCCACCACATCTAATGATTGATAAGCTGCAATATGTGGCATGTTTGATTTTGGATTTATATGGTAGGTGTATAAGGTGTTACTGTGCACAGGTCACCGTATTTTCAACATCTCTGTACAGAACTCCTTTTTTAACTCAATGCAAAAGAAGGAGGGTTGGGACTTTGAGTGAGAGACATGACAAGGCTAGCAGGGAAAAATACACATTTATTGTACATACAGTTAAAAAGCATAACAAATGGAAATATAAATATGGTAATATGGTAGTAAAAAAGCTAGTAAATAGTCCCCAAATCCAAATTCATAAAAACCAGCAAGGCAAAATTCCAGATAGTAGTAGAGTAGTTGGATATACTTGCAAAGGTGTATAATGAAAACCAAAAGAGGATCACATACACTAGCAGCGCTAAATAAAAAGACCCTAGTTGAATGTGCAGAAATAATGCATCCAATGTTGATCCTCAAGGATGCAAACAAATGTCCATTTTGAGTGAGTGATAACCACAAAAGCTGTATAATGTTGAAAAGTTCGTATGGTATATTTGATCCTGGAGTGAGAACCTATAGACCACCAGTGATGTTCACTGCCGAGATGGACCACCGTCACCACACCTCCAAACGTGTCCCCCTAGGTAGTAAAAACTCACCAAAACCTGGGAAAAAAAACGCCTTGAGAAGGATTTGAATCCAAATGTGGTATACGGATCACAGGTAAACAATCTCCGGTTTCACCAGTAGCTGATACTTGCATAAGAACTTCAACGTAACATAAACAGCAATATAATCCTCGGAACATGAGAGGAAAAGAAAGGGGGAGGACCAATCGTGTAATTCCGTAAAATACACTTTATTTAAAATTCCCAATCCCCCATGTAAATACACTCACAAAAATGCGACTTGATAGTAGCATGTAAAATATATAAGTTGTCTGTCGTGTGCCGGTCACTCACCGCTACCTCTAATAGCCAAGGGAACCCGAGCTCCGGAACACCGACTCTGTGTGACAGCTAATGGATGCGTGCTCGCGCCCTTGTTTTTTAGCGCTGGGTTGAGTGGGTGTTTCATTGCTTACTCCTATTATCTACAGTAGTTGGATATAGTTACAACATCAATGAACTCAAATTTCAACTAGTAGTAGAATAGTTTGATATATTGAAACATCCAAGACTCAACGCATTTCGTGGCCCCAAATCACCACTTCATCAGGAGTGGATGTATAATGTAAATCTATAAAAACATATATATATATAGATAAGGAAATTGGCACAATGATGATATATACAAAAATAAAAAAAGGGGGGGGGGAGAAAGGGGGGAAGGGAAGACCGGACCCCTAAATTCCCAAACTTACACAGCAGCTCAGGTAGTACATGGCATTGGAGATGGGAATGACCCTGCTTGTCCCACCCGGGAGCTGAGGGCGCACAGGCAGCCGGGCAAGGCGGAACACGTCGCACACATGGTGAGTGAGGGCTGAGAGGAATAGGGTGGAGAACGATAAGTGTAGTAACATAAGCAGATATCTATCAGAGGGATATAAAATAAAATATAGGAAATATGTGTATTCATAATAGGGGTGCCAAAGTGCTGCATACATTTTTTAACTCAAAGTTGTTTGGCTCTGTGCTTCTGGCTTAAAGACAACATAACACATTTCTTTTGCAGGATCACTGCTATTACCAGGGTCATGTGAAGAATGACACCAACTCACAAGTCAGCCTTAGTGTGTGCCATGGGTTAAGGTAAGATATAGAAAAAAGAAACAATAAGGGAAGCTATGATGCAAGTATTGTCATTAGAATATTATATCTCCTAACAACATTGGAAAATGGCATATACATGCCTGCATTTTACCATGTTTCGACGTGATACACCTGCATTCCTCAAGATATGCTCCTTTGAAGTTGGGACAAAACCTCTCAAATGTAGAAATGTATGGTTATAAAGTTATCAGCTTTGTAAGTTATAACATTTTGTTTTCTACTTTAGTGGTTTTATCAAGACACAAGAACAGCAGCTATTGATTGAACCTTTGAAAACAGAGAGTGGCGCACATGCGTTATATACTTATCAGGCACAGGAGGCTCCCAAAACCTGTGGTGTGGACAATACCATGTACAACGATTCCATAATGACCAGGATATCTTTTTCCACAAGCAATGCTGAGGTAGGACACATATGCTCTATATTCATAAGGTAAACCCAATAACAGAATGCATCTTTCATTCACTAGACTAGAAAAACTGAACTCTATTTGGTGGCTGTAGAGTACTTTCCTCTACGTCTGTCTGCTGTTAGTCCTCCTGGCCACAGTTGGGTCTAGCTGCTGTTTGCATTTCTATGCCTGCATATGGAAAAGTACACAACAAATAGGACAAACGCAGTACCACACTGTAATGTCATCTTTGAAAAATGGCATGTAGGGTGCTATGAGATGGCAGTGGCAGATTCATAGATTATTTACACGCAACTACAATTTTTATCTTGCCTTCAGCTTATTTGTCTACCAAAACTGGTCCAAGCTACCCTGTATAAATATTACATAATGCTATGTACTAAACTGCTCCACTCTTTACTGCCTTCGATTATTCATTTTCTTGTCTATGTGTCTGTCAGTATAGAAACAAACTGTAAAAAAAAATCCTTCTGCAAACCTATTGATGGCTCTGTTAATGCTATACATGAAGGTCCAATCATATTTAAAAGTATTTTTAAAAAATTTAATAAATCACAGTTTTCTAGAATCAGATTAGGGGGGTGCATTAGTTTTCTTTTTGTCCTTTTATTTTCACCTGGAGAGTCTGCTAGATGTTAGTACTTTCAATACACTGTTATCTCGTTTTCCATTTGGAATGTTAGTCAGGCCATACATTAGGCACATTTCTTTCTTTCAACCATGAGTTGAAGGAAAGAAAATAGCTTGAATCCTCCATCAACACACTCAGTGTTGATGGGGGAATCCCTCTCGCAGCGGCAGGGAGCTTTCCCCTTTGGCAGAATATAGTAATCACTGCCCAGAGCTATAACCAGCAGCAGTGATCAGGTGAAAAAAAGAATGATCCATGGATCGACTTCAGTACAACCAGCCTGCCCATAGAAGGATCGAAATTTGGCTGGTTTTCTGCTGAACAGGCCAAATTTCAATCTGTCTATGGAAGGCTTTAAAATGTTCAACCCCTAAAGCTCTTGAGCAAGATGTGGTAACTGTTTACTATCAAATGAGGTTGCCATCTGTTTGCAAGTCAAATAGGCTGGTAAATACCTCAGGAGAAATGCCAAAACAAATTGTATTAAATCAAATTTGTGCTTTGGGGTACAGAGCAAAGAGAGAAAAGATGTAGAGGTTGCAGAAGTGAGTAGGTGATGGAAGAAGTCTTTGATATACTATATGTTGCAAAGGGATGAGGAAAGACAAGCAACAGGGAGTCAAGGTTGGAAATCCAGGTTAAGTCTAGGGTATTCAACTGGGTAATGTGCCCCCAGCTAACCCAGGCACCCAACATTTATGGTGATAGTAGGATGACATCAAAAGCCACCTGATGGATGTACTCAATCCCAGGGGAATATATTGTGAACATTTTTTGTCTGATTGCTGTTTAGGATGGCTGTCAACTTTACATTGACCATTGTGTTAACACTTTGTTGTACTTCACAATACTTTTTTATTACATATTTTTTTTTCACAGTAATAATTTTCTCCCTCCCTAGTTCATATATCACCAAACAGACAGTCATGTTATAGTTATGTTGTGATTGTGATTTAGTGAAAAGAAAGGATTTATCTTTTTTTTTTTTTTTTTTTTTATCCACAGAATTTATAATATCTGCATAGACTGCATAAGATAGCCCCTCATGGCATGGCTGTAAATGGGCTCCATACCCCCTCCAGGCCACAATCCATATGAAATTGGAGCAAGGGTTATTATTATTATACAGGATTTATATAGTGCCAACAGTTTACGCAGCGATTTACAATATAAAAGGGTGACAGTACAGTTACAATACAATAAAATACAAGGTGGTTAAGAGGGCACTGCTCAAAAGAGCTTATAATGTAAAAGGGTGGGGCAAGTGGTACAGAAGGTTGCAACTGTAGGGAATAAGCTAATGGATGTAATGAAAGATTAGTTGGAGGTGTGATAGGCTTCTCTGAAGAAATGAGTTTTCAGGGATCGCCTGAAGCAAGCCAGAGTTGGAGATAGCCAGACAGAGTGAGGTAGAGAGTTCAAGCGGATGGGAGAGGCTCTGGAGAAGTCCTGGAGATGAGCTTGTGAGGAGGAGATAAAGGAGCTTGAGAACAGAACATCTTGAGAGGAGCAGAGAGGACGGTTTGAGTGATATTTGGAGACAAGATTGGTGATGTAGCTCGGGGCGGAGTTATGAATGCCATTGTATGTTGTTGTTAGTATTTTGAATTTATTTCGCTGGGTAATCGGAAGCCAGTGTAGGGTTTGGCAGAGAGGGGTGGCAGACACTGAGCGGTTGTTAAGGTAGATGAGTCTAGCAGCAGCATTCATGATAGACTGAAGAGGGATTATTCTATAGAGAGGTAGGCTTATGAGGAGCGAGATAACAAAGGAGTAAATGAGTGGCTTGGTGGTTTCATTAGGTAAAAAGAGGCGAATTTTAGAGATGTTATGGAGGTGAAGTCAATGAAGACAATCATTGGATTTGGGGCTGAAAGGACAGGTCAGAGTCTAGGATTACACCTAGTACCCTGGAGTAAGGGGAGAGATTGATGGTTGCATTATTGACCTTGATGGAAAAGTCATGGAGGGGGGCATGGGCAGAAGGGAATATTATCAGCTCAGTTTTAAAGAGATTTAGTTTAAGGAAGTGATGCAGCAGCAACGCTGATATGTCAGTTAGTAAGTTAGTATTGCAAGAGGAGACTGAAGGAGTGAGGTGAGGAGTAGACAGAGAGATTTGGGTGTCATCAGCGTAGAGGTCAAAGAACAGAGCCTTGGGGGACCCTTACAGAAAGAGGAAATGAAGAGGAGGAGACAGAGTTGTAGGTAACACTGAAGGAGCACTGTGATAGGCAGGAGGAGAACCAGGATGGAGCAGAATCTAGGAGGTCAGGGGAACTGAGTTTATTGAGAAAGAGTTGGTGGTCAACAGTATCAACAGAGAGGTCAAGTAGTAGGAGTATGTAGTAGTGGCCATTGGTTTTAGCAGGCAGTAAATCGTTACTAAGTTTTAGTAAGGCAGTTTCTGTGGAGTGTTGCGAGGGAAAGACAGACTGTAAGGGGTCAAGAAGATTATTTTTAAAGAGGTAGGCGCTAAGACGGTTGTAGACTAAGCTTTCTAAAAGTTTAGAGGTGAATGGGAGCAATGAGATGGGTCTTAAGTAGGGATGATCGAATGGTTGGGGTCGACCATCGGTTCGACCCGAACATTGACTGTTCGAGGTTCGGCCAAATTCGGAACTTTTTGCTGAAAAAGTTCAGAATTCGGCAACCAGAACCGACCAAAATGCAATGGGACAGGAAATGGGCTTTAAAAGCCCGTGATTGGACCAGAACCATCAGTAAAAGCCAATTGAGGGGGCAGGAGAATGCTAGGAATGTGATTGGAGTGACTAGGGGGTCCAGAGGCCAATCATAAGTGAATACGCCCCCCAGTATATAAGATAGCCCCCGCCAAATTCCTAGCATTGTAATACAGGAACGTGGAAGAGAGTGGAAGCAGTTCTGTTACTTCTGCTTCAAAGTGTCATTTAGCAAATATTAGTGTGAGGAAAGGGATATCTAGTGTAGTTAGGGTACTATTTTCCACTATAGTTAGATTTAATAATCTAGTTTCTGTAGGGAAAGTGTTAAGTGTAAGGGGACCGTAGTGTAGTGTAGGGTTAACTGACTCTGACTGCTATGGCAGGGTGACAAAACCCTTCCATGTCAGGGTGACCGCTATAGAGAAAAGATCGTCTCTCTTAGGGCACTTTTAGAACAGGGATATGACTTCGCCCCTGTCACCCTGCTTTTTGCTGCAGGCGTTTATAGGGCTTTTTTGAGGACATGTTTGGAGTCAGGCATGACATCTGAACTTCTGTGTAGGGGTATATATACACACACACATGTATGTATATATACACATACACATATATAGGTGTGAAAGTAGCAGAAACCTATGCTTGCGCTAATTAAATAGTTAACACCCATATGGCTTCTCTGCTATCACACCTATATGTGTGTATGTGTATAAATACATATAAGTGTGTGTGTGTATATATACCCCTATACAGAAGTTCAGATGTTTTGCCTGCCTCCAAAGGCCCCAAAAAAAGCCTGCTGCAAAAACACACCTGGGCGTTTTTGTAGCTGGCGTTTTTTTGGGCATTTTTTTGCCGTCTTTGGAGGCAGGCATAACATCAGAACTTCTGTGTAGGGGTATATATACACACACACATGTATGTATATATACACATACACACATATAGGTGTGAAAATAGCAGAAACCTATGCTTGCGCTAATGAAATAATTAACACCCATATGGCTTCTCTGCTATAACACCTATATGTGTGTATGTGTATAAATACATATAAGCGTGTGTGTATATATACCCCTATACAGAAGTTCAGATGTTTTGCCTGCCTCCAAAGACCCCAAAAAAATGCCCAAAAAAAACGCCTGCTGCAAAAACACACCTGGGCGTTTTTGTAGCTGGCGTTTTTTTGGGCATTTTTTGGGCGTCTTTGGAGGCAGGCAAAACATCTGAACTTCTGTATAGGGGTATATATACACACACACTTATATGTATTTATACACATACACACATATAGGTGTTGTAGCAGAGAAGCCATATGGGTGTTAATAATTTCATTAGCGCAAGCATAGGTTTCTGCTACTTTCACACCTATATATGTGTATGTGTACAAATACATACATGTGTGTGTGTATACATACCCCTACACAGAAGTTCTGATGTTATGCCTGCCTCCAAAGACCCCCAAAAAATGCCCAAAAAAACGCTTGCTACAAAACCGGCAAGGTGTGAAAATAGCGGAGCCATATTCCTGTTCTATATTAATTCTAATACAAACAAACTTTTTTTTCTGGTTCTACACATGCTACAGAGCTGAAACTTCACAGGTACACTTTTTAGACCCCCCCCCCAGACACTAAATCCAAAGAAATCTCATTTTTTTTTCAATAATTTTTTCAATAATTGGCTCTCTATCAAAAATGACAATTTTTAAGAACTTTTTTTTGTGTGATTAATAGTCCCTAGGGCATGACCCAGAACCCTATGCACTTTTTAGGGGCATTTATTGGGTTTTAGGGCTTCAAATGGTGTTTTTTGATTACCGAAGTTCAGGTCCCATTGATTTCAAAGGGGTTCTGAAATCCGGGCCGAACTTTTGGGAAGTTCGGGTGTTCTGGTCGAACCGAACTTTTGAAAAGTTTGATCATCCCTAGTCTTAAGTTGTTCAGGTTGGTGAGGTCCAGTGAGGGCTTTTTAAGTATGGGAGTGATCTATGCATGCTTTAGAGGGGAGGGGATGGTGCCACTAGAGAGGCAGAGATTAAAGATGTGAGTGAGGGAGTATAGGATAGAATAAGAAGGGGGCCGTAGTAGTTGTGAGAGAACAGGTAGTTGTGAGGGAACAGGATCCAGGGGACAATTGTTTAGGTGGGCATCTGAGAAAAGTTTTGTAACCTCTTCAGCAGTAGCGAGTTCAAAAGAGGAGAGTGTTGACTGTGCTGTTAGACAAGGTATGTTGAGAGGGGAAGATGTATCTACAGTGGAGTTGTCCTCATGTATTTCATCAATCTTACCTTTGACATGATTGGCAATCTTTTGGACATTGAGTGCATTAGTGGGTAGAGGGGGGTGGAAGACAAAGCAGAGAGTTAAAGGTAGAGAAGAGCTAACAGGCACTGGATAACAATGTATTAATAAGAGAGACAAAGTAGGTTTGTTTGGCAGCATGGAAGCAGGAATTGTATTTTAGGATGGCAGATTTTTTAAGGGTGAAGTCCTGAAGGGATTTGGTTTTACGCCACAGTCGTTCAAGTGCTCAGCAATGTCTCTTGAGATTTCTGGTGTTGTCTGTTTGCCAGGGTTGTAACAGTTGGGGCCTGATTCTGCGTGTAGCTAGAGGAGCAAGTGCGTCCAGTAAGGATGAGAGTGAATTATTGTAAACAGAGGTGGCCAGGTCAGGACAGGACAGGGGAAAGATTTTGTCATAAACAATGGGTTCAGAAACAATAGGACTTATTTGGGGAACAATAAGATTATCTGGTATCTGGTGTCACTACCATTTATTACAGCTCAAAGAGATTTCCAGCTGGATGGAAGCAGGCTGAACTGTCTCAGTTCTGAATGAGAAAAAGGAAGGAAGGTATCCCAGTGCTAGTTACATTTATTTTCGGTAGGCTGCACGGTATAAAATAGCAGCATGTCCCAGTAGCACTACACTGCACTACACTGTGTGATACACAGGATGGGCATATATATCTTGATTGGTGTTCATAGGGGGATTTATGCCTATCTATGGCCAGCATTGGATCTGTACTTAGTACAGTAAAATATTTTTTAGACTTGTTTTACGCTTCTGAATCGTTGTTTACACTTTAATGGGTTTTCATTCACAGAAAAGTGCATTCCTCAAGTCAAGAAAATATATCGAACTTTATCTGGTGGCTGATAATTCCATGGTAAGATGACAATATACAGTATATTGAACTTATGTACTACTAATTGCACAGGGGATGCAATTACTTCATTAATGGTATGTACATGACATTAGTGTAATTAATATTTATAAAATGACTATAAAAATAAAATAAGAACCTATAGTAAGATGGCTAAGTCTAATGCCGCCGTTCCACCATTTAGTGCAGGGGTGGGGAACCTTTTTTCTGCCAAGGGCCACTTGGATTTTTGTAACATCATTCGGGGGCCGTACAAAATGTATGCATAAATGTAATAGGCATTGCTTTGCGGCAAAAAACGCTGTAAAAAATTGCGTGACTTTGAGGTCACAAAAGTGTGAAAGGGGCCTTCAGTAATCAAGGTATAGTGTGCCCCCTTTCAATGCAGACTGACCACAGGGTGCCCCCTTTAAATGCAGACTGACCACAGTGTGCCCCCTTTCAATGCAGAGTGACCACAGCGTGCCCCCTTTCAATGCAGAGTGACCACAGCGTGCCCCCTTTCAATGCGGAGTGACCACAGCGTGTCCCCTTTCAATGCGGAGTGATCACAGCGTGCCCCCTTTTCAATGCGGAGTGACCACAGCGTTCCCCCTTTCAATACGCAGTGACCACAGCGTGCCCAATTTCAATGCGGAGTGACCACAGCATGCCCAATTTCAATGCAGACTGATTGACCACAATGCAGAGTGAACAGTGTGCCAAGCCCCAGGGCACTTGACTTACCTATTGTAGCGGCGGCTTCCTCTCTTCAGTCCCCGCGTCTCTTCGAGTCCTCCCGCGTCCCGCCTCCTCCTCGGCCAATGGCATTGGCCAAGGAGGAGGAGGATCCGTGAGACAGTAGCGAATTTTCATTCGCTATTGTCACACAAATGGGCGGGCTCGAGGCGCACTGCTCTGCGCCTCGGGTCCACCCTTTTAGGAGATTCACAGTGTCAGAATGGAGCCATTGGCTCCTTCTGACACAGCGGCACGGGGGGGGGGCGACAGAACGATCATGCGGGCCGGAGGTTCCCCACCCCTGATTTAGTGCAAAGCAATAAGTGAAGAAACAAGAGATGTGTAAAACTGGAGGGTACAGCCCCCAGTAGTGCACAAAGTGGTTAACAGAAGGCAAGAATTTGGGTGGCGATGATCAAAGTGCAACAATTTAATAAGAATGCTAAAATGTCAAATTTAACACTGAAGAATATAGCTAAAATGTGTTACAAGTTAATAAAGCCCGACACCATATCACACATCTATCACGTAATTACCACATACTGGACAACACATACAAAGACAAAAATGATTCACTGATTGCGTCTGGATGTGACGGTGTATGTGTAACATGTATGCCAGTTAAGATCCATGATCGTGGAGATCTTTCAGATCTGACTTCATATTGCACATAACCCGCATAGGAAGTAATACAGCTGGGATGGCAAAATTCTTTGCCTAATCACCAGTTAGGCTTTTTCCAGCAAATGAGCCATGTTGAGCAATAAAGAGTTATTGCTAGTAGTCACTGATTGTTGCAATGTGTTGCACCCCTATTACGATTTCAAAAGTGAATAGATTGCTTGCTCAACATTGGATGTATATAGATAGGGATCGCTTGTAAATGCTGCAAAAAATATCTTCAGGTTCGGATGGATTGAAAAGATGATGAATAAGGTGTGTAGTGTGAAGGGCAGATTTGCAAGATGTAAACTCACAGACAGCTGTGAAAGCCAAACAAAGAGTGACACATTACAAAAGAGATACACTCCTTCAAAAAAAAAAAGGAGAAAAAAGAGATAAAATTGAGGGTTCAAATCAAGTTAGACTTATCACCCAAATTGGAAGCTAATTGGAACAGGTACAGACAATATTAAACAAGCATTGGCCTATACTACAGAATAACCCAAATGTAGCTAAATTTGTTGGAAGTGCCCCTAAATTGGTTCCTCAAAGAGCTTGCAATTTTGGTGATTTTCTTATTCACTCGGAATATACTAAAATGCTGGACAGCAGTTGGCTAACTGAGTACCCCAGAACCAAGGGTATGTACCATTGTGGTAAGTGCCAGATGTGCCCATTTGTGGACAAGATCCTAGCCAGACACTTCCAAAAGATACATAGGGGTAGCACTGAGGGCATGAAGATTAAAGGGATCTATGCCCTTAAGTTATCACCCAGGAGGGGGTACTTTGATAAAGTCATACTAAGGTAGGAGAAATGGTGGATTCATAAACTTAGGTCCTGGACTCCCCTTGGCTTGAAGACCAAATTAAACCTCCAAGTCTTTTCGAAGAGTGAGATGTAAAATACCTATAAATTTGATCAATTATGTGTACATAAAATATTTACCTATTTAAAAGTGAAGAGACTCGGATACAATTATATTTTGTAGACTGCTATTCCTCATTAACCTCCTATCTCTAGCCGACAATTATTATGAAACTACAGAGTCCCTGCGGAGGGACAAAATGTAAAATAATTGAAGTCAATAATTACTGGCTTAAACTAGTACTAACCCGTGAAGGGAAAGATGAAAATAAATCTTTATCTGTAAGAGCTATTTCATTGATTAATATCATACCGCTCTCTGTCTGTGCTCCCCCTAGTGAAGGCCAAGAAACAATTGAGTCTTAAATTAAACCATACAGTGGTGATTGAAAGTTTGGGCACCCCAGGTAAAAATTTGTATTAATGTGCATAAAGAAGCCAAGGAAAGATGGAAAAATCTCCAAAAGGCATCAAATAACAGATTAGACATTCTTATAACATGTCAACAAAAGTTAGATTTTATTTCCATCATTGACACTTTCAAAATTGCAGAAAACAAAAAAATGACGTCTGCAAAAGTTTGGGCACCCTGCAGAATTTATAGCATGCACTGCCCCCTTTGCAAGGCTGAGACCTGCCAGTGTCATAGATTGTTCTCAATCATCGTCTGGGAAGACCAGGTGATGTCAATCTCAAAGGTTTTAAATGACCAGACTCATCTGACCTTGCCCCAACAATCAGCACCATGGGATCTTCTAAGCAGTTGCCTAGAAACCTGAAACTTAAAATAGTTGACGCTCACAAAGCTGGAGAAGGCTATAAGAAGATAGCAAAGAGTTTTCAGATATCAATATCCTCTGTTCGGAATGTAATTAAGAAATGGCAGTCATCAGGAACAGTGGAAGTTAAAAGATCTGGAAGACCAAGAAAAATATCAGACAGAACAGCTCGCAGGATTGTGAGAAAACAATTCAAAACCCACGTTTGACTGCACGATCCCTCCAGAAAGATCTGGCAGACACTGGAGTTGTGGTACACTATTCCACTATTAAGAGATACTTGTACAAGTATGGTCTTCATGGAAGAGTCATCAGAAGAAAACCTCTTCTACGTCCTCACCACAAAAATCAGCGTTTGAACTTTGCAAATGAACATATAGACAAGCCTGATGCATTTTGGAAACAAGTTCTGTGGACCGATGAGGTCAAAATTGAACCTTTTGGCCGGAATGAGCAAAGGTACGTTTGGAAAAGAAGGGGCACAGAATTTAATGAAAAGAACCTCTGTCCAACTGTTAAGCATGGGGGTGGATCAATCATGCTTTGGGGTTGTATTGCAGCCAGTGGCACAGGGAACATCTCACGAGTAGAAGGAAAATGGATTCAATAAATTTTTCAGCAAATTTTGGATGGTAACTTGATGCCATCTGTGAAAAAGCTGAAGTTAAAGAGAGGATGGCTTCTACAAATGGATAATGGATCCTAAACACACCTCGAAATCCACAGGGGATTACATCAAGTGGCGTAAACTGAAGGTTTTGCCATGGCCTTCACAATCTCCTGACCTCAACATAATTGAAAATCTATGGACAGACCTTAAAAGAGCAGTGCGTGACAGACTGCCCAGAAATCTCAAAGAACTGGAAGACTTTTGCAAGGAAGAATGGGCAAAGATACCTCAAACAAGAATTGAAAGACTCTTGGCTGGCTACAAAAAACGTTTACAAGCTGTGATACTTGCCAAAGGGGGCAGTACAAGATATTAACTCTGCAGGGTGCCCAAACTTTTGCAGACGCCTTTTTTTTTTGTTTTCTGTTATTTTGAAAGTGTAAATGATGAAAATAAAATCTAACTTTTGTTGACATATTATAAGAATGTCTAATCTGTAATTTGATGCCTTTTGGAGATTTTTCCATCTTTCCTTGACTTTTTATGCACATTACTACAAATTTTTACCTGGGGTGCCCAAACTTTCGATCATCACTGTATATATAAATATGTTTATTGGATATGAAGAACTTTCATATGAAGACGTCACTCATGCATCAAGGACTTTGCTGGCGGGTGCTTGTAACAGCATCTAGCCCAAAGATGGATGTATTGTATCCAGTCTATCAGTGCTATCATGAAGTGGTATGGACAGAGCAATAGTGTGTAGTGAAGGGCCTGGCTGAGCACTGCTGCTGCCTTGGAGTTTGCCGTCTATGTATGCTGTGACCGGTGGGTACATAGAGCGGGACCAATGTGGACCTAGTGGATGGGCTTGAGTTGCTCAAACAGTTTGGAACCCCGTATACCGACCCTACCCTAAATAAGAGGGATATCATCACGGAACGGGTATAGTAAGATCAAATCACCCACCCATATACAACAACAGAGACCCAAGGCCAGCAAAACTACAAATAGTCCCAGCACATGGACAATGCCATAACAGAAGTATTGCAATTGGAAAAGTTGCCCTAATTTTTATTTTTTTTTTACAGCAAAAAATTATTATTTTTTTTTCATAAATCAGCCAGCACTGACAGCAGCCGGTAAATACATGTCTAATACATATAGGGTCCATTCATACATCTGTAAAATGGGTCCGCATCCATTCCACAATTTGGCGGAACCTTTACAGACCCATTGATGTTCAATTCCAGTCTGAAAAATTAGGCATTCACAGGATAAACAATTAAGTGTCTGCCATTCCAGGCCCCAAAAATTAGCCCACATGCATTTACCTGACAGCTAAGAACGTTGTATTCTGTGGCTGGAGGTACATTAGGCATTCACAGAATACAGAAGTAAGTGTCGGCCAGTATTGGCCCCAAAAATTAGCCCACATGGGTTTACCTGACAGCTAAGAACGTAGTATTTGATGGCTGGAGGTACATTAGGCATTCACAGGATACAGAAGTAAGTGTCGGCCTGTATAGGCCCCGAAAATTAGCCCACATGGGTTTAACTGACAGCTAAGAACATAGTATTTGATGGCTGGAGGTTCCTTAGGCATTCACCGGATACAGAAGTAAGTGTCGGCCATAAAAGGCCCCAAAAATTAGCCTACATGGGTTTACCTGACAGCTAAGAACGTAGTATTGGTGGCTGAAGGTACATTAGGCATTAACAGGATACAGAAGTAAGTGTCGGCCTGTATAGGCCCCAAAAATTAGCCCATATGGGTTCAACTGGCAGCTAAGAACGTAGAATTTGATGGCTGGAAGTACATTAGGCATTCACAGGATACAGAAGTAAGTGTTGGCCATAAAAGCCCCCAAAAAATAGCCCACATGGGTTTACCTGACAGCTAAGAACGTAGTATTCTGTGGCTGAAGGTACATTAGGCATTCACAGGATACAGAAGTAAGTGTCGGCCATGAAAGGCCCCAAAAATTAGCCCACATGGGTTTATCTGACAGCTAAGAACGTAGTATTTGGTGGCTGAAGGTACATTAGGCATTCACAGGATACAGAAGTAAGTGTCGGCCTGTATAAGCCCCAAATATTAGCCCACATGGGTTTACCTGACAGCTAAGAACATAGTATTTGGTGGCTGAAGGTACATTAGGCATTCAGAGGATACAAAAGTAAGTGTCGGCCAGTATTGGCCCCAAAAATTAGCCCACATGGGTTTACCTGACAGCTAAGAACGTAGTATTTGATGGCTGGAGGTACATTAGGCATTCACAGGATACAGAAGTAAGTGTCGGCCTGTATAGGCCCCAAAAATTAGCCCACATGGGTTTAACTGACAGCTAGGAACATAGTATTTGATGGCTGAAGGTACATTAGGCATTCAGAGGATACAAAAGTAAGTGTCGGCCAGTATTGGCCCCAAAAATTAGCCCACATGGGTTTACCTGACAGCTAAGAACGTAGTATTTGATGGCTGGAGGTACATTAGGCATTCACAGGATACAGAAGTAAGTGTCGGCCTGTATAGGCCCCAAAAATTAGCCCACATGGGTTTAACTGACAGCTAGGAACATAGTATTTGATGGCTGGAGGTTCATTAGGCATTCACAGAATACAGAAGTAAGTGTCGGCCATAAAAGGCCCCAAAAATTAGCCCACATGGGTTTACCCGACAGCTAAGAACGTAGTATTTGGTGGCTGGAGGTACATTAGGTATTCACACAGTATACAGAAGTAAGTGTTGGCCTGTATAGGCCCCAAAAAATTAGCTCACATGGGTTTAACTGACAGCAAAGAACGTAGTATTTGATGGATGGAGGTACATTAGGCATTCACAGTATACAGAAGTAAGTGTCGGCCTGTATAGGCCCCAAAAATTTGCTCACACGGGTTTAACTGACAGCAAAGAATGTAGTGTATTTGATGGCTGGAGGTACATTAGGCATTCACAGTATACAGAAGTAAGTGTCGGCCTGTATAGGCCCAAAAAATTAGCCCACATGGGTTTAACTGACAGCTAAGAACGTAGTGTATTTGATGGCTAGAGGTACATTAGGCATTCACACGGTATACAGAAGTAAGTGTCGGCCTGTATAGGCCCCAAAAATTAGCCCACATGGGTTTAACTGACAGCTAAGAACATAGTATTTGATGGCTGGAGGTTCATTAGGCATTCACCGGATACAGAAGTAAAAGTCGGGCATAAAAGGCCCCAAAAATTAGCCTACATGGGTTTACCTGACAGCTAAGAACGTAGTATTGGTGGCTGAAGGTACATTAGGCATTAACAGGATACAGAAGTAAGTGTCGGCCTGTATAGGCCCCAAAAATTAGCCCATATGGGTTCAACTGGCAGCTAAGAACGTAGAATTTGATGGCTGGAGGTACATTAGGCATTCACAGGATACAGAAGTAAGTGTTGGCCATAAAAGCCCCCAAAAAATAGCCCACATGGGTTTACCTGACAGCTAAGAACGTAGTATTCTGTGGCTGAAGGTACATTAGGCATTCACAGGATACAGAAGTAAGTGTCGGCCATAAAAGGCCCCAAAAATTAGCCCACATGGGTTTACCTGACAGCTAAGAACGTAGTATTTGGTGGCTGAAGGTACATTAGGCATTCACAGGATACATAAGTAAGTGTCGGCCTGTATAAGCCCCAAATATTAGCCCACATGGATTTACCTGACAGCTAAGAACATAGTATTTGATGGCTGAAGGTACATTAGGCATTCAGAGGATACAAAAGTAAGTGTCGGCCAGTATTGGCCCCAAAAATTAGCCCACATGGGTTTACCTGACAGCTAAGAACGTAGTATTTGATGGCTGGAGGTACATTAGGCATTCACAGGATACAGAAGTAAGTGTCGGCCTGTATAGGCCCCAAAAATTAGCCCACATGGGTTTAACTGACAGCTAAGAACATAGTATTTGATGGCTGGAGGTTCATTAGGCATTCACAGAATACAGAAGTAAGTGTCGGCCATAAAAGGCCCCAAAAATTAGCCCACATGGGTTTACCCGACAGCTAAGAACGTAGTATTTGGTGGCTGGAGGTACATTAGGTATTCACACAGTATACAGAAGTAAGTGTTGGCCTGTATAGGCCCCAAAAAATTAGCTCACATGGGTTTAACTGACAGCAAAGAACGTAGTATTTGATGGATGGAGGTACATTAGGCATTCACAGTATACAGAAGTAAGTGTCGGCCTGTATAGGCCCCAAAAATTTGCTCACACGGGTTTAACTGACAGCAAAGAATGTAGTGTATTTGATGGCTGGAGGTACATTAGGCATTCACAGTATACAGAAGTAAGTGTCGGCCTGTATAGGCCCCAAAAATTAGCCCACATGGGTTTAACTGACAGCTAAGAACGTAGTGTATTTGATGGCTAGAGGTACATTAGGCATTCACACAGTATACAGAAGTAAGTGTCGGCCTGTATAGGCTCCAAAAATTAGCTCACATGGGTTTAACTGACAGCAAAGAACGTAGTATTTGATGGTTGGAGGTACATTAGGCATTCAAAGGATACAGAAGTAAGTTTCTGCCTGTATAGGCCCCAAAAATTAGCTCACATGGGTTTAACTGACAGCAAAGAACGTAGTGTATTTGATGGCTGGAGGTACATTAGGCATTCACAGTATACAGAAGTAAAAGTCGGCCATAAAAGGCCCCAAAAATTAGCCTACATGGGTTTACCTGACAGCTAAGAACGTAGTATTGGTGGCTGAAGGTACATTAGGCATTAACAGGATACAGAAGTAAGTGTCGGCCTGTATAGGCCCCAAAAATTAGCCCATATGGGTTCAACTGGCAGCTAAGAACGTAGAATTTGATGGCTGGAGGTACATTAGGCATTCACAGGATACAGAAGTAAGTGTTGGCCATAAAAGCCCCCAAAAAATAGCCCACATGGGTTTACCTGACAGCTAAGAACGTAGTATTCTGTGGCTGAAGGTACATTAGGCATTCACAGGATACAGAAGTAAGTGTCGGCCATAAAAGGCCCCAAAAATTAGCCCACATGGGTTTACCTGACAGCTAAGAACGTAGTATTTGGTGGCTGAAGGTACATTAGGCATTCACAGGATACATAAGTAAGTGTCGGCCTGTATAAGCCCCAAATATTAGCCCACATGGATTTACCTGACAGCTAAGAACATAGTATTTGGTGGCTGAAGGTACATTAGGCATTCAGAGGATACAAAAGTAAGTGTCGGCCAGTATTGGCCCCAAAAATTAGCCCACATGGGTTTACCTGACAGCTAAGAACGTAGTATTTGATGGCTGGAGGTACATTAGGCATTCACAGGATACAGAAGTAAGTGTCGGCCTGTATAGGCCCCAAAAATTAGCCCACATGGGTTTAACTGACAGCTAAGAACATAGTATTTGATGGCTGGAGGTTCATTAGGCATTCACAGAATACAGAAGTAAGTGTCGGCCATAAAAGGCCCCAAAAATTAGCCCACATGGGTTTACCCGACAGCTAAGAACGTAGTATTTGGTGGCTGGAGGTACATTAGGTATTCACACAGTATACAGAAGTAAGTGTTGGCCTGTATAGGCCCCAAAAAATTAGCTCACATGGGTTTAACTGACAGCAAAGAACGTAGTATTTGATGGATGGAGGTACATTAGGCATTCACAGTATACAGAAGTAAGTGTCGGCCTGTATAGGCCCCAAAAATTTGCTCACACGGGTTTAACTGACAGCAAAGAATGTAGTGTATTTGATGGCTGGAGGTACATTAGGCATTCACAGTATACAGAAGTAAGTGTCGGCCTGTATAGGCCCCAAAAATTAGCCCACATGGGTTTAACTGACAGCTAAGAACGTAGTGTATTTGATGGCTAGAGGTACATTAGGCATTCACACAGTATACAGAAGTAAGTGTCGGCCTGTATAGGCTCCAAAAATTAGCTCACATGGGTTTAACTGACAGCAAAGAACGTAGTATTTGATGGTTGGAGGTACATTAGGCATTCAAAGGATACAGAAGTAAGTTTCTGCCTGTATAGGCCCCAAAAATTAGCTCACATGGGTTTAACTGACAGCAAAGAACGTAGTGTATTTGATGGCTGGAGGTACATTAGGCATTCACAGTATACAGAAGTAAGTGTCGGCCTGTATAGGCCCCAAAAAGTAGCCCGCATGGGTTTAACTGACAGCTAAGAACGTAGTGTATTTGATGGCTAGAGGTACATTAGGCATTCACACAATATACAGAAGTAAGTGTTGGCCTGTATAGGCTCCAAAAATTAGCTCACATGGGTTTAACTGACAGCAAAGAACGTAGTATATTTGATGGCTGGAGGTACATTAGGCATTCGCAGTATACAGAAGTAAGTGTCGGCCTGTATAGGCCCCAAAAATTAGCTCACATGGGTTTAACTGACAGCTAAGAACATAGTGTATTTGATGGCTAGAGGTACATTAGGCATTCACACAGTATACAGAAGTAAGTGTCGGTCTGTATAGGCTCCAAAAATTAGCTCACATGGATTTAACTGACAGCAAAGAACGTAGTATTTGATGGCTGGAAGTACATTAGGCATTCACAGGATACAGAAGTAAGTCTCGGCCTGTATAGGCCCCAAAAACTAGCTCACATGGGTTTAACTGACAGCAAAGAACGTAGTGTATTTGATGGCTAGAGGTACATTAGGCATTCACAGTATACAGAAGTAAGTCTCGGCCTGTATAGGCCCCAAAAATTAGCCATTCAATGGACAGGAAAAGCCTTTTATGCCGCTGTATGTAGCGAAGCCAAGGACCAAGAATTGCTGTGGGTGGATGGCAGTCTGGCGGATGTTTGTGGCCTGGCATGAGGAATTTCAATGAAACATGGTCTACTGGTCACATGTGTTGAATTCCTCAGAGATCCATGCCTCATTCACTTTTATAAATGTGAGGTAGTCTACACTGTCATGAGCTAGGCGAGTGCGCTTATCGGTCACGATCCCCCCTGCTGCGCTGAACGTCCTTTCGGACAGGACACTGGACGGGGGCAAGCCAACAGTTCCATTGCAAATTGTGCAAGCTCTGACCAGAGGTCAAGCCTGCCCACCCAGTAGTCCAGGGGTTCATCACTCCTCAGAGCATCCACATCGGCCGTTAACCCGATGTAGTCGGACACCTGTCGGACACCTTTTTTTACGCTCCAACATTTGAGCCACAGAAGCCTGCCTTTTTCCAGAACAACATGACGACGGCATCATGGAAGGTGCGGTGGAGGACAAATGTGAGGAGAAGGAGAAGGAGAAGAGGCTGGATGGTGAGAGCCTGGAGTGTGGCTTTGTGGGTTCTGACGGTGTTGTTCTCACTGGGCTCGGTGATGGGATTTCAAGTGCCTTCTTAAGGCGGTTGTCCCTAGGTGAGTGTTGGGGTTATCACGACTTATGCGATGACTGCAAAGGCTGCAGATGGCGGCCACACAAAAGCCCACACTCCAGAGCCATGTGACGGCGTCCTTGGAGCGACAGATGTGACTGTACATGGTTAATGGCTCGCTCCTGATACATTTGCAGTCTGCTTTGTACCTCTTGTGCAATGCAAGTTCTGCCTGCCTCTCCTCCCTATCTGCCGGTCCGTCAGTCCGCCAGTTCTACAAATAATTGGCCAGTAACTGTTGTCACTGTGTGTAACACAGTTAACACAGCAAAAGAGGCCAAATTTTTGCAGGACTAAAATACAATCTTAGAAAAGTATACTGTTAAATAACACCTCACTTCAATCTGTGGTATTGGGGGGCCACAGGTTTATCACACCAGTTCTACAAATAATTGGCCAGTAACTGTTGTCACTGTGTGTAGCACAGTTAACACAGCAAAAGAGGCCAAATTTTTGCAGGACTAAAATACAATCTTAGAAAAGTATACTGTTAAATAACACCTCACTTCAATCTGTGGTATTGGGGGGCCACATGTTTATCACACCAGTTCTACAAATAATTGGCCAGTAACTGTTGTCACTGTGTGTACCAGACTTAACTCAGCAAAAGAGGCAATATTGTTGCAGGAAACAAATACACTTGTAAAAGTTTGCACAGATAACACCCCACTTCAATATGTGGTATTGGGGGCCACTGGTCTATCACACCAGTTGTTCAAAACATTGGCCAGTGAGTTTGGCACTGTTTGTACCAGACTTAACTCAGCAAAAGAGGCAATATTGTTGCAGGACACGAATACACTTGTAAAAGTATACTCAGATAACACCCCGCTTCAATATGTGGTATTGGGGGGCCACAGGTTTATTACAACAGTTCTACAAATAATTGGCCAGCAACTGTTGTCACTGTGTGTAGCACAGTTTACACAGCAAGAGGCCAAATTTTTGCAGGACTAAAATACACTCTTATAAAATTATATTGTTAAATAACACCCCACTTCAATATGTGGTATTGGGGGGCCACTGGTCTATCACACCAGTTCAAAAAAATGGCCAGTGAGTTTGGCACTGTGTGTACCAGACTTAACACAGCAAAAGAGGCAATATTGTTGCAGGAAACAAATACACTTGTAAAAGTATAGTCAGATAACACCCCACTTCAATATGTGGTATTGGGGGGGCCATTAGTCTATCACACCAGTTATAATACATTATAAGTGCTTTTGTTACTGTTTGTAGTATTGCTGCAGCAACGCTCAGTCACCACACCTGTCACAATGCTGCACAGAGCACAATAATACTACTAATCCACTATAATATGCTTTCTACAAAGTATATTATACTGTGGATTACCCCCCCCCCCTTTTTTTAGTGCACTGCACAGCAATACCAAAGAATTTGCAGCCCTTTAAATGACTTTTGTGGACATTAACAGGGCGATTTGTGTGACTGCTGCTGATCTCTAACTGCCCCTAAAGCACAGACTGGATACCTGCCCCTAACCTGAAAAGAGACTGGACCTATACAAAAAATTGCAGCCCTGAAAATGACTTTTGTGGACATTAACAGAGCGATTTGTGTGACTGCAGCCGATCTCTCTAACTGCCCCTAAAGCACAGACTGGATACCTGCCCCTAACCTGAAAAGATACTGGTAGACCTATACCGAAATACGAGCCCTGAAAAGGACTTTAGTGGATCTTCACAGAGCTATTTGTGTCTGGCAATCTCTCCCTCATGAACACAGCAGACCTCTCCCTACGCTGGCAAAAAGCAGAATGTGAAATGGCCGACAGCTCAGGTCTATTTATAGGGTAGGAGGCATGTCCATGTGCTGAAATGTTTTAATTGGCTGTCCCGTTCCACCTGACGGCTGTGTCATGGGTCAAAGTTCTCCCCAATTTAAACTAATATGGCCGCCACGAACAACGCCATGTGTTCGCAAATGTGGCGGGTAGCGAACAAGAAAAATTTGCCGAGAACCGACCGTCGGGCGAACCGCAAAGGCCATCTCTAGTAATATGGTGTCGGGCTTTATTAATTTGTATCACATTTGAGCTATATTCTAGTGTTAAATGTGACATTTTAGCATTCATATTAAATTGTTGCACTTTGATCATTGCCACCCAAATTCTTGCCTTCTGTTAACCACTTTGTACACTACTGGGGGGCTGTACCCTCTAGTTGTACACATCTCTTCTTTCTTCATAAATGCATGCTTGCTTCCTAGGCAAGAGCTATAACTAGCGTTATGGTAGGATGATGATGTGAATTTCTCCTTATACAGCTGTTTGTCTGTTTTTTGTTTTTGTTCAAAACAATAAGCATAAAAAGGAAAATAATACATTTCCACCAACAACCAGGGTGTACATCACCAAGACCAAACAGGAAAGATTCAAAAGATACCTCTTTTGGAAGGACTGTACCTCTTTTGGGACCAATCTATCTGTCCCTCAAGAGGAGAGAAGAAGGCACACTAAAAATAAAATGTGCTGTTATGAGTTTATAAATGCACAGGCCAAACGCCTAAACTCCGGCCCTACCATCTATCTCTGTTCTCCTCAGATGTCCCTTTTTTGTGTCTGTTATATAGACTTCTTTAAATCAAGTGTACCATTAAACTCATCATGTAAATGTACAATTTAATATCAAACATGTTATATTACATTAAACATTTCATCCGACCTCTAAATTTTTGCATCTATTATTTTTTAAAAGCCAGTGTAAAGAAAAGGTAGTGATTGAAAAAAAAGCAATCTTTTTAAACAACTTTTTGGAAGTTCTTCAAAGTCCATAAAACTGGGGGTATGGTAGAAGTGTGCACTTTGCCTCCATACTTTTCTTTGAATGGTGTCCCTCTTTCTTGTCTAGGAGTGACACGAAACAGTTTCAAATACAAATTTAGTGGCACATTAAATTTACTTTACCAAAAACGAAAAAGCACTTGAATATCAAAGCACTTTAAAATTGATCATGGTGTTCCCCCACAAGTTTTGCCGTAGTAGATATCTACCATTTAGGTTTAATTCTTCTCAGAGATGACTAAAATAGAATCCTTAAAAGGAGACTGTGAGGGTTTTGTATTAAATGCTTGTCCAGCAAGTGGTCTCAATGATGACATTTCATTTTCTTTCTAGTATCCAAAAGTATTTGTCCAGGCGTTACCTAAATTTCCCCCAAACGTCCTTCTTTCTTTGTAGGACATGTCCTCTCATTGCTTGTTCCTGTAGTGAGAAACAATGTTATTTACCCCCTGTGACATCATTAACAGGCTTGTAAAATTCTTACAGGGGCAGAGCTCTTTTCTTAGTGTGTTGCTTTTGGGAGTTAAGGCAGCAGCATTCTTTTGCTGGTAAAAAAAATCAACACATATGCATGTACACTGAGACAGAGCGGGACAAAGAGGGGTGGGGATAGGCGGAGTTTTGTAGAACAGCAGGCAGGACTGACAAAGCTGATTAGGATTTCAGTACAAAAAAGGCACTGTGTTGTCAGCATAAAAAGAAAGTTAGGAGCACACTGGAATTCTGGCAGATTATCGGGTACTTGTAACATTGTTAATGGAAAAACATAGGGAATTATATGTATTAGAGAGATGTACTATTTTTTTTTTTTATCCTTATATACACTGTAAATTGATTGTAAAGATAAAATAACAAATATATCTTTACTTACCTGCTCTGTGCAATGAATTTGCACAGAGAAGCCGAGAACCTCCTTTTATCTGGTTCCCCACTTGTGCTCCAGGCCCCTCCTACCTGTCCAATGCATCCTCGCTCCTGAGACCTGCTGCTGGGTCCATTGACACAGACACCGGGACTCAACCACCCCCCCCCCCCGCTCCATCATCACAGCGAGACCCAGAAATGAGGAGAGAGAAGAGCTGCAGATGTGCTCAGCGCTGGATCGAAAGAGGGCTTAGGTACGTAAAAGGAGGGGTGGGGGATGCTGATGCCTAAACATTTTTTACCTTAATGCAAGGAATGCATTAGGGAAAAATTTTTAGGCTTTAGGATCACGTTAAGTCCTCTTTAATCTGGTTGTTTAAAAGGATGTGTCCCCTAAGTGATCGTGAATGAAATCTGAGACATATTTCCTTGTACCTACATGCGTGATATCATCATGTTTGTAAAGCAGTACATTTAACATTCAATGAACTTTCACTGGTGGTGAATAATTTGATGTATATTAAACACATTCGCTGAAAAAATACACCCGTAAGGAATGTTTGATGAATGTAACATTCGCTATTTACAAATGTGTCCCTTGAGTCACCCTGCAATAAGGGAATTCATAATACCGTGCTTAAATATTAATGATTTCTTATGAACTGTTTGACAAGGAGAACTAAAAGATACACGATAGGGAAATTGGCTTTTTTTTTTGTTTGTTTTTAATTGGATATCCAGGTACCACTCTAAGGTAAATCTATCGTGTAGTGAACGAATATTAGACATTGATGCTATAATCCTGGCTTACTCTACACCCACTATTAAGCATAAACTTTTTGTTTTCAGATTCAAGCAATGGGTGGGTCACATAGTAGCTTTGGGTGGGCAGAATATGCCAGAGGCAAGGGAAAGAAAACACCATGGTACTACCAACACAGACTTGTTTGAAAATATTTCCTTCAACATTCCAGTTGCATAGTGGTAATTGATTAGGCTTCTGCCCTAAATTGATGCAAAAATGTTATGGTAATGCTTTAGTATTTATGTGTATTGTGCCAACTGGCCACATAACAAATTAATAGCAACTGACAATACAAGCCCCATAGGCCATGGGTAAAGAAAGGGAAAGAGTTGGCAATTGCAGTAAATCTGGTTTCAACTATCACTTCTCTCCAGTTTTTAAAATTTGATCCAACTGAGAAATATTAGCACCTCTAATGTAAAACATTGTTTCTTCTAGTACATCAAATACCGTCGTAACAAAAAAGAGCTACGGGAACGCATGTTTGGAATTGTTAATTTTGTTAACTTGGTGAGTAGCTGTAAAATTATTAAATCTTTATTCATATAATACCTAATGTGGGTGGGCTGAAATGTAAGCTCCCCCCACACGGTCTTCCTAGAATGTACAACGGCAAAAACTGCAACACTAATAAATATTATCAGAATATTTGTCTAGTTTGAAGTCAGATTAAATGCTTACGTCAAATGTATTTTCCATTTGTAATGGTTCTTTTTTACATTAAATCCTAACTGTAGACATTGTATATATATATATATATATATATATATATATATATATATATATATATATATATATATAATATAAATCTATATATTATAGAAATATATTAGAGATGGCAAAATTTGGCCAAGATTTGTGAACACCTGAGCATCACACTCATCTTATTCAATAACCATGGGCGTTAAGAAGGGGGTAACTTCATCTATAAGAGTCTCCACTTTTCTATGAATGATTTTCACATTACGTCCAGAGTGTGTCTGTAGGAATTCGTACCCATTCAGGCAAAAAATGCATTTGTGAGATTGGGTACTGGTGTTGAACGAGAAGACCTGGCTTGAAAAATGCATTCAAGTTCATCCCCATGGTGTTCAGTAAGGTTGAGATCAGGGCTCTGTGCAGTTGACTCAAGTTTTTGTATACCATACTCATCAAACCCTGCCTTTATGGATCTGGCTTTGTAAACTGGAGTACAGCTATGCTGGAGCAGCAAAGGGCCTTCACCAAACTGTTGCCACAATGTTCGAAATGATTAGTTGTCTAAAATGTCCTTGTATGCTGTAGTTTCTGTATCCTTCATTGGAAACTCCTGAATAATTTAGAGGCATGTCCACAAAAGGTTGGTCATAGAATGTATCTTACAGTATATTTTCTAATTTTCAGGTGTACAAACCCTTAAAAATTTTTGTGGCTCTGACTGGAATAGAGATCTGGGATAACAGAGACCTATTTCCAGTTGTCTCTTCGGCTAACACCAATCTTGATCGGTTTTCTAATTGGAGGAAAATAGATTTACTGCCCAGGAAACCCAACGACAATGCTCAGTTTCTAACGTAAGTATACCAATTGTAGCCTGTTCTATTCAGCATAGACAAAAGCAGATGTTAATTAATTAGGCAAAAAGATACATAGTTGCACAGCGAAATCCATTAACCTGAATCATGAGAAAATGTATCCTGCACTGTTTATGGATCCAGGGCTGCTGTGTACAAATGCTCTTGTTTAGGAGGATATGAAGCTTTCTCTATAAAGTTTGCCTTACCACAATTTTCTACTAAAACTTTCATTGTAATTAAATGCAACCTATGGTTTTGTGGATCCAGCTGTCATCTAGGCTAAGTTGAGGCTCAGTCAGAAAAAAATAAATAAAATTAAACAGTATGAGCCTCATTGTTTATTAAAGATTCATAAAGTGTTAAAGCAGTCCTAACTGACACCTGTGACGATGATTTGATGTCAGTTGCCATTGCTTACCTTTTGAGAATGTTATGACTTTTTAGAAAATTTCTTCCCTGCCTGTCATGCTGATGCTAACACTTCAGTGCTATCTGAGCAACTGACCTAAAATATGTATGTAGATAAGAATTCTGACTTTCAGGCAGTGTTAGTTTTGACGTCAAACTTAAATTTATATTTAGTCATAGTCTTTTGACTAAAACGCCATTTTAGTCGTATTTTAGTCGATAAAATCTCTAGTAAATTTTATTCAAATAAAATCTCCAGTACATTTTAGTCGACTAAAATCGAATGGGTTTAGTTAAATTATAACTCATTATTTAAGCATTTCTCTAGAATTTTCAAATTCGTTATGTACTCTTGGAGTAAAAAATCTAATAACATGTCATTATTTATGGCGTTAGGGTTTGAACATACATTAGACACAGATTTAGCCGTTGTGATATACAGTATAAGTTGTACATCACAAAGGCTAAATCTGTGTCTGTAGTGCATGTTCAAACCTTAATGCCATAAATAATAACATGGTATTAGATTTTTTACTCCTGGAGTATATCATGAGTTTGAAAATTCTAGAGAAATACTTAAATAATGCATTACAATTTAACTAAACTCATTCGATTTTAGTCGACCAAAATTATTTTAGTTGACTAAAATGTACTGATTTCATTTTAGTTTTAGTCATATTCTTTTGACTAAAATGCCATTTTAGTTTTAGTTATTTTTTAGTCATCTGAATTGTTTTATCTTTCATCGTATTATAGTCTACTACAATAGTGTTAATTTCATTGACGAAAATATTTTAGTCAACAAAATTAACACTGCTAGTGTCCTTGAAGAGACATATCCCTTTTCAGGGTTCTCTGTGAGCCATATGCCTATCTAGGGTTCTGGAAGAGACCTAAACTTGTCTGGGGTTTCTAAAGAGACATATGTCTGTCTAGGGTTTATGACGAGGCAAATACTTGTCTTTTCATACATATGCCTATCTAGGACTCTTGGTGAGACATTAGTACAGTTTTCAAAGAGACATATGCCTATCTACGGATTTTGAAAAAACATATTCATGTCTATGGTTCTTGAAGAGACATATGCATGTTTATTTTTCTTAAAGAGACATATGTGTGTCTAGGGTTTTTTAAAAGACATATATTTATATAAGGTTCTTGATGAGACATATCTAGTTGTCTTGGTGCAGCATTTTCCTGTCTAGGATTCTTGGAAAGACATATGCCTGTCTAGGCGTCTTGAAGAAATATATATGCCCGTCTAATATTCTTGGAGAGACCTATTACTGCCCAGGGTTTTTGACTTTTGTATGTCTAGAGTTTGTTGTAGAGACAAATGCCTTCATGTATAGCATGCCTGTTCCGGCTCTCAAAAGTACTACAGCCAGACAGCTAGAATTTTCAGAAGGCAAAGGCAGGCCACATATTACTCTCATGACAGATATGCATTCACCATAGAGGTACACAACCGGATGTCCCCTCTTGCTTGTTTGCTGTAGCTAGCACATCTCACAATCTCTTGCGGACCCAAGCTGTAGCTTAACATCCCTCAGCACAATTCCCTGCACTATAGATGGTATTCTCTGTTTTCTTCACATCTATAAGTGTGCAGTCTTGTGGAAATCCTGCATGCGAGGAATATGTCATGCATGCACAAACCATCGGCGTATACCCAAGTATGCCGCATACAGACATTCACTTCTACGGCGGGCTGTAACTGAAGTATACTGAGTAGGAAAAGCCAGAATTTGATGCTAGAGCTGGAGATTTTAGGTCTCAACCCCTCTGTGTGCATGAGGCTTAATTGTGAGACCTGCACTGTGGCTGAGTCTTGGATCTCCAATAATATTCAGGAATCAGTCAGCATGGTTCCCAGTTAAACGATTAATAAGTCACATAAAGTACAATGATCACATGAATTTATTTGTAGATAGCTGTCAGCTGTCAGCTGTAAGTTCCTAAACAAAATACTGTTAAAAAAAAAAAAAAGAAAATGCCCATTTGCCAGCCTGTAATAAGTTTGAGCAAAGTATTTTTTTTTTTTTAATTGTACTAAATAAAGGCCTTGTAAAGGTTTTAATATAAAATATATTTAGGTGTGTAAACTAGTCGAAACTGTTAACTGACACATACTGATGCTACTAGATTTTGGCCTGTCCATCTAGGTATCAGTGACCTCTAATTGACCTTGATGTCAATTAGTTCTTTGCCAGTAACCACAAGAGGTTTACTCATTAATAATCTACTAATCTACTAATAACTGAACTAATCAGTAGTGGCTGAGTTTTGAATTCCACTATACAGTAAATCTTAAATGGCAAAATAACAAAATGAAAAAAGGAAAAACATATTTCAGCATGAACAACCTCGTAATTGAATGATCAATTTAAAAAGTCAGAAATGTTTTAGTATAATATTTTCTATAGGGTTGTAGAAAAATGCTTCGGCAAAGAAAAAGATAGGAATGAAGAAAATAAATATACTGTTAATAGTATTAAAGCCTGACTGAACCTTCAGCTGAAAGAACCTTGCATGCTGTGTGCAAGCAGTGGTCTCTCTGTAGAGGTCAGACCTATAGCTCTGCAATCAGTGGAATTTATACTCCCTGCTGTATGGTGAGTTATGGGTTTGACTTATCAGGGGCTTGTGTGTAGGACACCAGCAGACCACTGCTTTCACACAATGAGGAACGGTCCTTTTTTGCAGCATGCTGACAGGGAAAGGCTTTTCCAAATAAGACAACTTCTACAGATTTTGTTTTAATGCACCTTGAATGTATCCATTACTTTGAAAGGTTTATTGGGCTACAAAAATAACACAACCAACCAGTTTCTGAAGGCTACACAAAAATTAAAAACAAATTTAGAAATGACATCAACAATGAATATTATAAAACTACTGATATTGTTATTAAAAAGATCACCCTTCTAACTTTCAAAACACTTTTTAGAAGCTGCCTGCATTTTCCAAGCAAGGACATCCAAAGCACAGCTCACTCTAGTGATGGCCACAGTGCTGAAAGTTGTACCCAACATGCAGTGATTCATGTATTATTTTAGACATTTCCGTCTATTAATCATGGCTCACAATGTTTCTCTTTCAGGCACACTGACTTTGATGGTTCTACAGTGGGACTGGCTTGGGTCAGCACTCTGTGTAGTGACACCCACTCTACAGGGGTTATCCAGGTGAGACGTGACACAAACTCCTATTACTGTCTCCAATGGTAAAACTTGTTATATTAACTGTCCAATAGGTACCGGTATATTTGTCTTATACTTCATAACACTAACACTTTGCTTCTTGTCTATAGGTAGTTTTTTTTTAAATTTTTTTTTTTTTATATTTTTATTGAACAAATGTAACAGTTACAATTATCTGTAATTCTATAGGTAGTTTTAACCTACGTGTCACTTGAGGGCTTATTTCACGATTTTGTGATGAATAGTTTTTTAGACCATGGTTGACAGTCAGTTTACAGGATTAAGAGGCGGTACTTTTTTAAACCCCATGGGTATTTTTTTTTATCCTAGTGGTGATTTTTACATTGAACTACTGTAACTTCCATAGCTGCCTTTGGCACGCGTTTGCAGTGCAGTCCTATTGACAATAAGTGGTGGTGCCATCTGTTAAACGAAACATACTGAGTTGAAATTGGCACACCACGCAGTGAAGTATGGTGGCGTGGCAATGTGAACGCAGCCTTCTGCAACTATATAAATTTGAATGTGGTAAATTTGGGGGCAGAAAAAAGGGAGATAATCTGCCTTTTCTACTGTTCCTCTGCCACTGGTGTGAACTAAGCCTTACACCAAAGGAAATACTCAAATCGCAATGAAAGAAAAGGTGATGCTTTCATGTGTACATAGAAATGTTGACTTGATGGTGTGTCTTGATAGCTTTCTATGTTATGTTCTCAGGATCACTCTACAGAATATATTCCTGTGGGAGCAACTATTGCTCATGAAATGGGACACAATCTGGGAATGGATCATGATGGCATTTCGTGTACTTGTGGGTCAGGTTCCTGTATCATGGCACCTTCTTTAAGGTATGTATGTCCAAATACATAATTTACAGAATTTGTGTGACTACAGAGTTTTATTGGGGTGAGATTCACTGCCATGTTATGATTATGTATGCTGGGTGATTTCCTAACATTTTTAGTCAGATGTGTTTGTTAGACTATGGTCTCTATGACTATGAGAAAATGCCTACCCACACAAGCTAAGAATAGTAGGGTGCCTCGCCAGTTTTCTTCATCATTGTTACAGCAAGAATATGGTGGTCTTGTACGTCTAAAGACACCCTATCCGCATATAGTTTTTATGACTGCGCCGGTATTCCTACTTACTTTTGGAGCTGGTTTGCCAACTGAAACCATGCCTTATTCATTCTGTGAAATTCCCCTCTGCTGCTGTGTGCCACCTTCTTGAATCTGACATCACCAGCCATAGCAGCTTGAGCTGTTACTCCTGTAATCACACAGGCTGGATGGCAATGAAGACAGAGATTGGATGGCTGACTGAGTGACAGTAAAAGGGATTATGTGGGAAAAGCAATAGGGTTGATTTATTAAAACTGGAGTGTGCAAAATCTGGTACAGATCTACATAGAAACCAATCAGCTTCCAGGTTTTTTTGTCAAAGTTTAATTGAACAAGCTGAAATTAGAAGCTAATTGGTTACCTTGCACAGCTGCATCAGATTTTGCACAATTTCAGCAAATCAACCCCAATATGTTACAATGCTGTAGTACACCTGAGTAAGATATAGTGGAAAAGAGATGATAGACCTTGAGCGATGGGCCACTAAAGGTACAGGGGGACCAGAGGACATATGTAGAACAAATGAAGAGGTAGGACAGTATACAAATCACAGCTCTTGAGACATACTGATAAAAACAATGTGTAAATCTTGACAGGCACACTTGTGCAGGACCACTGAAGACTTCTTTCACATGGGCAAGGGGCACAGTTTTTACAGGCATTTGAGCCGTGGGTTTACTGGCCCCCTGACCGACCATCTAAGGTCAACGATACAGCTAGATGGAGCTGATCTCATGCCGCGGCAATGAGACCGTGCATCCTGGCCATGGCAAATTAAATGCAGCCTGTCGAGTATACAGGTGGCAAAGCCTGTCAAAGTCAGCCATTCCAGTTAAACCAAACATTTGGCTCATGGTAGTGGCACATTTCTATTTCTTATTGTTCAGAGGAAAAAAACAAAAAAAACAGGAATTCAGCATCAAGATCTCCTCCTGAGTGCCTGAAACATATCACTTTTCAGAGAATGGGCTGGTGTGAACCTAGCCTTAATGTGGCCAAACACATAACAGTTTGTATCTATTGAAATCGTGCTGCAAGCCCAAAACTGCCCCTAATGCTAAACAGTGCTTGGGTGGCCCCAGTACTCAGGCATCCAAACATCCAATCAAAGGGAAAAAAAATCCAGCACCACAATGTCTCAAAAATAAAACATATATGATTTTATTAAATCCATTCAATTAAATAAATCAATATCTGTAGTTATTGAAGCGTTTCAGCCTCTTACATAGGCCTTAGTCTTAATAAAATAACAACATGAAATCATGTTTTAAATACATACATCCACAGTTGCAAGAAAGAGGAGTTAGACCAGGTAAATGAACTTGAACATGAACATGAACATGAACATGAACTTGAAAATGAACATATATCACTGTCAGTTGATATATACTTATACAGTAAGTATATGCAAACTATATATATCATGAACAAAAGAAATATAATATGAATCAAGACTTGGAAAGGGAAATAATTAGAAATACAACTAGCAGTCATTAGGAAAATCAAATCTGTATCTGAGAGATAGAGGTGGAGTACTTCAGATGTAGACCCAGGTCCCATCTAAGGTTAAGACCATGTTGAACTCTGGTCTGTAATCTAAATACCACCAAGCCTCTCTGGCTAGTAGTCTCCGATGATGATCTCCTCCTCTTACAGCATGAGGTTTTATCCCACAAATGTGGTTGATTTGGATAGGAGTGATTTATCATCAATAAAACTATCGAACCATCCAACACAGGGCATTGTTCGACACTTTGCGATTGACTGTAAATATTGTTTAAAATATGAGGATGATGATCTAAACAATCTATTATTAAAAACAATCATTTAGTTGATCTGAATTTCAGTAAAAAATTACAACTTCAGCACACATGCAGATATTTGTTCAATTATTCAGAAGCAATCAACAAATTTCAGCACCAATTAGTCATGGCAGACTAACTAAAGGCAAAGCTTATTTTTTAGTTTTGGATAAAGTGGAGAGGGATTAGAACATGTGTCAGTTTTTATTGCTGTCTGGGACCCTGTTGAGAGATTCTTTCTCCCTATTTGTCCTGTTTACAATTATCATTGTAAGTGAAAATAAAAGAAAGTCCCAAATTTTGGGTTGACATCAAAACACTAATAGAGGGAAAATATTCCAATGAGGACACACTGGTGACCATGGTGACACACCGGGATTCCCTCACTTTGGAGAATTTTCCTCTCATTTTTTTTTTGGCTATGGGGAAGGAAGTAAAGGGAAATCTCCCTCGATGAGGAACAGATAGCAAAAAAAAAAACCTGACAGAGGTTAAAACCCTCCCTTACTCTATCCAACATAAAAAAGCTACAGTATTTCACAAAAGTGAGTACACCCCTCACATTTTTGTAAATATTTTATTATATCTTTTTAGGTGACAACACTGAAGAAATGACACTTTGCTACAATGTAGTGAGTGTACAGCTTGTATAACAGTGTAAATTTGCCGTCCCCTCAAAATAACGCAACACACAGCCATTAATGTCTAAACCGCTAGCAACAAAAGTGAATACACCCCTAATTGAAAATGTCTAAATTGGGCTCAATTAGCTATTTTCCCTTCCCGGTGTAATGTGACTCGTTAGTGTTACAAGATCTCAGGTGTGAATGGGGAGCAGGTGTGTTAAGTTTGGTGTTATCACTCTCATCCTCTCATACTGGTCATTGGATGTTCAAAATGGCACCTCATGGCAAAGAACTCTCTGAGGATCTGAAAAAAAGAATTGTTGCTCTACATAAAGATGGCCTAGGCTATAAGAAGATTGCCAAGACCCTGAAACTGAGCTGCAGCATGGTGGCCAAGACCATACAGTGGTTTAACAGGACAGGTTCCACTCAGAACAGGCCTCGCCACGGTTGACCAAAGAAGTTGGGTGCTCGTGCTTGGCATCATATCATATGTATAGGAAATAGATGTATGAATGCTGCCAGCATTGCTGCAGAGGTTGAAGGGGTGGTCAGTGCCTAGACCATACGCCGCACACTGCATCAAATTGGTCTGCATGGCTGTCATCCCAGAAGGAAGCCTCTTCTAAAGATGATGCACAAGAAAGGCCGCAATTTGCTGAAGACAAGCAGACTAAGGACATGGATTACTGTAACCATGTCCTGTGGTCTGATGAGACCAAGATAAACTTATTTGGTTCAGATGGTGTCAAGCGTGTGTGGCTGCAACCAGGTGAGGAGTACAAAGACAAGTGTGTCTTGCCTGCAGTCAAGCATTGTGGTGGGAGTGTCATGGTCTGGGGCTGCATGAGTGCTGTTGGCACTGGGGAGCTATAGTTCATTGAGGGAACCATGAATGCCAACATGATAACAACCCCCAAACACGCAACCAAGAAGACCACTGCCTTGCTAAAGAAGCTGAGGGTAAAGGTAATGGACAGGCCAAGCATGTCTCCAGACCTAAACCCTATTAGGCATCTGTGGGGCATCCTCAAATGTAAGATGGAGGAGCGCAAGGTCTCTAACATACACCAGCTCCATGATGTCATCATGGGAGGAGTGGAAGAGGTCTCCAGTGGGAACCTGTGAAGCTCTGATGAACTCCATGCCCAAGAGGTTTAAGGCAGTGCTGGAAAAAAATAGTGGCCACACAAAATATTGACACTTTGTGCCCAGTTTGGACAATTTGACTTAGAGGTCTACTCACTTTTGCTGCCAGCGGTTTAGACATTAATGGCTGCGTGTTGAGTTATTTTTGGGGACAGCAAATTTAAACTGTTGTACAAGCTGTACACTCACTACTTTACATTGTAACAAAGTGTCATTCAGTGTTGTCACATGAAAAGATAGAATAAAATATTTACAAAAATGTGAGGGGTGTACTCACTTTTAGGAGATACTGTATGCCTTTAGTTACACTTTAAAATTATCTAAGAGTGCATCTGTTCTTATCAGTGTCCAGTAGGGTTGCTACGCCGTCATTCTGGCCTTTTGGTAAGAATGGCTGGCTGTACATTATCCCTGCTGGTATGATGGGGCTCTGAAGGCTAGTATCGGCTGGAACAGAAACTGAGGCGCCCACAGGCAGTTGGAGCACAGGGGCATTACCCCTGGGAAGACTGGAGGAGCCCATTCCCTAATGATTTGAATAGGTTTACCTTGTCTTGCCATGGTCTGGGAAGGCAGAAAATCTGTGGTGCCAGTGCCCCCTGGGAGTTGGTCGCCCCAGGGGTGTTCTTAGTAGCACGTGAGTGTGGGAACACCACTTGTCTGAACAGGCACATGGCACTTTCCATTTAATCTGCACCAGGCCTTTTGGCTAAGTCTGGGGTGATTTTTTAGCTACCAGGCGTATGCACTAGCACAGCACTTATTTATTTAATTTAGTTTTTTTTTTTTCTCTCACATTGGGTTTGATTTACTAAAGTAAAAAAGACTGTGCACTTTCCAAAGTGCA
>NC_138771.1:558853314-558880814 GCF_965119305.1 Pelophylax lessonae | reverse complement strand
ACATGATTGCATGATAAAAATCAGCAGAGCTTCCCCTCATTTCAGATCTTTCCCTACAGTGACTGCACTTCCAAGTGCACAGTGGCTTTGCCTTTAGTAAATCAACCCCAAAGTCTCAAATCAGATTACTGTACAGGTCTTGGAGAAATACACAAAGAATGCCAAGAAAACACATGCCTGATGTATTTAGATAATACATTATTTGATTATCCTGGAGTTCAGTTTTAGGGTAATTGACAATGTAACAGTTCTAGTTAAGCAAACCCCAAAATATATTGGTGTCCATAACACTCTTGTCCTGAGATTAAGCAATTCTCATCTGTTTATAGGAATGTACCAACAACTGCTGTGATGCCAAAACCTGCAAACTCAAAGAAGGCGCTCGGTGTGCAGAGGGAGAGTGCTGCTCTAACTGTCAGGTGAGTGTTGTAGGTAAAAATGAAACAGATACTCCACCTAAAACGAGTATATTGGTGTTTAATAGATGTGGGACAGTTACACCATCCAATGGATTTTTGTATTTCTTAGGGACTCTATTAGTGAGATCTCAGTACTTGAGTTCTTGGGTCTGCACACTTTCCGTGGCCAGTATGAAGGGGTCCCACTCTTCCTGTTATATTTTTTATTATTTTTATATTATGGGAAATGCGAAGGGAGGAGTGAGAACACACCAAGGTGGTGAGAACATCCAAAACTCCCAGGTTGTCAGTACCAGTGGCAGGAATAGCCCCCTGTTGAATTTCTATAGAAATAATAGAAGTCAGTGGGTGATTAGGCCCACCACACTCCAACTGTAATTGAAATATCACTTACAGTTTTGAATAGAATAAGGACGTGGTAGATCCTCTTTTAGGGTCCATGCACACTGGTTTAAAAATTGCTGCAAGAGTTTTGTGTTTTACCTGTAGAAGCAGCTCAATGTTATCTTCTGTGTCGATGAACATTAAGACGATAAGAGGCATATTTTAAACTCAGCGTTTAGAGGCAGGACAAAAAACCCTTCTGGTTTGGGTTTCTGATTGGAGCATTCTGGCAGAAAATAATGCTAAACTCTCCTAAAATTGTCTAAACTGTGTACAAAAACGCTCTATGTGAGCATTTTTTTCTGCCAAGGGAACTGGCGTTTTTTTTAGGCCCAGTGTGCATGGAGCCTTTGGATGCAATTGGTCCCAGCAGGCAAGATTTTCCCTTATTTTCCCTTATTTGCATAGTTCTGAAGACATGGTAAGAAGTATTGGAAAAGCTCATACAGGTGCCTCTGCTCCTATTTTTGGAACAGCCATAAGGATCCATTTGCATCTTTGCATTTTTAAGGGATGTTATGTTGAGCATTTATTTGCAATAATGTTATTGTAATTCATTCATTGTAATTCATTTCAAATGACTGCCTAACGCTCCAAAATAAAAAAGGGAGTGCAGCATTTGTTTCACTTGAATGCATTGGCATGGCGCATTGGGGTGGCATTTAGAATGATTCACAATGCTGCATTGTATTACCCGTATTATTCGCATTGGTACACTGCAGTAAAATACACCAACTAATAATTCACCATAAACCCACCACCAATTATTAACTAATGAGCGCATCACCAGTGATTCACACTGCTGCATTGCGGTAAAGCCCACCTCACTGCAGCGCATGCTTTTTGCTGTGGTGCACTGCAGTGCCATTCACAATAAATACACCAATGCAGGTAACAGACATTGTTTAATGTTCTCTGCATTGCTGTGCAGCATATTTAAGCCCCTGCATACAGCCCGACAGCTTTTCAGAGGATAACACTAGTGTAAATGAGCCCTAACTCTACTGGTCAGCTTTTATTTCAACATATCTTGATCAGAGAGGCTAAAAGACTGGAGTAAAATGGCAGTAGCCCCTAGGGAGGATTTACAAATGTGTGTATGTAATACAATCATGAAAATATTCTGCAGCAAACATGTATAATGTAAGTATGAAAATTAAGTAATGGCATTAATATCTTGTTTGCACTTTATCTCTTAGCTGAGGACTGCAGGATTTGTATGCAGAGCCGCTAAGGATGACTGCGACTTGTCGGACATGTGTGATGGGGAATCTGCCATGTGTCCCTCTGACCGCTTACGGGTCAATGGGTTTCCCTGCAGAAATGGTGAAGGACATTGCTACAACGGCAGATGTCCCACTATCCAAAGTCAATGTCAAATGCACTTGGGACAAGGTAAGCAGGAAGCAACCAATCAACTTCTGCTTACACACAGACAGGAGGAGAGGGAAGATTAAGCAGAACTAATGAGTAATGACTTATCAGTGTGTCGCTGCTTCTTGCTCATTGTCTGATGAGCAGGCAGCAAGTGAGGAGATGACTGTATTCCTAAGAGTGGAAGTTAAGCCAAAATCTTTGTTTTTATTGTGCAGTCAAGGAGTAGAACCTCTGATGTTTTTACTTCTAAAGATAAGATATTTTTTTTAGTTATATAGGTATGTCCATCATTCAGCCATAACATTATGATTATTGACAGGTAAAGTGAATAACAGTGATTATCTCTTTACAATGGCACCTGAAAGTGGGTGGCCTATGTAGCACCCTCCTAGGTAGGTGCTAGGAAAAACTATAAGGGAGGCCCTGTCTGCTTATCAGGGGGGCCTGATTGTTCAGCTAAAAGAACAAAGGTTATATCAGCGCTCAAAACCTAACACTATGCAGCTAAACACTCAGGTCCAAAAACAAAACCAGCATGGCAAATAAAAAAGTAAATAGTGTAGCGCTAAAAAGAATAATACCATGTGGACAATCTCAAATAAATCAAAATGAGAAGATGACGTTGTAGTGAGAAACGTGTAGGGTGGAGATTAGCGGCATGCGTCACTTCCGGTTTAGTGGATCTCAGCCATGGAACGCCAAAGCAACACGGCAAACGCTATTTGCTGCATAGAGTTTACTCTAACTAGATGGTTCCTGCAGAAGACTTTCTGTTACCCTTCACCATCGATGGTGGCCTATTGTTTATACTGGTTGATGTGGTTGTGGTTTGTGTTTTGAAGATCAGAGGTCGCAGAACTCAAAACTGTGAAACAAGCACAGATACGTCTACTTATTCTACAACAATCTGAGAAAGTCTTAAAGTGGAGTTCCACCCTAATTTTACACTTACCTCCATCTTCTCGCTCCGGGTCACCTGAAAAAGAAATGGATAATCACATTTTTTTTTTTTTTTTACTTACCTCGTAGCGAAGAAAATATACTTACCTTACTTCCTTCTTCCTCCTTCCTCGGCCGCGGCCCGTCGTCACTTCCTGGCTCTGCAATGATTCCTGGGAGCTGAACGTCATCGCTCCCAGGAATTATTGCGCCTGCACCGGCCCCGACGTCAGTTCCGGGGCGCGTGCGTCATCCCCTTCTAAACAGCTTCTGGGCATGCTGTGGAGGGATGACGCGTGCGCACCGGAAGTGACGGCGGGGCCGGCGCAGGGCATCGGTGGACCGAAGAAGATGGAAGAGGACACAGAAGAGGATCTCGCTGGCTTCAAGCTGCCCACACCTGAGATGGCAGCGCTGGACAAGACGTTTTCAAGGTAAGTATTTGTCCTAACAGGTAAGTGCAACCCGGGACAGATCAGAGGCTAGCCATTGTGGAATGCACTAGCCCTGACTGTCCCGGGGGTATTTTTTAAAAAAAAAAAATTCCAGGGTGGAACTCCGCTTTAAGGTTCATTGGTCCTTGAGTCCCTGGTTTAGTGGTGTGTGAGTTCCATCTGAGGAGAGTGGAGATGCGGTTGCCTGACTTGATCGGGCTGAGGTGAGAGGCCATTCTGTAAGGTGGTGGGCTGTGTGAAGAGCACCTGTCATCATTTGCACCTTGCACTGCTTGTGTCTACCATCAGGACTTTCACCACTTTTTATTCCACACCTGATTGTTCAGCTAGGCTGCAATGTGTTTCCAGGTGTTCCTGTTGAGCTTGGGGAGCCTCCCCACTATGTCCAATGAGGGCTCTTATTGGACAGTGGAGGAAACCTGGCCAATAGCACACCAGGGCTTGTATCTATCGCAGAGGGCAGAATCTGCCACAATGCATCCTGGGATGGGATATAAGTCTGAGGGGGACACATGACAGAAGGTCTTTGGCGGGAAGCAGAGTCCCAAGAGGAGGGTGATGGCTGTCTTTCCTTCTGTCAGCATGAGGAAAGTGTCCTGGGCAGTCGGCCTAGAGGACAAAAGGTTGAGCTGATCCAGTGTGCTGTGGACCGAGTGGAGCTGCTGGGCAGAGGTTTCCAGGAAAGCAGTGTAGTGAGTACTGTAAACCACTCCAGAAGGTCAGAGGGATCCGGGAGCCAGCTAACCAGTAGAGGAAGGCTTAGAAAAAGGGGTGCCAATGTCTAAGCCCTGAAGATAAGTGTGTGAGAGAGGGTGCCGGTGTGGGCCCTGAAGCGTACAAGTGTTTAGCAGTGCAGCAGTGATAAAGTAGGTACCTCAGCAAGGAGTGCCAAAGGGAGCTTCAAAAATTACTTTGAGTCACAAGGAGGTGATCAGAAGTCAATTCATAATTAACAGGTAGAAGGCCAGCGTTAACTGGCATCAAGACAGCATCAAGTCAGCACCAACAAGCATTTTTCAGTTGTCCCCAGCAAATTGTGTATAGTTGAGACAAATGAGTATCCCACTCATCCCTTCTCCCATCCAAGTTCTCAATGAATATAGAAACCCAAAGATACTGGAATGGTCATTGTCTCAGTGCTCACACTTGGAGAACATGCTTAAATGTGCTGTTGTTGTTAGCGGTAACCCAGGCGGACCCACATCCAGCACAATAGCTGGTAATTCTGCTACACCTATATTAGGCAGCAAGTGAATAAGTTATCCTCAAAATTGATATAAAACTTATGATGTGAAAGATGAGCAGCTAGCAAAGCAGTGTAAAATATACATACACTAAAATGCAAGAATAAGAAAGGAAAATGAATAAATAATACACCAATTAAAGTTCAACAAATGTATACATTCTTCCAATGAGGGAATAAAAACGTCTCTAAGGGCTCTTTCACACGGCCGCTCCGTGTGAAAGCTCCGCTGCAGGACTTTTTTTTGTTTTTTTCACGGAGAGGATGACATTTGTGTCATCCGCTCCGTAAGTCCGCATATCATCCCATCCGTTTGCGGATGATATGCGGACATAATGTAAGTCTATGGGGATTGCGGATGTCAGCGGATGACACAGCTGACATCCGATTTTCCTTCCTTTCCGTTTTTTGAACGGAGGAAAAATAGGGTTCTGTTCCGTTCCAAAAAACGGAACAGAACTGAAAGGAGGAAAATCGGATGTCAGCGGATGGTATTCCGCTGACATCCGCAATGCCATAGACTTACATTATGTCCGCAAATCATCCGCAACAAAATAGGATGATTTGCGGACAAGCGGAGCGGCCGTGTGAAAGAGCCCTTATAATAAATGTTCATTCAAAAGATGTAGCAAATTTCAATGAGTACATCCCGGTGTAAATGATGAAAAAAAGGATGCTGTGTCCACCACCATATGAGTAAAGTTCAAACTCACCAGATAAAAAAGATGAACCATAAAATCAAACAATAAAAAGTACTCACATGTAGAGCCACCATTGCAAACCGGAGTGATGGCTAGACCTTAGGTGTTTGAGATAAAAGCTCCGTCTTTGAGCTTTTATCTCAAACACCTAACACCTGAATTCATTTTTATTTACAGTGCCTTGCGAAAGTATTCGGCCCCCTTGAACTTTTCAACCTTTTTTGCCACATTTCAGGCTTCAAACATAAAGATATAAAACTGTAATTTTTTGTGAAGAATCAACAACAAGTGGGACACAATCATGAAGTGGAACGAAATTTATTGGATATTTCAAACTTTTTTAACAAATAAAAAACTGAAAAATTGGGCGTGCAAAAGTATTCAGCCCCCTTAAGTTAATACTTTGTAGCGCCACCTTTTGCTGCGATTACAGCTGTAAGTCGCTTGAGGTATGTCTCTATCAGTTTTGCACATCGAGAGACTGAAATTTTTGCCCATTCCTCCTTGCAAAACAGCTCAAGCTCAGTGAGGTTGGATGGAGAGCGTTTGTGAACAGCAGTTTTCAGTTCTTTCCACAGATTCTCGATTGGATTCAGGTCTGGACTTTGACTTGGCCATTCTAACACCTGGATATGTTGTGAACCATTCCATTGTAGATTTTGCTTTATGTTTTGGATCATTGTCTTGTTGGAAGACAAATCTCCGTCCCAGTCTCAGGTCTTTTGCAGACTCCATCAGGTTTTCTTCCAGAATGGTCCTGTATTTGGCTCCATCCATCTTCCCATCAATTTTAACTATCTTCCCTGTCCCTGCTGAAGAAAAGCAGGCCCAAACCATGATGCTGCCACCACCATGTTTGACAGTGGGGATGGTGTGTTCAGGGTGATGAGCTGTGTTGCTTTTACACCAAACATAACATTTTGAATTGTTGCCAAAAAGTTCGATTTTGGTTTCATCTGACCAGAGCACCTTCTTCCACATGTTTGGTGTGTCTCCCAGGTGGCTTGTGGCAAACTTTAAACTACACTTTTTATGGATATCTTTAAGAAATAGCTTTCTTCTTGCCACTCCTCCATAAAGGCCAGATTTGTGCAGTATACGACTGATTGTTGTCCTATAGACAGAGTCTCCCACCTCAGCTGTAGATCTCTGCAGTTCATCCAGAGTGATCATGGGCCTCTTGGCTGCATCTCTGATCAGTCTTCTCCTTGTATGAGCTGAAAGTTTAGAGGGACGGCCAGGTCTTCGTAGATTTGCAGTGGTCAGATACTTCTTCCATTTCAATATTATCGCTTGCACAGTGCTCCTTGGGATGTTTAACCACTTAAGCCCCGGAAGATTTTACCCCCATTCCGACCAGGGTTTTTTTTGCGATTCGGCACTGCGTGACTTTAACGGACAATTGCGTGGTCATGCGACGCTGTACCTAAACAAATTTGACATCCTTTTTTTCCCACAAATAGAGCTTTCTTTTGGTGGTATTTGATCATCTGTGCGATCTGTGCGAAACAAAAAAAGAGCGTAAATTTTGCAAAAATAACAATATTTTTCACAATATTTTTCACATTTTTTTATATGAAATTCCCCAAAAAAATTTAAAAATCAAAATGTTTTAACATTTTCGGCCAATTTGTTTTATGCTACATATGTTTGGTAAAAAAAATCGCAAAAAGCGTATTTTGATTGGTTTGCACAAAAGTTATCATGTTTACTAACAAAGGAAAAGATTTATGTCATTTTTGTTGTTTTTTTTTTTAACGCGTAATGGCGGCGATCTGCGATTTTTTTTTGCGGTACTGCGACATTGCAGAGGACAGATCGGACCCTTGACTGACATTTTGGCACTTTTGGGGTTACCAGTGACATTTCTACAGTAATCAGTGCTATGCATATGCACTGTTACTGTAAAATTACACTGGCAGTGAAGGGGTTAACTTTTTTTTGAGAGGGAGGGGTGGTGTGTGTCCCTAGGGGCGTGATTCTAACTGTGATTGGCTGTGGCTTGAGCTGTAGGAACAGTGATCAACGGTCCTACATAGTAGAACCGTATGATCCATGTTACTACACACACAGGGGAGAATGACAGGCGGCTTGTTTACATCAGCCGCCTGCCTTTCTGCCTCTGCACCGACGATCGCCGGGTGACCGGCGGACATCGGGTCCGCTGGTCACACGCGCGAGGGGGTCCGTGACCGCGCGGGAGCGTGCCTCCGGGGGCGCGCGCTCGCTCCCTAGACCCTCACAGGCTAGCGACGTAGTATTACGTCGCTCTGCCTGTGAGGGGCTGACCGCTGCAGTAAATAATCGAGCTGGCGGTCGGCAAGCGGTTAAAGCTTGGGAAATCTTTTTGTATCTAAATCCGGCTTTAAACTTCTCCACAACAGTATCTCGGACCTGCCTGGTGTGTTCCTTGTTCTTCATGATGCTCTCTGCACTTTAAACGGCCCTCTGAGACTATCAAAGTGCAGGTGCATTTATACGGAGACTTGATTACACACAGGTGGATTCCATTTATCATCATTAGTCATTTAGGTCAACATTGGATCATTCAGAGATCCTCACTGAACTTCTGGAGAGAGTTTGCTGCACTTAAAGTAAAGGGGCTGAATATTTTTGCACGCCCAATTTTTCAGTTTTTTATTTGTTAACAACTTCATGATTGTGTCCCACTTGTTGTTGATTCTTCACAAAAAACTACAGTTTTATATCTTTATGTTTGAAGCCTGAAATGTGGCAAAAGGTCGCAAAGTTCAAGGGGGCTGAATACTTTCGCAAGGCACTGTATGTACACTGTATTGGTTGTCAATGGTACAAAAAATATATATTTTTTAATAAATTGATATCACTTCGTACTACACCATGAGCCTCTTCCTTTTGCATTTATAAACTCTCATATGACGTGCTGAGTCGATAAATCAATTGGAGGTTGTTCCGGGGGCCAGAGGTTGCTGATTACCCAGACGTCCTAAGATCTTGAAGCCTGTCGCATAATACCCTTTTGCTGTCCTATAATATAGACAGCATCTGGCTCTGGTGAGTTTGAACTTTACTCATATGGTGGTGGACACAGCATCCTTTTTTCATCATTTACACCAGGATGTACTCATTGAAATTTGCTACATATTTTGAATGAACATTTATTATAAGAGACGTTTTTATTCCCTCATTGGAAGAATGTATACATTTGTTGCACTTTAATTGGTGTATTATTTATTCATTTTCAGCGCTACAATTTCCTTTTTTATTCTCAAAATGTATATGTTGAAAGCAGAAAAATTGGGCAAGCATACAAATTTGAGCTACTGAGATAAGGGGCTAATTGTAATGGCTAGATGACTGGGTCAGAGCATCTCCAAAATTGCAGGTCTTGCAGGGATGCTCCCGGTCTACAGTGCTTGGGACTTACCAAAGTGGTCCAAGAAAGAAGAAATGGTAAACCGCTGACAGGTTCAGGGATGTCCAAGGGTCATTGATACCCGTGGGGAGTGAAGGCTGGCCTGTGTAGTCCGATCCAATAGAAGAGCTACTGTAGCACAAATTGCTGAAAAGGTTAATGCTGGATCCAATAGAAAGGTGTCTAAACATACAGTGTATCCTAGGTTGTTGTGTATGGGGCAGTGTAGCTGCCGACCGGCCAGGGTGCTCATGCTGACCTGTGTCCACAGTCAAATGCACTTACAATGGGCACATGAGCATCAGAACCAGACCAAGGAGCAATAGAAGAAAATGTCCTGGTCCCAATGAATCATGTTTTTTCTTTTACATCATGTGGATGGCCGGTTGCATGTGCATTGCTTACCTGGGGAAGAGATGGTGCCTCAAAGAAATATGGGAAGAAGTCAATCTGACAGAGGTGTTTATGCATTGATAAGTCAGAGCTGTTTTGGTGGCAAAAGGGTGACCTGCTCAATGTTGGGTGGGTGGTCATAATGTTATGGTTGGTGATCATAGTTTTATGGCTGATTGCGCAGGGCCACTGACAGGAGGGGACCACCAGTCCTCCTGTAGGGGGCCCCAACAGCACAGAGAATCAGTGCGGTCGGGCTGAGGGGGCAATTACAGAAGGTAGCCCTGTGCAGCTCTCTGCAGGCAGCAGCTGAAAGCCAGTTTCTCCCCCTCTTGCCAGCTTTCAGCTGCTGCAGGGAGAGACACAGACACAGGGCATCGTTCTTGTAATTGCTACTCCGACACCGATCCCCCTTCCTGTTCTGCCTGCTTTTGATCCCCCCTCCCCGTGTGCCTCCCTTTTACTGTTACGCGTCCCCCAACTCCCCCCCCCCCCCCCCCGCAGTGCTGCAGGCTTCCCTGTCCTGTAAAAAAATAACAAATTGTAAAAAAAATATTAATTAAACATTGTAATAAATTACAAAAAATTGTTAAATAAAATAATTGTAAACAATTTTAAAATTATTATGTATTTTTTTAATGTAAAAAACAATTAAAAAGGGCTAATTTCCACAGATTCCTTGTTATGTTTGTGTCCGCTTATAATGAATTTAGTGTATTTTTAGTGGAAATATTATCTTGATATATTTGGGGGGGGGGGGGCACTGCCAGGTAGGCTGTACGGGCCTGTGATTTCTAACAGTGGCCCTGCTGATCGGATATTGTGTAAGGTATGGTGGCAGCAATGGCACTGCTAGATATTTTTGGATGCCTTCTTGGAGTACTCTGGTTATATGGCCTGGAACCACTGCTAGCAAAAGCCAAGATATGCAGAAGTATAAAGAGACAGAGGGTGGAGGTGGAGGCTAAAGAGAAAGGATAGGGTAGATTGGTGCTGCAACAGTTCAATCCACATGTCCAGGGGTACGCTGGGTCTTTTAGGATGTTATCTACTCTCCTGCTGGTTGGAAAATAATGGACTTTATAGTTGCTCTTTTAGGTTGTATAGTTGTACAGCATTTGCTAATAATGTCTGGTCATTACCAGTGTAATATACAGCTCCAGCTGACATTCTACACATACTGCAGTGAATAAGTGATTTTTTTATATATTTATCTGTTAAACTAGGGTATGTTGCTGGGTCAGATTCCTGCTTTGTACAAAACACAAGAGGCAGCCCTGGATTTTGTCGTCAGTCGGGAATCAATGTCGTGTGCCAGGCCAAGTGAGTGCAAACCAGAGTCAATGATCAAATATGCTATTTGTGGTCCCCAACAATATCTAACTTCAGCATCTATGTACACAGGGATATGAAGTGCGGAGTGTTATTCTGCTCTCGTCCTTCTAATTCGGGCTGTAATGTCCTTAGCTCCATCCTGGTGGAGGATGGGACACGTTGTGCAGAAGAAAGTGTGAGTATCCCCACTCGTGCAGTGTGACTATTCCCATACATTCAGTTTACATGGTTTTAATGTATCCAGGAATGTGTGAAAATGAAAATTTTTGAATATCCATCATTTCCAGAAAGGTAGGTCAAAAAATACAAAAAGAAGTGAAAGAAACATAAGGAAAATGAAAAAAAAAAAAAAAAAACAGCCCAACATAGAATTGTGAGCCACATCTGGAACAAAAGAGGTTTAACCTTCAAATAGGGAAATGCTTCTTTGCAAGAACTTTTTCAATAACTTAAAAAAAAAAAAAATGAGCACTACCACAGTAGTTAGTTCTAAATAACTTGACAGAATGTTTAAAAAAAAAAAAAAAAGGCTGGATGTATCCCTTAAATCACAATATATAACTGTCTGGCTATTAATATTTATAAGAAATAATAAGATTATTGATCCAGGGAGTATCCAGTTTTCTTAGAAGATCAGAAAGGAGTTTTTGATGTTGGAGCAAATTGGACGATGCTTTTTAAGGAGATGTATTTTGTCTTCTAGGTCAACTATAGATTTAAGGTTCTGTGGATGCAGGTTTTTAATGTATTTTTTTTTAAAAACAAAGATGTGTTTTTTCATCCTAGCTATGTAAAATGATGATAGCTTAGGGTCATAGTGACACATAAACTTGTATAGTTTTAGGTAATTATGTGATGCTTAATTTCTGCATGACTTTATATTGCTATTCTTTACCTCTACCTCTGCCTTTTAGCTGTTAGGCTTCATTCACATGGGCGTACCTAAGCGTTTACTCATGTGAGGGCCGTGTTTGCCTGCATGAGATGTATAGGTGTTCCTTGCATCCCAGTGCAGGCAGTCCTATTCATGTCAATTGGAATGCTGTGGCTACACGGACACATCCATTTAACAGCTGTCTGGGTCAGCATACTGGGGGGCTGAGCCAGCTGCTGGCCCAGGCCTCTGGGTGTTTTCTGACTGTAAAGTTGGCAATGGCCAATATAAAAAAAAGTTTATTGTAAAAGACTCATACTCACAAAGATAATAAGAAAACAAGCATTCAGTATACACTGCATCTGGTGCCTCGGTGGGCATGCTGACGTCACCGCTATTTATATATGAGAAGTCGTCACTGGGGCACAGAGACACTGAATGCCTGTTTTCTTATCTTTGTGAATAGGAGTCTTTTACAATAAACTTTTTTTTATATTGGGCATTGCGCAATTAAGTTTTGCCTTCCCTCTTTTTGAGTGTATCAGGCTCCAGTTGTACTTGTTAGATATGAGTCTTTTACAATGGACCGAACGATTGTTAACTATATGAACTTTGTTTGATTCATTTATTCAGTGGTTTGGAAGCACATTTTGCACTTTATGTATATGAATTGCACCTTTTAAATTAATTTGCAGTACGCTTTATTGTGATATAAACATATTGTTTTCAATAATTTTGTGAAGACAGCGCAACACTTTTTCTATAGTGTTCTTGTCAATATTTGTGTATATAGTATTTTGAGTGCGGCTGTCAATTATATGGATTATAAACACTCACATCATCTAACGCAAAATATTTTTTCACTAGATTGTCCATATTAATATCTACTTGAATGTCCATATTATGGGCACAGGTGAACAGCGAATGTTAGAGCCAAAAACTGCGCTCAGTTCTGCAAACTACATAGGAAAACATTGATAACTCAAATTCAGTATTCCAAGTATCTGTTCACTTTCAAACATAGAAGCAAAATGTACCACATAGCCCCTTAAGGAGCTCATTTCAAATGCTATAGTCTTATCCACGCTGATTAAAACTTCTACATGTTTGCCCCATCACTGTATTGCATATATATATATATATATATATATATATATATATATATATATATATATATATATATATATACACTGCTCAAACAAATTAAAGGAACACTTTGAAAACACATTAGATCTAAATGGATAACTATAATAATATGGACTGGGTAATGCATTAGGAATGAAAGAATGCCACATTGTTGGATGGAAATGAAAATTATCAACCTACAGAGGGCTGAATTCAAAGACAGTAAAAAAATGATGCAGCAGGCTAGTCCATTTTGATGAAATATCATTGTATCAACTCAAAATTATAGTTTGTATGGCCCTCACATGCTTTTATGCATGCCTGACAATGTCAGGGCATACTCCTAATTAAACGATGGATGGTGTCCTGGGGTATTTCCTCCCAGATCTGGACCAGGGCATCACCGAGCTCCTGAACAGACTGAGGTGCAACCTGGCAGGGTCGGATGGACCGAAACATAATGTCCCAGATGTTCCAGAGGTGTTTTATTGGTTTTAGGTCAGTCGAGTGTGGGGGCCATCCAATGGTTTTAATTCCCTCATCCTCCAGGAACTGGCTGCATACTCTCGCCACATGAGGCTGGGCATTGTCATGCACCAGGAGGAACTCAGGACCCACTGCACCAGCGTAGGGTCTGACAATGGGTCCAAGGATTTCATCCTGACACCCAATGGCAGTCAGGATGCCATTGTCTAGCCTGTAGAGGTGTGTGCGTCCATCCATGGATATGCTTCCCCAGACCATCACTGACCCACCACCAAACTGGTCATCCTAAACGATGTTACAGGCAGCATAACATTCTCCATGGCTTCTCCAGACCCTTTCACGTCTGTCAAATGTGCTCAGGGTGAACCTGCTCCCATCTGTGAAAATCAGAGGGCACCAGTGGCGGACCTGCCAATTCTGGGGTTCAATGTCAAAGGCCAATCAAGCTCTACAGGTCCAGGCAGTGAGCACAGGACTTACTGGAGGATTTCTGGCCCTCGGGCCATCCTCATGAAGTCTGTTTCTGATTGTTTGGTCAGAGACATTCACACCAGTGGCCTGCTAGAGGTCATTTTGTAGGGCTCTGACAGTGCTCCTTGCATAAAGGAACAGATACTGGTCCTGCTGATGGGTTAAGGACCTCCTACAGCCCTGTCCAGCTATCCTAGAGTAACTGCTTGTCTCCTGAAATCTCCTCCATGCTCTTCTTGAGACTGTGCTGGGAGACACAGCAAACCTTCTAGCACCCAGGTATCGCCTCATACTACCAGTAGTGACACTAACTCTAGCTAGATGCAAAACTAGTAATAAGATGAGTAGGGAAAAAATGTCAGTGGCCTTCACCTGTAAAACTATTCCTGTTTTGGAGATTGTCTTATTGTTGCCCATCTAGTGCACCTGTTGTTAATTTTATTAACACCAAATCAGCTGAAACAGATTCACAACCCCCTCTGCTCTGTACTTAACTGACCAGATCAATATCCCAGGAGTTTAATTAAATTGAGGCTATAAAAAGGGTTCCTTACACTTTTTTGAGCAGTGTACGTATAGTTTATAAAGGTAAACTTTTTTGTCTTAAAATAAAAAAAAAAAATGTATCCTCACCTGCGCTGTGCAACAATATTGCACAGAGACAGAGCGTGCAGGTAATCCAACCCCCCCCCCCCCCACCCCCACCCCTGAACCCCCTAAAGTGTTGTATTTGTTTATTCTGCTTCAAACTGTGTATTCTGTTCCAGGTATGTCAAGGTGGAAGATGCACCACTGTTGAAGCTGCTTACAAGGCCCTGAACTGCTCTGCCAAGTGTCAGAAAAATGCTGTGAGTAATACTATTTCTATATAGTTCTACTAATGTAGTAATACTATTTCTATTTATATTTCTACTATAGTATTTCACTGCAGCAATAAATCCATCATTAGTTTGGCGATTAGAAGAATTTACAGCTTATGGCATGCATTATGGAACAAATATTAAAGAATTTGTGTAGGCAAATTTAAAAAAAAATTAAAAAACCCATATGCAGTACCATCTCTGCAATGCATGCACATTTCTCCATGTTTTATCCCTTTAAAATCACCGCATATACAAAAAAATACCTGCTGATCTGCCAGAAATGCACTGACAGCACAATGGAGTTTACTGCACTGAATTTGAAAAAATAATACATTTAGCCTTGCCCAGTTCTCCATAACATAGAGGAAGGTGTAGTTCAATGAGACAATTGGGAGGGTTGATTAAACTCACTGAGATAACACAAGCAGCGTGCATGGGACAGTGCTGGATATTTGGCAGGGTTGACAGATAATGTTTTGCACTTATCGTTTTGGCTAGAGTGTAGGGGGATTAGGACACCTGTCAGTTTTTATTGCTGTCTGCTTCCCCATTTATCATTATCACTGAAAGTGAAAGTAAAAGAATATCCCACATTTTTGGTTGCCCCCAGAAAAGTAATAGAGGGCAAATATTCCAAGGGGACACTAGTTCTAATAATCTGGGGGTCCCCAAGATATTCCCTTAATTTGCAGGGTTTTCCTGCCAATTCCTGTTTGGCTATGAAACAGGAGGTGAAGGAAAATATTCACAATGGGACACAGATGGGAAAAAAATCTGACAGGGGTTATAACCCTCCCTTGCTCTATCCAAAATGAAAAAAAAAAAAAAAAAAAGTTTTGCTTAAAATTCTACTTTAACTTTTTTTCTTTTATAATTGGAAAGTCTGAAATTCAGATAAGAGCTGTCTGTGTTAAGCTTGCCAGCCAATCAGATTCTTCTTTCATGTTTCTGGTTGCAAATCCAATTGGCTGCTATGAGCAATATGTATAGTTTAATATTTTGGACTTAAAGAGTAACTCCACCTTCGTTGGGGTAAAAGACAATCCTATTTAGGTGATCAATGTACATTGCAGGGACTTTAACAAACCTTCTACCTCTCCACTAATGATATAACTGTTTGTTTCATCAGACTGATTGCAAACTGATTTTGAATGGGAGGATCTGGTTCATTATAATCATCTGGTACACTTAGTGTTTTAATTAAAAAGCTGTATCCCTTTAGAAGTATTTAAACCTTGGGAAGTATCTCCCCAATACTGAAATTCCTATTGCAAGAGGGGCCTAACATTTGGTTTGTATGTTAGTGCAGACTTCTAGGAAGATCACACAAGCCAATCACACAAGACACACATGACATTTCTGGGGAGTGCTTCCATGTTACGGTATTGCTTGGAATTTTACTGAACATTACAGCAGTTGCCGACTGAAACGGAAAAGTCATTTTTTCCTGTCTTGTGTATCAGTTATATATGCTATATATATTTTTTTTTATTTGCTATATTTTTTTTTGCAAAACTGGAATTACCCTTTGAATGTATAGAAATATTTTACTACAATACTGTGTGATAATATAAGAGACAAATTCCACTGCTTCAGGTGACTCGGCTGGGCTAGAAATGAAGTAACAAGCTCCTAAAATGGGGTGCACGCTCTGTCACTGCTGCAGGAAAACATGGACAAAACGAGAGAAAGGATGGCCGCCCTTCCCATACGATTCAATGTAATTTATTCAGGAGATATTAAAAGCAAGCACAGATGATGTACAGTCATAAAGCAGGGGAACAAAGGTGATGCGTTTCACATGATTAGCATGCTTTGTCAAAGCCATTGTTTTGATGAAGCACGCTAGTCGTGTAAATCGCGTCACGTTTTTCTCGTTTCGTCCATTGTGTGATAATTTGTTGGGTAATATAACTGTTTATATCAATTGAGTCAAACATTCTTGTTTTCTGAGGCAGGTATGTGATCATGAACTGAAATGCCAGTGTGAGGAAGGCTGGGTGCCCCCCAACTGTGACACCTATAGCACTCAATTACGTAAGTAACTGAAGTTGAATGAGCCTGAACCCTGCATGGATAGCCTGAGTTTTCTAGATGACTATAACTTGCAAGTGTGTCATGAAATACATTGGATACAATGTACATACAATGTCTTTAGATTTTGGGTGGGGTTTTAAGTGGAATTTCTACCTAACACTATGATTAAAAATGTCCGCCCTCCTAACACCTATGCTGACTAATGCGTGTAAAAAAAAAAAAAAAAAGTTCAGCCTGCTCTGGTCTGGTCACGTGATCCGCTGTGTCAGTGGGTAGAATTTTGCAGGGGAGAGGAGAGAGCGCTCGACAGTGGCTGGGATCTCCATGAGCCACGACATCACCCGTAGGATCCTACGTCCCAGCCATTGTTGCCACTCCCTCCTTCCCCTGCAGATGCTGCTGACTAACAGGGGAGCTGGATAACATGAATGGACCAAACTATTATTGCATGTTGCACTGTTTTATTGTACTTTCCTGCTTTTACATAATTGTATAGTTAAATGGTAGCATTGTGGGATATTTCCTTCTCTAATTTCTCCCACTGCTCTTCCACACTGAGCTGTGTGCTGGTTTTATTGATGTCATTGACGCGGTCCAATAGACATGGCAGGAAGTAAGAGAACATCTCTCCATAACAGAGGAAACCTCTTCTCAGTTGTCACCCTAGCTGATTTCTTCTCCTTACCTTTTTCCAAGGAAAATTCAAAATTCTGGATTCTTCACCACTCTCAGCACTGGTGGCAATGGTTGCCAGGGCGCATAGAGAGACTGAATGTCTCAAGCAGGGACACAGATAGCAATAAAAACCTAAATGGGATTCTAATCATTCCATGTCCTTATAAAATTTTTAAAAAGCGAGCAAAGCAGTAAGGTAATGTTTTAGAAGGGTCTTTTGCCAACCCTACCTCCGTGGAAGAGGATAGTTGTTAGAGAACACTGGGGTTATTTACTAAAACTGGAGAGTGGAAAATCTGGTGCAGATCTGCATAGAAACCAACAAACTTCCAGTTTTTTTTTGTCAAAGCTTAATTGAACAAGCTGAAGTTTGAAGTTGATTGGCTACCATGCACAGCTACACCGGATTTTGCACTCTTCAGTTTTAGTAAATCAACCCCACTGTGTGCACTATGGCAATGTTGAATGCTGCATAAATATTTGCTAAATCCAGCAAAACATTCATTTTAAAGCCGAGCAGAGTTAAGAAGGAATTCGAATTTTGAAATGCTCCTAGCTCTGTTTATTACAGGATGGAGGTAGTAGAGATTGAGCCAATGTTCCTTTCCAACTGATTGCTCCCCCTGACATTGGGTGGCCCATCTGTCTTCTGCTTTGGGTCTCTGCTATTCCTCTGCACACAGATAATAAGCAGCTCTGCTGGCACAGTATAGACAGGGTAAATTATGGAAGAAACTAACTCCCCAGACCTCTCCTTAACATTACATAGAATGAGAACGCCAGATAGGATTTTTCAGCAATTAAAAAAGTAACCAGGAATTTTTAAAACATTTTTTTACATTATACCATGTTAATGGGAACCCATTCCAAATTTAAAGAAGGTATTATCACATTTGGGCAGCAAAGTGGAAATGTGATCTATTTTTTTGTCCCCACAGGAGCTGGCTACATTGTGCTCATCATCATTGTTCTGATAGCCATTCTCCTGATTGTATTGCTGGTGATACATAAACTGTCCCAAAAGAAGAAGCAGAGGTATGACTGGTGGAGTACATACTTGTGTATTTATATATTTGTATACTGTATAGTCAGTGACAGGATATTCACTCCTGATTATTTTTATTAACTTATTGCTATCAATACCCCAGGCAATAAGTATGGAATCACCACTTTTGGAAAATGTTTATTCAATTGTTTAATTGTGTAAAAAAAAAAGAAAAAAAAAACTAATCACAGACATGAGTCAAAACTATTTTTAATTAACATTCCAACCTTCTGACTTTAAGAAACACTTAAAAAAAAAAAAGAAAGAAAACCGTAGTCAATTGCAACTGTTTTTTTTAGATCAAGCAGAGGAAAAAATATTGAATTACTAAATTCTGAGGAAAATATGGAATCACCATGTACTTTGCAGTTCTAAAACAAACATCTGCATCAGATTACATCTGCTAATTAGTCTGCAGTTAAAAAAGAGTGCTTGCACACCTTGGTGAGCTGTTGTACCAATCTAATTGACAGGAGTCATGGCTCCAACACGAGAGATGTCAAACCAAAGGAGAGGATTATAAAACTTCTTTAAGAAGGTAAATCATCATGGAATATTGCAAAAGATGTTGGTTGTTCCCAGTCAGCTGTGTCTAAAATCTGGACCAAGTACAAATCAAATGGGAGGGTTGTTAAAGGGAAGCTTACTGGTGGACCAAGGAAGATATCAAAGCATTAACTACTTGCCTACTGTGCACTTAAACCCCCTTCCCATCCAGACCAATTTTTAGCTTTCAGCGCTCTCACACTTTGACTGACAATTTCATGCTACACTGTACCCATATGAAATTTTTATCATTTTTTTCACACAAATAGAGCTTTCTTTTGGTGGTATGTAATCACCTCTGGGTTTTTTATTTTTTACAAAATAAAAGAAAAAAGACAGAAAATTTTGAAAAAAAAAAAAAAAAGTTTTTCTTATTTTCTGCGAGTAAATTTTGAAAATAAATTTTTCTCCTTCACTGAAGGGCGCTGATGAGGCGGCACTGATGGGCACTGATAGGCTGCACTGATGGGCACTGATGAGGTGGCACTTATGGGCACTGATGAGGTGGCACTTATGGGCACTGATGAGGAGGTACTAATATGCCGCACTGATGAGCACTGATAGGCGGCACTGATAGGTGGCACTGATAGGTGGCACTGATGAGCACTGATAGGCGGCACTGATGAGCACTGATAGGCGGCACTGCTGGGCACTGAGAGGTGGCACTGAGAGGTGGCACTGCTGGGCACTGAGAGTCGGCACTGACGGGCGGCACTGATGGGCACTGATAGGCGGCACTGATGGGCACTGGCGGATGGCACTGATGGACACTGATGTGTGGCACTGATGAGCACTGATGGGCGGCACTGATGAGCATTGATGGGCAGCACCATCAGTGCCCACACTCAGTGCCCATAGTGCTGCCAGTCAGTGCTCATCAGTGCCTAGATGAGCAGGCACTGATGGGCACTGACTGGCAGCACTATGGGCACTGATTGTGGGCATTGATGGGGACACTGATGGCAGGCACTGTGGGCACTGATGGTGGCAATTTGTGTATGTGTTTTAGTAATCAGGGCACTGGTGATCAGTGCCCTGATTACATTCCTGTGTGTCCCCGGCGGCTAACGGCTCCCCCTCCTTCCTCACACTGCAGGCTCCGTGTGAGGAAGGAGCGCCGGCGATGAGAGATGATCTCATATGTTTACATATGAGATCATCTCTCATTGGACGGCTTGATCACGTGGTGAATGGCCGCTGTGATTGGCCATTCACCACGATCTGTGATCGGATGTGTCCAAGGGACACGGCCGACACAGATTCTCCCCGATGCGCGCTCGCGGGAGCGCGTGGGAGGCGTGTCACTGGGAGGCCGTTTAAAAACGGCCTCCCGAAAATTCAAGTCCGCGCTGCAGCCATATATAGGCTGTAGCGCGGATGGGAACTGGTTAAGATGAAAACGTAAAGCAATATGCCCTGAAAACAGAAAATACACAACAAAACAAATGAAGAACAAATGGTCAGAAACTGGAGTCTGAGACTAAACTGTAAGACTTAGTCTAAAGGAAATGGGATTTACATACAGAAAAGCCAAACTAAAACCACCATAAACAGAAAAAAACAAGGTTAGGGTGGGCTAAAAGAAAAGCAATCATGGACTGTGGATGACTGGATAAAGTGATATTCAGTGACGAATCACCAATCTGCATTGGGCAGGGTGATGATACTGGAACTTTTATTTGGTGTCATTGCAATGAAATGTATGAAGACGACTGCCTGAAGAAAACATGCAAATTTCCACAATCATTGATGATATGAGGTTGCATGGCAGGTAAAGGTACGGGGGGATGACAGTCATTAAATCTTCAATAAATGCACGTGATTATATTGGGATTTTGGACACTTTTCTTATTCCATCAATTGAAATGATGTTTGGTGATGATGATATCATGTTTCAGGATGATAATGCATCTTGCCTTAGGGCAAACTTTCCTTCAAGAGCATCAATGGCATGGCCTGCAAATAATCTGGACCTCAATCCAATTGTAAATCTATGGAGGAAATGAAAGAAAATGGTCCATGACAAGGTTCCAACCTGCAAAGCCGTTCTGGCCGGATTGATTAAAAATACTGTTTGTCGATAGTAAATCGATGCCTCAGAGAATTCAAGCTGTTATAAAAGCCAGAGGTGGTGCAACAAAGTAGTGGTGTACTGTAGTGGGTTTTTTTTTTTATTGAATGATTCCATGTTTTTTTCCTCTGCTTGATCTGCAAAAACAATAGCATATTACTACAATTTTCTTTCTTTTTTTATTTTTTAAGTGTTTCTTAAAGCCAGGCGGTTGGCATGTTAAATGAAAATAATTTTGAGGCATGTCTGTGATTTGTTTTTTTTCTACACAATTAAACAATGGAATGAACATTTTCCAAGAGTGGTGCTTCCATACTTTTTGCCAGGGGTTGTGGTAGGAGCACATAAGCCAAATAACTGTGATGGATAAAGCTTACAATAATTTGCTCTGCAGTTGTTATTTAAACAATTTATTTAAGAATTCAGAGTCAGTTGGGAATTGATATTACTGGCTTAAATAAAAAAATATATTTTTTTTCTGCATTTTTCAGATCATTCCCTTTTTTTAGTTATTGTTAAACAAGCTTATAGCTTTTTGTATATTTTAGTGGTTATATTTTTACTGCAAAATCCTTTCTGGAATCATCTCTTCCTCTATATATAAGACAAACTTTTCACTTATTTTACAAAACAGTTTCAAGGTTTTTTGGGGATTCCACTATTTTAAAGTGAACCTTTCACAAGTTGGCATAGTTTACTTCTAAAGCTGAATTCCAGGTACTCATTTTATTGCATATTTACATTGGTCTAGCTTGGGCCCATGGAAGTAGGCCTATGACATACCCGTAGGATCGCTTTGAAAGCTGGAAATGACTGTAGTAGTCACTGCTACTACAGTGATCACTGCTATCTTCCTGTGCTGGACAGTTGCCTTGCTGCATAGTAACCACAGGGTGTTGCTCACTCGGCACAAGGTCATTCAGAGAACATCTTGACTATTCTCTTTGAATGCAACTCATTCTCTGATTGGACAAGATGGAGAGGCAGGGAAGTGATAATATATGATCTTCACCTTATTGAAACAGAGCTTGCATTCTTTTGAGAAAATCCCAGGGTGTTCTGTGAATGACACCCTTGCCAAGCAACTGCCCTGCTGCACAATAACCACACAGTGTTGTGCTTAGCATGGGACACAGAAGACAGCATGAATCACTGGTAGTTAGAGAGTTGAAGACGAGGTAAGTTTTACAGTCTTTAGTTCTGCTTTAGGAAGGATGTTTATGCACAAGTGATAGTGCACATCACTGCTGCTCCTTGGCATACTGAATAAACCTGCAATTAGCATGAAAGCCATCATAGTCCAATTAAAATGGGAACAAAGTTTTGTACAAAATAGTTTAGATAATATCACTAATAATTCTATTTCTATGTCCCAGGAGAGCTGCAGGTGGTAGTTCTGGTGTGGCCAACCCCACCTTCGGTATTGAAAACCAGAGAACACAAAAAACAGATGGCTATCCCTCAATCCCTCAGGTACAGTTATCTACGACATGGCCAACATAAAGACAGGGGCAGCTCTCAAATTAGGATGAACTTTACAAGGATCAATTTGACAAATGGACCTCATGTCAGCATCTAGACAACTGTTGGCTCCTTAACACATTGAGAGTAAGGGGCCTGTATAACACAGAAACATGGAGATATGCTGACTCCTACAGGTACTGTAATGTATGGACACAGTAATAGCATGATAACAATGGGGGACTTTAAAAAAAACGTTTATTTGCTGCAAATATATGAGCTCCCTCAAAGACAAGTGGTACAAATTAATTTTTTTTTCTTTACTGATATATTCCCTTAAAAAATACGTAATGGCTCTACTAATGTATGTCTAAGGTTCACTTGATTTGCCTATGTATAAGTAGGTGGTTTTTCAGTCCTTTCTATAATGACATACCAGATGAAGATAAAAAATAGTACTACGAAAAGCTAGTACTGAGCCTATGCAGTTAGTCAAATACAAATGGCATTGTTTTTAACTAAGGAGCAGTACTCCTAATTATAATAAATAAAACATAGATGAAAATACGTGACTAAATAGCTAAATGTATTTAAACAATCATGTAGGTGCCCACTTCAACCAGTTGTATAATAATGAATTGTGAAAAAATTGTCATATATAAATGTAGCACCCTACAGGTAGGTGCTAGGTAAATGTATAGTGGGCCTTGTCTGCCTAACAGCAGGGTTGTGATTTATTTAGCCAGGGTGTCAGGGCTTTCAGATGTGTCTGCTGAGGGGAGAAGTATCCCACTGGCTCCTGTGAGAGGATTCTTATAGGGCAGTGTGGGAAGCCCAATCAGGGAACACATCCCAGCTTGTAACTACCCCAGAAGACAGATTAGGCTGCAAAGGATTCTGGGAGTGGGTATAAGTTTGGGGGGAAGAGAGTGGCACAGTGTCTTTGGCGGGAGCAGAGTCCTAGGAAGGAGAGTAAATCCTGTCTGAGGAAGGTGGATGTCTCGGGGTGTCGCCTGAGTATCCAGAGAGTCCTGAGTTGAGCTAAGGGGAGAGAGAGGGGTCCAGTCCCAGGAAAGCCTACACAGGTCATGAGTACTGAGGATTGATTGCCCCTGGGGGTCTGCCTGAAGATAGAGGGGACCACTCCGGAAGAGGTTTTGGGATCCATTGTCAGCTAGCTATAAAGGGGGTACCTAGGTTGAGGACCCTGAAGCTACAGAGGGGGTACATAGTCAGTGGACCCTAAAGAGTTCAAGGTCAAAGGGGGCACCTGCAGTTTAGGCCCTGAATTGCACAGAGCGTGCCAGTTACAGTGACAGTTATACAGAGTTCTACTATATACTACCTCAAGCTGTGCCAGGCGGGGGGAAAGTATTCAGTGACTTTCATAGTACAACAGCGTCAGGAGTTCTACAGTTCTCAGTCATAGATCTTCTGGACTATAAGTCGAGGATTCAGCACTTCTCAGTGTTCTCAGTGTCAGTGAGCGTTGGCTAGCGCCGGCTGGCGTCAAGGAAGTGCCAACAGGCATTTCAGAAGTAAAGCCCCAATTGTAATTAGTTTAAGCCTCAAGGAGTATCCCACTCATTCCCTTCTCCCATCCCCTTTATTCCAATAAAAAACCACAAACAAAGATGCCGTAGTTGTCGCTGCTTCAGTTGTCACACCCAGGGTCGCAGCTCACATGGGCTTGAGAGATTACCGGTACTAATGGCAGATCCACATCAGGCCATAGGCCTGGAAATCTTGCTACATAAATAAATTAATTTAAAAATCCAATAAAAAGCAAAAATAATCACCATTTTAACCAAACTTTGTGTCAGAAAGACCCCCTAGGTAAAATTTTAAAAAAGTGAGCAACAATTCGCAAAAATGTGTCTTCCTTATTATTCAAATAAGTGCAAAAGTCCTTCTGTGGCATCCAATGTCTATATTAACCAACAGCATCCAACAGCAATCTGTAGCTAATGAAGAGTGACTTATTACTATCCATGTGCACAGATATCCCTCTATTTGTTAAGCCCCTAATTAGGCAAATTCACCAGATAGCATTGTCCGTTATATACATAAATTAAAAAGCTCTTTTTCCACCTTGGGATATTTACAGTCATTCAACTAATCCTTTTCTTATGGACCTTCCGTACTCCATAGGTCACATGATAGAAGAAAGAAGAGGGAGATTCTCCAAAGTATAAAAAACCTTTTATTTTATTCAGTAAAAAACAATTTGAAAAATAATCACTCACAATCTTTAGTGCTGACCCCCTAGCACTAGACCACCTTCTCCCCTGGTCTTACTGTGAGAAGGGAGTACACCAAACAAGTTTCATGACATCTTTGACTGTGACCTACACATTTTAGATTTCTTCAGGAGTAGTCCAGAAGAAGTGGTGAATGTGATTATTTATTACATGAGTTTTTTTTTTTGCAAAATTAATTGCACACAGTTGATGTGGGTACATAATTGACTGTATAGAGCTCTAAGCACTTAGTACTAACTGAGCAAAGATCACATGCACCATGCACAAGATGGCTATGTGTATGATGTGTTGTATGATATGATGTGAAATGGACTGATTTACTGAAGAAGTTAAGAGTCTTTACTCAATAGATTGTGCGTATATTTTTGTAAATAACCAATATTGTGAACAGTAAATTCCTGTTTACTTATTTCATGCGCACATGATTTGGTATTCAAAGTTAATAGGAATTGCTTTTGACATGATTGGATAATTTAATAATCACACAATTTATTGAGTGGCGATTCTCAGCCCAGTAGTACATTAGTAAATCAAAGTGTTTATGGGTAGTTTTAGCATGTAAATCGGGGAAAAAACTATTGCGCTTACTAAAAACAATAACAAAATCAGCTGCAGGCACTACAATACAACAATATTGTTAAAAACACTATATATACAAAATGCCACGCTAAAATTGACATAAAAAGGTTAAACGTGTGTTATACCACATATTTAAATCATAATGAATACCTTGTAACCAAGTGTATGAAATGACAAAAGTGCAAAATGCAAAAAAATTGTGCGAAAAAGTGTGCAAAAGAAGTCTTAGAAGCATCCAATATTATTTCCACCTTCCAGTGGAAGTCAGAAGAGTGTAAATCTTATGAACTGGTTATAAAAGTCAAAGTGTCCAAATCCGGATATGAGTATCCATGTGAAAGAAAAAGTTCTGTGTTCCAAGGTGAAAAAGAAGGGAAAATGCCACTGTCAGTGCTCCAATCACCGAATGAGATAACTTGAGAGCGCTTACCAGAAGCGGTGGACTCTAAATTGTCATATGACAAAAGAGTCCTATGGTCTTTAGGTATATATAGACTTGCTGAAGCACCTTTGGTGCATGGTTCCTCTCTCGCTGATTCAGGTACTCAGAAGGATAGAGAAACTCCACATAGTGTGATAACGTCCAAACACAAATATTTATTTGAAGGTAAAAAACTTACATTTTCCTTATGAATACCAAGCATAAAACACATGTGTCTTGAATGGGTGCAGTATCTAGATGAAAGCTCACTATAACCCGACGTACGTTTCGTCCTCTTGGACTTCCTCTGGGGTATGAAACTATATATAGTTTTAGCATGTGACCAAATAAATTGAGTCTAGAAAAGCAAGTGCCTATGATGCTTAGATATGTATTTGATATATTGGACACTGTGTTGTTTTTTACTTCATTAGGTAAGTTCTGGGAATGCCATGTACCCACCACAGCCACCAGCAAGCTCTCAAAAGCCACAGACCTCTGCCGTGTACCCTCCACAACCACTAGCAAATTCTCAAAAGCCTCAGGTTCCATATGTAAGTAAAATGAAAATCTGATTAACCTTTATCAAGATGTTTTTAACTAAAAAACTTTATTATAATGCAGTTCCCAGCAATGGAAGCTATACATTGATCTAAATTGCATTTTAATATATTAGGTTTTAAAGTTAAAATTAAGTTTACATTTTTAATTTGATTCAATTATTATCATATTCTCTTAAATCACCAGTTTAGTCTCAGGTTCTAATGTCATGTTCTTGGTATTAAAATTTTAAATGGAAATGGTGCCCATAGATTATTATCATATTCTCTTAACCACTTTAGGGCTGCTCACTGTGCTGCTACTGCGGCACAGTGGCGGCCCTGGGTCCAGCGACGTAGACCTACGTCGCTGGACTCCTAGCTGTCTCGGCGGCGCTTAGACACAGCGAGAGTCGGGCCGGAGGAGGAGAGGCGGTGGTTGCCATCTCTCTTCCCCGATCGTCGGGGAAAGAGTGAGAAAATCCGCCCACTTGTGTAAACAAAGCAGGCGGATCTTCTCTGTGACAGACAGGGAGAGATCATAGGATTCAGCATAGCTGAAACTGCGATCTCTGTCTCTGTCACAGGACCCCCTCCCCCCACACACGTCAGTAGGCATGAGGCATACATTTAACCCCTTGATCACCAACAGTGTTAACCCCTTCCCTGCAAGTGTCATTATTACAGTAACAGTACATATTTTTAGCACTGATTACTATAGTAATGTCACTGGTCCCCCCAAAAGTGTCAAAAATGTCAGTTAGGTTCAATCTGTCCGCCGCAATGTCACAGTCCTGCAAAAAAATCACAGATCACACAGGTGATTAAATACCACCAAAAGAAAGCTCTATTTGTGGGGGAAAAAAGGACGTAAATTTGGGTACAGCTTCGCACAACCGCGCAATTGTCCGGTAAACTAACACAGTGCCGAATCGCAAAATTTGGTCTGGTCAGGAAGGGGGTAAAATCTTCCGGTCTTAAAGTGGATAAAAATATGCTCATTGAGAATTTTGTTGTCAAAGACATGTAGCTAAATACATTTTGGCCTAAATGTATGACAATAATTGAATATATTAGATAGTTTTTAACAGTCAAAGTAGAAAATGTAAATTTTTCGCAAAAGTTTCGCTCTTTTTTTATTAATATCGCAAAAAATAAAAAGCGCAGAGGTGATCAAACACCACCAAAAGAAAGCTCTGATTGTGGGGGAAAAAAAGGATATAAATTTAGTTTGAAAGTTGAAAAAAGTGGCCTGGTCATTGAGCAGCAAAATCTTCCAGTCTTAAAGTGGTTAAATCACCAGTTTAGTGTCAGGTTCTAATGTCATGTTCTTGGTATTAAAATTTTAAATGGAAATGGTGCCCATAGATTGTTAAAAGAAGATGGGCACAAACAATATATTACCT